>NC_054383.1:12760000-13360000 GCF_017654675.1 Xenopus laevis
AAAAAAAATTCAACGATTTCCTTTTTCTCTGTTATAATAAAACAGTAGCTTGTACTTGATCCCAACTAATTTAACCCTTATTGGAAGCAAAACCAGCCTATTGGGTTTATTTAATGTTTACATGATTTTCTAGTAGACTTAAGGTATGAAGATCTGAAATAACGGAAAGATCCGTTATCCGGAATACGAGCATTCTGGATAACAGGTCCAATACCTGTACTTGATACCATCTAAGATATAATTAATCCTTATCAGAAGCAAAACCAGCCTATTGGGTTTATTTAATGTTTACATGATTTTCTAGTAGACTTAGGGCCACGGCACACGCTCAGATTCGGAGAGATTAGTCGCCCGACGATAAATCTCCTTTTCTTCGGGGCGACTAATCTCCCTGAATTGCCTCCAGCCGTCTAGAATGTAAATTGCCGGCGGGATGGCACTCAAAGCGCTTAATTTTCCTTGTGAGACAACTTTGGAAAACGAAGCGCTCTGAGTGCCATCCCGCCGGCGATTTACATTCTAGACGGCTGGAGGCAATTCAGGAGATTAGTCGCCCCGAAGAAGAGGAGACTTATCGCCGGGCAACTAATCTCCCCGAATCTGAGCGTGTGCCCTGACCCTTAAGTTATGAAGATCCCAGGTCCCAAGCATTCTGGATAACAGGTCCTATACCTCCAGCACACAGCACATAGGGAGAACATAGACAAGTGTTGCAGAATTGAGCGTAGCACCCCATGGCACCACTGTGCAGCCCATCTGCCCCTCTTTCTGGTTCTGACTGTAGAACACTTTCAGAAAGCTGGAGGTCTTTAAAATTTGACTTTGGGAAAATGATGGGTAAATAGCAGGGCGCTGGGCAAGCCTGCAATAACCTTCACACGATAAATTTCTATTTATCCTGCCATTAAACGGCAGAAGAATATAGCTATCCAAACAGAGCCATGTAAATATCACTAAATGCTCAGCCCCAATGAACATCACTGCTCTGAATACACTTTGCAGCAGATGGTGCCTTTAATCATTAACAGCCCAAGCAAACGATACAGCCTGAATACCCACGCAAATAAAGGGCCAGAACCGCTAAGGGCCGTTCAGGTTTCTTTCTGAATGCAGATGTTTGTTCTAAGGCTCAGGCAACTGAACGTTAAGTATGTAATAGAATGGCTAATTCTTAGCAACATTTCAATTAGTCTCTTCATTTGTTCTAGTTTTTGAATTATTTGCCTTCTTCTTCTGACCCTTTCCAGCTTTCAAATGGGGGTCACTGACCCCATCTAAAAAAACAAATGCACTGTAAGGCTACACATTTATTGTTATTCTCATACTCATTTTTCGATTTCGATTTTTTTTTTTTTTCCTTTTCCAGTCTCTAGTTCAAATCAAGACATGGTTGCTAGGGAAATTGCAAACCGGAGAGATGCTGGATAAAAAACGAATTCACTCAAAAGCAACAAATTAAGAAAAAAATAAAAACCAATTGCAGATGGTCTCAGAATATCACTCTCTACATCATATTAAAAGTGAATTCAAAAGTGAACAACCCTTTTAAGGGCAGAGACACACGTGGAGATCGGCGGACATTAGTCGCATTCTTCAGGCGACTAATCTCCCCAAACTGCCTTCCCGCCGGCTAGAATCTAAATTTGCCAGCGGGATGGCACTCGGATCGCTTCCGAAGTCGCCCGAAGTTTCCTTGTGAGGCAACTTCGGAAAATGAAGCTCTCTCCGAGCTGGCGATTTACATTCTAGCTGAAGAGAAGGCAATTCGGGGAGATTAGTCGCCCGAAGAAGAGATGATTTGTCACCGGGCGACTAAATCTCTCAGAATCTCCAGGTGTGTCTCTGCCCTAAATCCTTTTCTCAGCATCGGCTCCCAGGTAACGGGCTTGCATGAGATTATTATTCGACAAATAGACAGCTGGGGGAAGAGGTGAGAAGCCTGATATCCAGCCAGCGAGATGCTAATGGCAAAGCCGGGGAGATGTCACTAGTTCATTCATTCACTTGCTGAACAGACCCCTTTTCCATGGTAACCGGATGTCACATCTGTGCTAGGTAAAAATAAAGAAAAAAAATGTATTTTCAGTCTAAAATTAAAGAATAAAATAATTTCAACTTAATACAGGTATGGGGTCTGTTATGCAGAATGCTCAGGGCCCTGAGCATTCTGGATAACAGACCCCATACCTGTATTAAATTGCAATTATTTTATTCTTTAATTTTAGACTGAAAATACATTTTTTTTCGGGTTTTCCGAATAACGAATCTTTCCGTAATTTGGATCTTCTTGTCTTGGGTTTACTATAAAATTATTTAAACATTAAATAAACCCAATAGGCTGGTTTTGCTTCCAATAAGGATTAATTATATCTTAGTTGGGATCAAGTACAAGCTCCTGTTTTATTATTACAGAGAAAAAAGGATATGGTTTTTAAAAATTTGGATTATTTGGATAAAATGGAGTCGATGGGAGATGGCCTTCAAGTAATTCGGAGCTTTCTGAATAATGGGTTTCCGGCAGGTCCGGACTGAGAATTAAAATAGGCCCTGGCATTTCAGGTACATAGAGGCCCACTCAGCCCACACAGAGGCCCAAACAGCCCCCACCAGCCCACTAAATACTGACTTTCTATGTGACATTATAGCAGCCCCTCTGGCATTTGCCAGAACCCACAGATTGCCAGTCTGGGCCTGGTTTCCGGATAACGGATTCCATAGCTGTAATATTTAACTTATATAATGGCGGCTTTATGTTCATGTACCTGAGTCCCAGACTGCGGCTGTGGGATCTGGTTAATAGCCTTTTTACCCATCCCATTAGCTGCAGCCTTCCACATGACGTTGAACTATAACCCCCAGCAGACCCTGTCTCACCTGATCTACACTGGTGCTGCCCATTGCCGCCCCTGCCTTTGGTTCCTAAGGGCTCAGGCAAGATTGACATTGACCCACTTTACATTCTAATAAGAAGGGCTGTCAGTTAAGCACAGAATAGGGAGGTTACTACTTATTACAGATGCAGAGAGGGGGATTCGTGCAAGAACACCTTGTGCCGGCAAAGGGAAACCCTTGCTAGGCCTGCCAGGACATGATGGATTTAGTTCCTTATTGCTAATAACACTGATGACAGATATTCATAGTATCTGTTCTATGTACTATTACATTTTCCAGACCCCAATATACAGGCAGAGATTGTACCATCTGGTACAGATACGGCACAGCTACTCTTTCCTGTAACCATTCAGCTGTTGTAAGCTGTGCTGCTGCTTGAATAATTTAGCCAACATAAGACTAAGGTCAGACATGAGGTGCCAAATATGTGACAAACAAACATGGGTCAAGTACTTGGGTGCCTTGTAATTGTTTTGGGAGTGTGGGAGGAAACAGGAGTACCCAGAAGAAACCCATGAAACATAGGAAGAAAATACAAACTGCTTACAGATAATACCCTGGCTGGAATTGAACCTACGACTGAAGGTCCCAGGTTCGACTCCAGCCAGGGCACTATCTGTAAGCAGTTTGTATTTCCTCCTTATGTCTGTGTGGGTTTCTTCCAGCTTGGCAAAGCATTTTGTACTTCTTTTCACAAGTAGTAAATGGGGAGAACATACAACTCCTTGCAGATAAGTGTCCTGGCTTGAATCAAACCTAGGACCTCAGCAATGAATGGTACCTACGCTACCTACTGCATAAATAGAACCCTTTTTGTGCACTTCACTGTATTCAGTGTAAGTGTTGATTTTCAGAAAGAGTAAAAGGGACCAAATAACTAACTTACTGGAAAGCTATGGGAATGGCCACAAGTAATCCTAAATCTGTGACTGTCCAAAAGTTGCAAATCAAGAGCTACTGGTAGTGTAACTCATTACGGTAATGGTTAACGGGGAGATTTTGTCTCCTGTGATAAATTTGTGCAACAAATCTCCCGAAAATGCTTCTCCGCCAGAAATAATTGAAATCGCCTGTGACAAAACCTACGAGTTGCTTAGTTTTTCCAAAAAGGCCCAATTTTGCCATGACAATGTCTCGACGTGTAGGTCCCCGATTTCAATTATTGCCAGTGGAGAAGCATTTTCAGGAGATTTGTTGCCCACAGTAGAGCAAACTTATTGCAGGTGACAAATCTCCCTGTTGACCATGGTCTAAAGCTGCTCTCAGGCTTCTTCAGTGTCCAACAGCTATTGGTATTCCCTATAAGAGATTTTAGGGAAGGCCGAACTTGCATACAAAAGTAGTAGACTAGAAGGTCTCCTTGTGGGCCTAAACTCAAGTGGGGACTACATAAAGCCTATAACATTTCAATGTTTGTGTGTCCTGGACATCAGCTTCACTGGTTGGCCCTTGGAGGCCTGGTGAGGATGCAAGGTATGCTACTTTAAATAAAACTCTTACTACTTAATACTGAAAGAACCATAAGTACTCTAAAGCAATGTCTTCCAAAGGCCGAAATACAACGTTCAACGCTTTAGGGCAGGCAAAACAGATGGCTACTGTACCACTGGCCATGTACTTGGATGGCCAAGTTCTGATCCGTTTATTCACAGCCCAAATAATCAGAACTGCAATAAGTCAAAAACAGCCGAGGCTCCTATATTCTAATGCACCATGAACCCTCCTTCTAGGTACATCAGAAGATGCAATTTTTTTTGGAAATATGAGCTACAATCTGATTATAGGATGGTCTGAGGAACCCACTTCCCAAGTTGACATACAAGCCTGGGCTCGTGTGCCATAGGAAGTTCAGGACTGCAGTAGCGCTAAAGTTCAAGATTGGCCCAGAAGTTACCTTAACAGACCTGGACATTTGTACTAAATGTAATTGACAACTGTCCTTTTCTACCAAAGACAAAGTGTAATAATAAAGTGAAGAGAAGGGGTATTGGAATGTTAGTGGGGCTACTGACAAATCAGGGCAGAGTTAAACTGTTTATGGTGGACTGGGAACATTAATAGGACAAATTCATGGACCACTACTGTTCTTTCATTTTCTAAGTATAGGGAATGCAGATAAGGTATAATATAAATGGGCAGCAGCAAAGATGGCTGATGGAGGACAAAGATCTAAATACATAAAGGACCTATAGCCACTGGTCCCCAACCAGTGGCTCATGGGCAACATGTTTCTCACTACCACTTGGATGTTGCTCCCAGTGGCCTCAAAGCTGGTACTTATTTTTTTAATTTCTGCCACGGAGGCAAGTTTTGGTTGTATAAAAACCAGGGGTACTGCCAAACAGAGTCTCCTGTAGGCTGTTAGTCCATACAGGCCAGGGATCCCCAACCGGTGAGCAACATTCAGAAGTAAAAGGAGTTGGGGAGCAACACAAACATGAAAAATATTCTTGGGGTGCCAAATAAGTGCTGTGATTGGCCATTTGGTAGCCCCTATGTGGATTGTCAACCTACATTGAGGCTCTGGCAGTACAGCTGGTTTTTATGCAACCAAAACTTGCCTCCAAGCCTGGCATTCAAAAATAAGCTCCTGCTTTGAGGCCACTGGGAGCAACATCCAAGGGGTTGGATAGCAACATGTTACTCATGAGCTACTGGTTGGGGACCACTGATATAGGGGCTACCATTCACAGCCCTTTTTGGCACCCACATGAACTGTTTTCATGTCGGTTTTGCCCCCCCCAACTCTTTTTATATTTGAATATGGTTCATGAGTAAAAACAGTTGTGGACCCCCAACGCATAGGGACCATTCTGTGTATTCATATAAATATCTTAAAGTATCACAACACAATGAAGCTGCAGCATGAAAAGAACAGACTTGCGATCAGGAAATTACGCACATAAAATGTACACGTTATATTGTGCTCCCCAATAGAAACACGCTCATGATACATCCACATTTGCCGAATTCTTATCTCTACAAATATATCTAAATGCTCCAAACAGAGATCTCAGTAAGTGAGCTGCCAAGTGTCAGCTTCTGAATGAACAAATGTACTATGGGGCTCAATAAGAAAGCGGCAATTAGTATTTTGTCCCCGTGTCTCATTTCCATTCGCTCTTTGCCTTCCTTGTCAAGTCGCACCGCATCTTGCTCTTTTCCATTATCCCGGGCTCTTGTGGGGGTGAAAATGTACAGCCTGTTCTTAGCCGATATTTTATGAAAGAGCCATTAAACTCGGTCCTCGGGGAATCTTTATATTGCGAACGGCGCTCGCCGGCGAATACTGAGCAGCTAGCAAATGAATGCGAGTCAGAGAGACAAGTTAGCTGGGCTAACCTCAACCTCGCTCTAGAAGGCCATCTGCATTCATCAAATTCATAGTTTCATTGCACGTTAGAAGACAGGCGCATATTATCCATCCCAACATAACCGAGCATTAGCCATATCTAATATATATAGGGGAAAAACACAAATGCCATTTCCCAGAGTAATGCTGGAAACCCAGATTGTATCTATGGATGAAGATTAGGAGGTGGCTACTTTCCTGACAGACCTTAAGGGTAAGGCCAGATGAGGAGATTCGGGGAGATTTTGTCGCCTGGCGACTTATCGCCACGTCTTTTGTGCGACTATCTCCCCGAACTGCAGCATGTGTCTCTGCCCTAAGGGTAAGGCCAGACGAGGAGATTCGTGGAGATTTTGTTGCCTGGCGACTTATCGCCACGTCTTTTGCACGACTATCTCCCCGAACTGCCTCAGCGTTTTTTCCCCATAGGCTACAGCGCAAAATCGCCTGCGCTAATGCACACGCGGCGATGCGTTTTCAATAGTCGTCCAAAATTGCCTCGCGTGTGCATTAGCGCAGGCGATTTTGTAGCTGTAGCCTATGGGGAAGAACCACTGAGGCAGTTCAGGGAGATAGTCGTGCAAAAGACGTGGCGATAAGTCGCCAGGCAACAAAATCTCCACGAATCTCCTCGTCTGGCCTTACCCTTAGGGCAGAGACACATGCTGCTATTTCGGGAGATTAGTTGCCCAGTGACAAATCGCTTATTCTTCGGGCGACTAATCTCCCCGAACTGCCTTCCCGTTCGGCTAGAATGTAAAACGCCGACGGGAAGGATTGCTTCGGCTTTCCAAAGTCGCCCGAAGTTTCCTAGTGAGGCAACTTTGGAAAACTAATTGTTCTGAGTGCCATCCCGCCGGCGATTTACATTCAAGCCGAACGGGAAGGCAGTTCGGGAGATTAGTCGCCCGAAGAATAATCGATTTGTCGCTGGGGGACTAGCAGCGTTTCTCTGCCTTTAACACATGAGCTTTATGTATTCAACATGCCATTATCTATGATTATTATGTTTCATATTTATCATATAGGCATCTGAGGGCCCATGCCTAGGATGCTAGCTTTAGGGGGTGGTTGGTAAATATAAATTGGGGGGGGGTTGACTGGGTCACTCTCCAACCAATTTATACAATATTATTATGTACAGCTTTCCTTGAAAATTTCCTTGAAAACACTGTCAGAGGCGGAGTAGCTCCAACTGCCTGTCTAGTTGCCATAGCAACCAATAAGCAGTTCGTTTTAACCTACAATGCCGTTAGAATGTTAAAAGAGTGGGCCCTCGGCACAACATTAATAGCAGACATTACTGACAATTAAACATAAGAAGATTTCAAACTTAAAAAGTTTTTTTTTTTTAATGGTTGCGGGAAGTAAGAAAAGCAAAAAAAAAAAAAATAATATGGTGAAAGGGATGCACAAGAGGCGAAGGTTAAATAGACAAACTATATTTAGTTCTCCCTTCTTATCACCCCAAGTCTAATTATAATCAACTACTCCCTCCCCCACCTTCATGTAAACAGAATTTAGAGAGTGTGTGTGTCTGCTCATTGCTCTTGGTACAGGCAAAATAGCTTTTGTGTGTCGGGTGAGAAGTGAGAGAAAGGCAAACAGGAATGTGCCGTAATCATTTAGGGTTTGGAAAGCGATGGTGTCAAACAAAGCCTTTGTGCATCAGAAGGAGATGTGCAGTGATCATTTAGGATAGGGACATATACAGATACAATAATGGCAACGTAGCTTCGGCGTTAGTTATGCATGGAAGAAAGAAACGGGGAATGTGCAGTGATCATTTAGAGCAGTTCTTCCAGGCCAGACAGCCATTATGTTCATTTGTTGGTTTATTATAAAGCGATGATGTTGTACAAAGAAATCTATCACTGGCATTCCAGGGCCTCCTTTTGGAGACCTTATTTAGGGATTGTATAGCTATGATCTCAAAGCTTTTGTATCGGATGCATGAGATCGGGATTTGTTTGTGGCATTATAATAAGGACAACAATGCTTTCGAGATAGTTATGTGTTTAAGAGTCAAACAGGAAAGGTGCAGGGATCTTTTTGGATCCAGGAAATGTGCAGTGATCATTTTGGATCAGGATAGGTGACATTATAAGAACAACAAGGCCTCAGAGATAGTTATGTTTTATAGAAACGTATATGTAAAATGCCTGCTAGTTTTTGTTCCAACTACTTTGAATATTATGTAAATACCGCTTAAATTGGCACCAAAATTCAGTGTGCAAACAAGCCATCGCTACCAAGTGCCCATTAATATACTGTATACTAGCGGCCAAAAGAAATTTTCTTCGCATATGAACCGCTCCCCCGAAAGTGATGGTGACCCGGGTGTATGTACCCCGGGTCCTGCCCTTTAGTTCACAATGCCTTAAACAGTATTAAGGGTAAATCGTCCAAAATAACTCACCAGATCCAATGGGTGGCTCGGGTGCATCGCCCCAAGCCCGTAGCTGTAGGTGAGTCACGATCAATTTTCAAAAATAGACGAGCACTCAATTTCCATCCGTACAGGTTAAAATGTAACTTTTATTCCAACTATGTTAAAAACATCAGATCATCAGCATGTTTTATAGAAGAAAACCATAAATGTGCAGTGATCATTTTGGATCGGGATAGGTGGCATTAAAAGGACAACAAGGGTTCAGAGATAGTTATGTGTTATAGAAGCAAACCAGAAATGTGCAGTGATCATTTTGGATTGGGATAGGTGGCATTATAAGGACAACAAGGGTTCAGAGATAGTTATGTGGAGTGTGAAAGAGGCAAATCGGAAATGAACAGTGATCATTTTGGATCGAGATAGGTGGCATAAGGACAACAAGGCTTCAGATGTGTTAAAGCAGGGATCCCCAACCTTTTGAACCCGTGAGCAACATTCAGAAGTAAAAGGATTTGGGGAGCAACGCTAGCATGAAAAATGTTCTTGAGGTGCCAAATATGTGCTGTGATTGGTCATTTGGTAGCCCCTATGTGGATTGTCAACATACATTGAGGCTCTGTTTGGCAGTGCACCTGGTTTTTATACAACCAAAACTTGCCTATTATCCTGGAATTCAAAAAATAAGCACCTGCTTTGAGGACACTGAGAGCAATATCCAGGGGGTTGGAGAGCAACATGTTGCTCACGAGCTACTGGTTGGGGGACCACTGTGTTAAAGAGTCAAACTGGAAATGTGCAGTGATCATTTTGGATCCAGGAAATGTGCAGTGACAGTGTCGGACTGGGATACCAGGGGCCCACCAAAAACCCTTAAGCTGGCCATAGATGTACAGATTTTCAACAGATCCAATCCACATCGTGAGACCAAGATCTTCTGAGAACCATCGTACGAACGTTCGAACTGTCCATCAACTAAAACGACCAATTTACCAGGAAAACAAAGGGGAGCTGCCTGCTTGGCCCTGCAAACATCCATAGATTGTACTGGGACCGACAAAGATTTTTTAACCTGGCCGATCAATTTCCTGGCAGATGTCGGACGAAAAATCGTAAGATGTTCGATCGTTTGAATCCCACTAACCGCACGATAATTTGACGAATCGGTCGGGCTGCGCTGAAATCGGTCGTTTCGCAAAGAAGAATCGTCGCTTCTATGGGGGCCTTTAGACAAGGGGCCCACCCAAAAACCTTTAAACCAGGGGCCCACTCAAAGTATTATTTTCTTCCTTTCCTTACTCAACCTCTATTCTGCTATTCTCTTTTCTTTACATGCTATAATCTATTATTCCATCTATTTATTTCACATAGAAAGAAATTTATTCACATAGAAATAGGGAATGGCCATGAAATAGGTCAAATGTTTAGAAGCAGGAGGGCCCACTGACACCTTGGCCCACCGGGAGTTTTCCTGGTATCCCTGTGGGCCAGTCCAACACTGTGCAGTGATCATTTTGGATCAGGATAGGTGGCATTATAAGGACAACAAGGCCTCAGACAGAGATAGTTATGTGTGAAAGAGGCAAACAGGAAACATGAAGTGATCTTTTTGGATGAGGATTGGTGACACTTTGATAAGAACAACAAGGCTTCAGAGATAGTAATGTGTGAAAGAAGCAAACAGGAAATGTGCAGTGATTGTTTTAGGGTTTGGATAGTGACATTAGGAGTTATGAAGTCTGCCAAAGTTTTGTGTATAATAGATGAGAAAGAAGCAAATGTGCAGCAATCATTTTGCACAGGGATACGCAGTCATGTGTGAAAAAAAGGCAAACAGGAATTGTGCAGTGATCATTTAGGGATTGGATAAGGTTATGTATAATATATAATTACACAGTTTCCGGCTTAGTTGTATGTGAAAGAGGCAAACAGGAATGTGCAGTGATCATTTAGGGTTTGGACAGTGACAATGTCAACAAAGCTTTTGTGCAGGATACTGAAACCAACGACAAATGTGCAGTGATTATTTAGGGTTTGGTTACTACACAGGAGAGAAAGTTTCAACTTGAATCCCTCTGCATATTATTAAACTGTGACCTGCATCCCATAGTTCCGAGTGTTGGAGCTGCTCATTGCTTACACAGGGAGGACCAGTGAAGATATTTAAATAACTGTGAGACTCTGCAGGGACATAACCCTATTATTATCTGCAATCAGTAACCTAAGTACTAAATACTTGTGCTCAGGGGAGTATCAGCTGAACGTTTCATATCTCCTTAGCATAAATGCTCTTTTTAAATTGGATCCCTTATTATACCCATGAATAAATGGACACCATTTGATTAAAGTGTGATGGGGAAAAAAAAAATTCAGAATGAACCAGTTAATAGTGTTGCTCCCGCAGAATTCTGCACTGAAATCCATTTCTCAAAAGAGCAAACAGATTTTTTTATATTCAATTTTGAAATCTGACATGGGGCTAGACATATTGTCAATTTCCTAGCTGCGGCTGGTCATGTGACTTGTGCCTGCACTTTAGGACATGAATCAATAACATTGAGATTGGCAGGCTGCTGTTTTTCCTACTCAATGTAACTGAATGTGTCTCAGTGGGACATGGGTTTTTACTATTGAGTGCTGTTCTTAGATCTACCAGGCAGCTGTTATCTTGTGTTAGGGAGCTGTTATCTGGTTACCTTCCTATTGTTCTTTTGTTTGGCTGCTGGGGGGGAAAAGTGAAGGGGTGATATCACTCCAACTTGCAGTACAGCAGTAAAGAGTGATTGAAGTTTATCAGAGCACAAGGCACATGACTTGGGGCAGCTGGGAAATTGACAATATGTATCACCCCATGTCAGATTTCAAAATTGAATATAAAAAAATCTGTTTGCTCTTTTGAGAAATGGATTTCAGTGCAGAATTCTGCTGGAGCAGCACTATTGACTGATTCATTTTTCCCATGACAGTATGCCTTTAAGGATATAATTAGGGGTCCAGTAAAAAAAAACAAAAAACTGCTGCCGTGTTCTATGTGACGGAGATCATGTATCTTCCTGACCAGGGCAGAGCTAAACTTATTCCTAGAAATGACATGCCCCTGCTGCCCGGCGGCATACAGAATGTTCTGCCAGCGCCCACAGAGTTAAATAACTGGCAGCATTATTCCAGTATTGCGTTTCATTCTTCCTGCGCCCAATTAGTGATGGGAAAGGCCACTTGTAGGCTGTTCATTACTGGAATAGATGAGATCTAAAAGCAAACGGTGCTCCTTTGGGCTTATTGTTTGGCAGTGAATTGTGAATAATACACTTGAGGAAGGGGTAAGTGGGTCTCAGGGCTACAGAATGCACAGCTGTCTGCCAAAAGGGGAAGAGGGTGCTTCAACATTCCCATCATCCCTAGCAAAGGCAAAACAGTAAAGTACCCCCTACTGTAAAATATAAGGATATTATAAGTCACCAAGGAGTTCCATGACCATATACAGGTCATGGGACTCAGAGGTGACTTTTAATATCCTCATATTTTCCAACAAGGGGTACTTTTTTTTATTAAAATACACGAGTTATGTGACATAAGGATACAATTTACAAGATATTCATGGCTTTTGTGAATTAAAGACTGATTATAGGTAACCGTTATCACATACTTCCCAACAATTTGGAAATAAAAAGAGGGACGAAAAAGAGGGACCGCGCCCATTTATGTGGCCACACCCCCTTATAACCATGTTCATTTTACAAAATTAAAAATATGAAAGTTTGAACATATTTCTGTTTTTTTTCACTTATTAGTTTTGCTTATGAAGGTGAATTGCCCTTTAAGATGTGAGTCTAACTTTTCCCAAGGGACTTGTTATCTTATATTGTTACTTATTTGCTTATCTCAAAATTGTTACAAAAGTATCTTATCTGCAGCTGTGACTATTCAGGGCTCTCTGCCAAAAGCCAATTAAGTTAAAAACTTTGTTTCTTTTTCTGCCAGTTCAGTGCAGAGAAAATCGGGACTTTCCAGTACAAACGAGTGACTGCGGGTTGAGCTGTCAGAAGAGGGACAGTTGTGAGGTATGGTTATCATATCAGTACTGTTGTACTTACAGACACCAGAATTGTGGTCTCGATTCCCACAACAACAAAACATTTTGCTACACAACCTTTTCCACAACCATATTGTGGAATTTGACATCATCCAGGACCCTTATGGCACAAAGAGGGTACAGTCAAGCAAGGGTACGGCTCAGGGGTTCAGTGAAACGGCCACTGGAGATGTGGTTATTCCAAAAATGAAATGCCAGTGGCACACATAAGTAGCACGCCAAACTATACAGCAAAATAAGAACAGGGGACACAGCAGAGTAATTCCCAGGATCACTAAAACATATACTGAAAAGCAAAGAGAGGGGAATCGACAGTACTCTCTCAGTAACGTTTAATACATGGAATAAAACGCATCAAGTAGGTGCAAATTAACAAACTAAATACTGATATTCAAACACCCAATCCAAAAAAAAGTGTATAGAACGACCACATATCACAGTATTGCTAAGTAGGTACAGGCGAGAATACATCAGTTAGGAAGAATCTTGGCCTTTGGGCTAAAGAGTATTTGTTTAAATATATTATGTTCTGTTGTACTCTAGATTGCAGCCTTAAATGTGACCACTCTCTGGACTGTACCTTTTCCTATGCATTGCTCTGTAGACTGTATCTTTTCATAAGCAATTTCTCTAGACTCAATCTGTTATATGCATAGCTCTCTAGACTAGCCTTTCACAAGCATTGTCCTCTACACTGTAGCCTTTCACGGGCATTGCTCTCTAGACTAGCCTTTCGTGAGCATTGCTCTCTAGACTATAAATTTTGTGAGCATTGCTCTCTAGACAGAAGCCTTTCATGGGCATTGCTCTCCTGACTGAAGCATTTCATGAGCATTGCTCTCTAGACTGGAGCCTTTCATGGGCATTGCTCTCCTGACTGAAGCATTTCATGAGCATTGCTCTCTAGACTGGAGCCTTTCATGGGCATTGTTCTCTAGACTGAAATCTTTCATGGGCATTGCTCTCTAGACTGTACCTTTTGTGAGCATTGCTCTCTAGTCATTACCTTTCATGAGCATTGCTCTCTAGTCATTACCTTTCATGAACATTGCTCTCTAGACTGTACATTTTATGAGCACTGCTCTCTAAGCTGAATCCTTTCATGGACATTGCTCTCTAGACTAGCCTTTCGTGAGCATTGCTTTCTAGACTATACATTTCATGAGCATTGCTCTCTAGACAGGAGCCTTTCATGGGCATTGCTCTCTAGACTGAAATCTTTCATGGGCATTGCTCTCTAGACTGTACCTTTTGTGAGCATTGCTCTCTAGTCATTACCTTTCATGAGCATTGCTCTCTAGTCATTACCTTTCATGAACATTGCTCTCTAGACTGTACATTTTATGAGCACTGCTCTCTAAGCTGAATCCTTTCATGGGCATTGCTCTCTAGACTGTACATTTTATGAGCACTGCTCTCTAGACGGAATCCTTTCATGGGCATTGCTCTCTCGACTGAAGCATTTCATAAGCATTGCTCTCTAGACTGTACCATTCGTGAGCATTGCTCTCTAGACTGAAATCTTTCATGGACATTGCTCTCTAGACTGAAGCCTTTTGTAAGCATTGCCCTCTAAACTGAAGCCTTTAGTGAGCACTGCTTCCTAGACAGTATTCTTTCATGAGTAATGCTCTCTAGATTGCACCATTTCATAAGCATCGTGTTCATGAGCACTGTTCTGTTTCATGAGCAGTGTTCTCCATTAACATCCATGCTGTATGCAGGGTACAACAGACAGGTTCAAATATAAAAAAAAAAATGCAAATATGAAAATCTTTAAGTGTCTTACCAATGCAGGCCACTGGATGTGCTTGACCTTTGATCCCTGAGACTGGCCGGGGTCTTCTCGCTTAGCCCAGACCAGCTGGTACTCCACAAAAAAGGCTGTAAAATCTTCATATACTTTCACCCACTCTCGCTTATCCCATTCCAGGTCATCAAATTCCACATACACCTGATACAGGAAGAAAGAAAACACAGGCATTAGGGATTTAGGTACATATTTATGTATTTATTTATATATATTCTACAGACACTGAACCCACAGAACCACCGACAAATCGGGCAAGTGTGTCTTAGATAGAGGACAGTTATATCCTTTTTTTTTTTTTTTTAAATACTTAAAGGGTAAATCACACAACTTGTGAGACAAAAAAGTAGTTATAAAAAACCACAGGGAACGAATAGCACTAGAACTAGGTTTCCTTCTGTATCATTTGTCTAGCAAGGAGACTGAACACATTAGCAAGAGTCTAAGAGACAAATGTCCCTCTGGGCACTGGCACTCAAAATAGCTTTTCTAAATATACAGTGTTTGCAAATCTCAGCTGTGAAGTTCTGCAGCAGAAAGAAATGCAAGTTATAAGCTTATCACTGTTGTGTTACACACACACTTGTATAGTGTTACCAATGATTGGGCTGATGTAGAACTAGTAATGGGGACAAAGAGGAATTAAAGGGTCTTTACTCTCCACATGATATTAACAGTTAATTCGAACAACCCCTTTAAAGGAAAACTATACCCCCCCAAACAATGTAGTTCTCTATAAAATAATATTGCATAAAACAGCTCATATGTAAAACCCTGCTTCATGTAAATAAACCATTTTCATAAAAATATACTTTTCTAGTAGTATGTGCCATTGGATAATCATAAATGGAAATTTGCCATTTTAAAAAATAAGGGCCGCCCTCTGGCATCGTACGATTCACTGTGCACACAAACAAGCCAAACAAACTATACTTCTTAGGTCACATGAGCCAATTAACAGACAGAGTTGTGTCTTTTGCTTCCACACTTCTTCCTGTTACAGTTAGAGCTGCAGTATTTCTGGTCAGGTGATCTCTGAGGCAGCACACAGACCATCACGAAATGGTGGCTCAAGGCAAGAGATGTAAAAGGGCAAGATTTACTTAAATATATATTCCAGTTTGGTCACTTAATATGATGTAAACTATCTATTGCTCAAGTATTCATTTTGGGGGTATAGTTTTCCTTTAAGAATACATTTAAAAAGCATTAATACACCATCGCTGCCTGAGCACGTTCACGTCTCGACATGGTAAAAAAAAAAAATATTTAAAAAAACACATTTATAAAAACTATTCTGATCTAAACAAAACAATGCAATAAAAACACAGACACTTTAGCATCACATTCCCTTCAGTGTGGCAGCTATTTTTTCCCTTGTCTGAATTTCTATTTTTATGACCATCTGTCTGCATGTCAACAAACAAAATGACAACTGTCACTAGCATACTCTACATGGCATTGGAAGCCAGCATTCAATCCACAAATATATGGCTCAGCCACATGGCCGGTGGCCCAGCTGTGCTCCGAGAAAGCCCCCCCAGCAGAACCAAATGGCGATTGATCTCACACCTAGATGAGAAGTGTGCCGAGGGGATTGGCTTACTCTTTGGATGACCTTCAAAAATATCAGCGGTGGGATTCCCGCCTATAACAAACCATGGTAATATTACAAAATAAAAAGCAATCAGTTTATGGAGATTACACGGCAGTGTTTATGGGATTTAGGAACAACTATGCCATGAAAAAGAGAGCTCCAGCAATACTCAATTATGTGTCTTAAACCCAATAATTCCCATGATCTCTAATTGGTAGTTGTGTTAAACAATCTTGATGGGGCTGCCCTAAGGCAACTAGTCTACTAGTCTACTTGAACGAGCCTGAATCGATGGCAGGTAAAGACTCTGAAGACCAGTGAGAGTGAAACATGGGGAGAAAGCCCAGTTTGAAGGTTATCTTGGGTGAGGTTTCATATGTATTTGCTCTATTTGATTTTCATGAAACTTTACCTGAATGGCTGACACAACAATGTTATCTCTCTATCTCTAACCTCTCTATCTCTAACCTCTCTATCTATCTCCAACCTCTCTATCTATCTCCAACCTCTCTATCTATCTCTAACCTCTCTATCTATATCTAACCTCTCTATCTATCTCCAACCTCTCTATCTATCTCCAACCTCTCAATCTCCAACCCCACTAGCTCCAACTTCTATCTCCAACCTATATCTCCATCTCTATATCCAACCTCTATCACCTACTTTTGGGTTCTACCTCAAAGAAGAAGTATGGTTTAAGAAGAAGCCTTCAAGATCACTATATACATTGTCCCTTAAACCTGCTGCCAGCAGAGTTGAAAAAATGCCTATTCCAGCAGATTACCCCGAGCACCATCAATCAAATGTGAGCATTAAGTCATGTCTTGCTCAAAGAGTGCCCTTCAGGTTAGCTCTTAAGGAACATACCTGTTCAACTGCGGCAATACAGTCTACTCAGCAGTTCCAAAGGGTTTGCTTTCATTATACTTCAGCAAAAAGAAGCAGGTTTTTAATATAATTATGTCATGTACATGCACCGAGATCTATTGGTTCTCCAGAGGAATCCATCCATGGAGATGTTTAATGCTTTAACAAAAACACATTTTTGAGCCTTGACACCTGCCATGGAGGTGTTATTTTGCAGTTTTGCCCATGGAGACTAGGTCGCCTGCTCTTGGGGGTTAGACCCAGACACACACATTGGTGAGGTTATTTAAGGACACCGGTTTAGAAGCTCAGACTTGATACAATAAACCTGTCTAGCAAGCTTGTTAACATGTGGATAACATTGTGCTTCCTGAAAACAGCATCTTCCTTATTTATATTTACGCTGTCACATTAGTCTCTTCCTCCACTTCTGACAATGACACAAGGCTTGGGGTGGAAATACCGGTTTATCGAGTTCCCTTGAGTGACTGCTTCCCTGAAACATACAATACATACAGTACAATTGCTAAACAATGGCAAGTGGAAATTGTGGGACATACCATCAATCCACCCCGACTATTTCCAGTTACAGCCACACACTGGCCGATTTGGCCAAGACTCAACCTGCTTTCCAATAGGCCCAGTCTTTCTCTTGTCATAAATCTATTCTGTCCCTCTACATTAGAACCCATTGTAGGCATGCGGATTCTAAAAGCTCAGTAAGAGGGTAGAGCGATCTATTCTGCAATACTGTTCTCCCACTCCCTGCAAGAAGTCCAAAATAGTCCAAGACCTAAGAAAAGTCAGGAAGGAACGCAAAGCCCTTCAAACCAAGTCAAATACATTACGTATATATGTGTTTTGCCTATTCAGGTGTGGGACCTGTTATCCAGAATGCTCAGGACCTGGGGTTTTCCAGATAACAGATCTTTCTGTAATTTGTATCTTCATGCCTTAAGTCTACAAGAAAATAATGTAAACATTAAATAAGCCCAATAGGCTGGTTTTTCTTCCAACAAGGATTAATTATATCTTAGTTGGGATCAAGTACAAGGGACAAAAAGGAAACTATGGGAGATAGCCTTTCCGTAGAGCTTTCTGGATAACGGGTTTCCGGATAACGGATTGTATACCTATATATATATATTATATATATTACCATTAAAGCAATCTTAAGAAACAAAAATAAATGGAGCACTCTATCTATATATTATATATATAAATACTTAGCAGTTTATTATATTTACCTTTCAAGCTCACTTCCCTATTGATGACTCAGCATCTCTGCTTTAAACCCAATTCCATCTGCTAATTAACTCCCCAGCGTTACAATTGCAATGACAGTCTATTTACAGAGGCTTCTATGTAAGAGAGCCCGTAGCACTTGTACTGTGCCCTATGTAACCTCTCCATGGTTCAGCAAGTCACGATCTGTTGCCTTTCAAGGAGAATATCTGCCCATACACTGCCAACAAGGTCACTATTGACCAAGATGGCAGCTTATTTGACAATATGGGGCCACCCTGACCAATCTGATTGGGACTTGGTCAAATATATATATATATATATTGTAAACCCTGTTGGGCAAAGGCCCAAATCGAATCGACCGACCAAAGAGCTAATCTGTGTATATAGCATAATATCCAACATCAGATCTTCCTTCAAGACTCCACATCTCACCAATTATAGAGCATCAACCTGAGGACCTCAGTAGCATCTTAATTATAAAGAAATTTGGTGGAACTTGTAATAACTATACAGAGACCCTACATCAGTGATCCCCAAACTGTGGCTTGGTTATCGCTCCAAGTGGCCACAAAGCAGGTGCTTATTTTTGTAATTCCTGGTTTGGGTGCAAGTTCTGGTTAGAGTCCTGCGTGGAACCAATTTCTGAGACCCGCAGCCCATGACCCAAACCCACTTTGATCCACTACCCAACCTGGACCTGCAACTGCCTTACCCGCAACCTGACCCGCAACTCACCGACCATCATCAAAGTGATGGTGCTGCAAACCGGAAATTAAGTCGTCAAAAGTGGGCGGGGACAGAAACAAGTTTTCTAAAACTTTAAAAGGAGTAAAATATAGACAATATTACATAAGATTTAGATGAAACCCGCAACCCGACCCGAAAATCCTCCCCTCATTCCGCAGGGTGGCCACTTTTTTGCAGGTAACCCGCGGGTACCCGACCCGCTGCAGTTCTGGTTGCTTAAAAACCATGTGTACTGCCAAAAAGAGTCTCCTGTAGGCAGGCATTCCAAATAGGGGCTACCAAATAGCCCTTATTTGGGACATGCATGCTTGTGTTGCTCCCCAACTGTTTTTACTTTGAATGTGGCTCAAAAGTTTGGGGTCCCCCTCCCTACATTATAGGAAGCAGCTGCAGTTATTTTACCCCCGTCCAGTGCTCATGACAATGGAAAACACAGAGAAACACTTGGGTTCCAAAAGCCTTGGGTGCACATTTGGATCAGGGGAGCCTTTTATCCTCAAAACAAAAATGGCCCTAAATACTTAATGCTACCCCTTCTATTCTCTCAACTACTACAGAGTGCAGTGTGTACTTGTCCCTTTTTCTCAAGTGGCCCCTTGGGTCTAGTTACAGTTATGACGCCGGCCAGTTACAAACAGGTATGTGATCTAAACACAACACACAAGGCTATGAGAAGTCCAAGAACACTGGGTATTTAGCGGCACAGTTCCTGGAACACACATCTGTGTATAAGTTTTATTCTGATCCCATGAAATTCAGCTCGGGGCACTAGAACACTCTGTGATGGCAGCTCATAAAGGGAGGCCATGAAGTCGTTAACAATTAATCAATCAAAAACAAAACATGGGGGAAAAGTAAAAGTCTCTAATGCCCTCGTCTGCATCAAACAGAAAATATAAATCTTACTTATTTCAATCTCATTTCAAAGATTGTCGTCCTATTTCATAATTAATAACTTGCCCGCATTGGAAGGCTTTCATACATCTGCTTCTGGATTTATATTCACATATATTGATCACTATGTAAATTTGGAGACCCGGTGACCTTCCCATCTATCGCTGGTTCTATCCGAGCCGCAGACAGTTCATGAATATTAATAGGCACTCCGGCAATATCAGCTGAGATGGGAAAATTTGGATTCTTGGGGCTTCAGAAATGATACATCAGGTCTGAAACAAATAAGAACCTTCTCATGGCCAACTGGGCATGCCTTTGTTAAAATAAAGATAATGGGGTACACATACCCCTTAGGGGCAGATTTATCAAGGGTCGAATTTCGAAATAAAAATAGAAATTCGAATCAAAAAAGACCAACCGAAATGTATCAAAAAAATAGAAATAGAAAGTTTTTTATTTGCACCTCTCTCCTCCTAACAATGTAAGCTTCCACTGGTTGCTAGGGCATGGCCTGCATCGGTGTGTACAGGTATGGGACCTGTTATCCAGAATGATCAGGAACTGGGGCTTTCAGGATAAAGGATCTTTCTGTAATTTGGATCTTGATACTAGAAAATCATATAAACATTAAATAAACCCAATAGGCTGGTTTTGCTTCCAATAAGTATTAATTATATCTTAGTTGGGATCAAGTAGAAGGTAATGCTTTATTAATACAGAGAAAAAGAAAATAATTTTTAAAAATTTGGATTATTTGGATTAAATGAAGTCTATGGGAGACGGCCATGCCATAATACGGAGCTTTCTGGATGATGGTTTTCCGGATAACGGATTCCAAACCTGTGTAAGCATCACAAGGATCCCACAAGATTTACATATTATCTAATGAGAGCGCTGGGTGCACAAAGCATTCCTTTCCCTTTATTTGCCATGAAACAAACAACTGATTTTTTTTTTTATTTCTCCCCCTGGAGAGGCATCAGAGACAACTACAGAACATTTCATATAATTAGTTGTTGCTGTTCCGCAGCTGTCTGTGAAAGGCTGTCCAACAGAGACAAGCAATATGGCACCACCCACTCATACATATAAAAGTAAATATGCTAACACGGACTCCTCCATGCACACAATGGAACATAAACCTCGTTGTTAAACAGAACGTATGAGTAATGGAATAGAATACCTACAGGATACGTCGATGGAAGGTTCCAGGTGATACTTATGTTCTTACAAGAATCACAAAGCAACATGCATTTAAGAGGACGTAGCCAGGCATCTCATGGGTTAATACGCATAATTCCCGATAGCGACACCAATATAAAGTGGCAGAAATGAGGCAAACAGTGCTAATGTGTTCCCTGGGATCATGTAGGATCACGTTAGGATAATATATGAACAAAGCGGGCTGTGTGCGGCAGGAGTGCTCTGAGCTTTACTACGTTACCTTCTAAACCTGGCAGGGGTGATACTTAACAAGCGCCTCTATTCACAGGCTGCCCGCGGGCACCATTATGCACTATATACTCTACTAGACGGTGGCACAGCCTTCGCGGGAAATTGAGAAACTCTGCGTTTCCTACTGGTACTTCCCATTTACCCTCTGAGACTTCCCTTTTTGTTACTGCTGAAATTCATGTGTGCCTCGTCTCCAAACAAGGGGAATCTATTAGGGATGCACCAAATCCACTATTATGAATTTGGTCCAACCACTGATTCGGGCGAATACTGAACCAAATCCTTGTTTTGTGACAAACAAGAGATTCCCCTCCTTGCCCATAATTTGCATATGCAAATTAGTATTTGGTTCGGCTGAGCAGGTGGATTCGGCTGAATCTGAATCCTGCTGAAAAAGGCAGAATCCTGGCCAAATGCTGAACGGAATCCTGGATTCGGTGCATCCCTACTTTGAATTAAGGGAGACCTGTTTCCCACAGACTCCATTTTATCCAAATAATCCAATTTAAAAAAAAAAAAGGTTTCCTTTTTCCTCTATAATAATTAGGGATGCACCGAATCCACTATTTGGGATTCGCCGAATACCGAACCGAATCCTAATTTGCAAGGAAAGGAAAAAGTGGAAAAAATTCTTCTTTTGTGACTAAAATTTATGTTATTTGCCTACATGCCCCTAATTTACATATGCAAATTAGGATTTGGATTCTGTTCGGCTGGGCACAAGGATTCGGCCGAATCCTGACCAATTCCTGGATTCGGTGCATCCCTAGTAATAATAAAACAGTAGCTTGTACTTGATCCCAACTAAGATGTAATTAATCCTTATTGGAAGCAACACCAGCCTATTGGGTTGATTTAAAGGAGAAGGAAAGCTACAGAGGCATTTTATTGCCAATTGATTAGCTGCAATAGTGCAAGCTAGAATGCTTTATTTATTCTGTAGAATGTTTTACCATACCTGAGTAAAAAGCTCTAGAAACTCTCTGTTTTTTTAGAATAGGAGCTGCAGTATTAACATGGTGTGACATCACTTCCTGCCTGAGTCTCTCCCTGCTCTGGGCTCAGATTACAGTAGAGAAGGGAGGGGGGAGGGAAGAGGAGCAAATTGAGCATGCTCTTGCCCAGGGCAATGAGGTTTAAGCTGAAAACAGGAAGTCTGATACAAAAGCCCATGTGTACACAATAGAAGGAAAGAAATGCTGTGTTTCTTATGACAGGGGACTCAGAGCAGCACTACTTTGGGGGTTCACTGGTATATTTAGATGGACCTTTCTGATAAGGCTTACTTAGTTTTAACCTTTCCTTCTCCTTTAATGTTTACATGATTTTCTAGTAGACTTAAGGTATGAAGATCCAAATTATGGAAAAATCGGTTATCCGGAAAAACTAGGTCCCAAGTATTACTTAAATTTCTACATTTGAATGAGAGCTGCCATAGTGTTATAGTACAATGGCATGGTTTACTGTGAGCGCAGAACATTCTTTCTCTGTATATTGTATAGAACATTTTCCCATATGGTTATGTTTACTGGCTGCATGTTTGTTTTTATACGTAGGCGTTGGAGTTGCCATACTCTTACCCTTAGACGGTACAATATGAGGTTACTGGGCCTCTGCACTCTATCCTCCCGCTGCAAGGCAATAATAGAAAACAACAAATACACACGTGTTCCGTGTACATTCAGTTCCATTTGCAGCTCTTGGGTCACGGATGCCTGGCAACGGCCGACACTGGGTTCTGATGCGAGCATCACAAACCTGCAACATTGGGCTTGCGCTCTGCAGTTGCTAAGCAACTGGAGACCCGTAATGCTGCAGTCGCATTGAAATGGCACAGCGGGGAGACAGGATTAACTGTGCTGAAAATACAGTGTTGTATAGAAACAAGGAAATCTCGCAGAAATAATACCTTCCGGGCCATCGGAGGCAGGAACAAGAGTAGGTTTGGATAGGGGCCCCCAATTTTCAACACATTTTAGTAAGATGTAGAGAGCGATATTCTGATACAATTTGCAATTGGTTTTAATTTTTTATTATTTGTGGTTTTTGAGTTATTTAGCTTTTTATACAGCAGCTCTCCAGTTTACAATTTCAGCAATCTGGTTGCTAGGGTCCAAATTACCCTAGCAACCATGCATTGATTTGAATGAGAGACTGGAATATGAATAGGAGAGGACTGAATAGAAAGATGAGTAATAAAAAGTAACAATACATTTGTAGCCTTACAGAGTATTTGTTTTTTAGATGGGGTCAGTCACCCCCATTTGAAAGCTGGAAAAAGTCAAAAGAAGGGAAATAATTTAAAAAGTATAACAAAAAAAATTAAGACCAATTGGCCATCCTATAACATACTAAAAGTTAATCACCCCTTTAAGTTAAATGAAAGGCATGAAAGGCTTTTGGTTTCTTTTTTCAGTGGCAGGTGCAGCTTCCCTTTAAACATGTTGGGGTTAACATCCCCTTTAATAACCTCTCATAATCCAGGACTATTCTAATAAAAGAAGTGCTTCATCCCCCCCCCCCCAAAGGGGAACGTGAGAGTCACAAGGGATGTGCAGTCACATGATGCCAGGGCACATGATGCAGCCAATGAGGCTTCTTGTCAGGTGACAAATCAGCATGTGACTAATTTTCCCTTCTGTCCAACCTGTGCATTCACCGCATTAATTAGGAAGCATCCCAAGTGAAATGTATCAGGACTAGTTTTAGATAATTGGTGCACTACTTGGAAACAGTTAGAGCTGATGACAGCCAACACTTAACATGTCCAGGGCACAGGGCCCCATTATATAGTGAATAAAGTACCGCCTCTTGTAAATTATAAGGATAATATAAATAAACAAGGAGTTCCATGATCATATAAAAACATCAGGCCGAGTGCTTTTATACAGGTCATGGAACTCCAAGGTAACTTCTAATATCCTCATATTTTGCAACAGGAGGTACTTTATTTATTATAATACACAAGTTTCAGTGAGTCATGTGACAGAAATGACATCACTAAGCTACGATTATAACCTATGACATCACTAAAAACCCTTTATACGGATATAATTTACAGGATATTTATTCATATTTATTCTCTTGTGCATTATAATGACATTTGCTCCAGATTGATATATTACTCTGACCCTCTCTCACGACTTACTTAAAGGGATTCTGTCATGATTTTTATGATGTCGTTTTTATTTTCTAAATGACACTGTTTACACTGCAAATAATTCCCTCTACAATATAAAATTTCATTCCTGAACCAGCAAGTGTATTTATTATAGTTGTAATATTGGTGTGTAGGTGCATCTCAGGTCATTTTGTCTGGTCATGTGCTTTCAGAAAGAGCCAGCACTTTAGGATGGAACTGCTTTCTGGCAGCCTGTTGTTTCTCCTACTCAATGTAACTGAATGTGTCTCAGTGGGACCTGGATTTTACTATTGAGTGCTGTTCTTAGATCTACCAGGCAGCTGTTATCTTGTGTTAGGGAGCTGCTATCTGGTTACCTTCCCATTGTTCTGTTGTTAGGCTTCTGGGGGGGGGAAGGGAGGGTGTGATATCACTCCAACTTGCAGTACAGCAGTAAAGAGTGACTGAAGTTTATCAGAGCACAAGTCACATGACTGGGGGCATCTGGGAAACTGACAACATGTCTAGCCCCATGTCAGATTTCGAAATTAAATATAAAAAACTCTGTTTGGATTTCAGTGCAGAATTCTGCTGGAGCAGAACTATTACGGTAATAATTTGGGCCCCCTGGGGGGGGGGGAAACCCTGCTAACTTAGTGTTATGGAGCCTGTGATTCCTGAAGACCTGCTTAAAGGCATACTGTCATGGAAAAAATATATTTTTCAAAACACATTTTTTCCATGACAGTATGCCTTTAAGCAGGTCTTCAGGAATCACAGGCTCCATAACACTAAGTTAGCAGGGTTTCCCCCCCCCCCCAGGGGGCCCAAATTATTGACCCATTGATCACTTGGTCCCCTGGTCAAAGGGCCCTTCCAATAAGTGCAAAGTCACTGACCCTTCCCAGTTACACCCCATTATGCTGAAACATCTCCAACGACCCACCCAAACCCAGCACATAGGCTTGCCTCCCCCACCCTCTGTTGGGGCCCACAAATCCTACTTTTATATCTCTTGGGACCTCTGCAGTCTCACTGTACCCAGATAATAGGACGAGGACCACATCCATGACCTGATGTGCTCCAGATCTTTCCACATTGTCACACGGAGCGGTTTGAGGCCCATCAAGGGACAATCAAGGGTCCATCACCAATAAGTCACCACCAATGAGTGACAAACCAGCCGTCCCACTGTGTACCTCCTCTTGAGGCCACCGATTGCCCAGGCTTGTGCAGAAGGCAGGGCCCATGAGGCCCCCACCAGGATTTCTCCAGATGTCTTGGGAGTCCAGTCAATATCTTGGGGAATGTCTACCAGATATTGGCACTCTTGGGCCTCATACAAAAACCAATAAACCGCCAACTACGAGAGGCCGAGCCAGCAGACGAATGGCCGGTACTAGACTTGCATATCAAAGCCGGATTAAATATAAATGTTCCTGGGGATTATAAGGGAAGTGAAGAGAGAAAGGGCTTTTATATGACATTTTGAGCCTCACATGTGGGATAGATACAATATGAATTTCTGGCTTGGGAGAGATTAAAAGCGGGGAATTCTTAGATGTGGTTGCTAAGCAACAGACACACTGTCAGTTCTCCGTTTGTAGCCCCACAACAGATGTCGGCAATGGAGGAGAATAATAATAATAATAATAGGCCTGATTCTGTTAATGTTGAACAGCAGGAAGGGAACTTGTGGAAAGACACATTTGCATTGTAGAAATAGGGCCGAGAAATCCGTGATCTCCCTCTCAGCTGCTGTTGTCAATTCCAGATAAACAGACGCCTGTGTTACCCCCCTCCCCGTCCTCAGAAAAGCCCTTTCACTTGTTACATCCAGTAAGTGACGCTCAAGCTGCAAAGGGCAAGTTTCATGGCAACGAGAGATGTCCATGCACTTTAGCCAAGTCACGCTACTCTCCAGCTCTTGTGTAACTCCCAACTAACAACAATGGCTTGTTTGTTTCAATTGCACCAGATCTGGCCCATGATTGGCTGGAAGAGTGAGGCCAGGTGCATAAAACAGCCAATCACCCCGTGGCCCTTTCCTAAATATCTTGTTTCTGCAATGAATAAATCTACTTTTTAAAGGAGAACTAAAGCTTAACTAAAGAAGAAATGTTGTACATGATGTTTTGTGCGTCTGTACCAGCCCAAGGCAACCACAACCCTTTAGCAGTAAAGATCTGTGTCTCCAAAGATGCCCCAGTAGCTCCCCATCTTCTTTTCTGCTGATTCACTGCACATGCTCTGTGCTGCTGTCACTTACTGAGCTTAGGGACCCACTCACAATATACAGTACACATAGAATAGAAATGTCACACTATAAGGCTGATTAGTAATTAATACAGATAATTACTACATGGCAGCACAGAAACCAGTGCAATTAGCATCAGAATTTAATAATCAGCAAACCTGTAGCATCAGCTTATATTACAGACCAACCTCATTTTCTGATGGATAATTAGTGATGTTAGCTATATTCATTTTTAGGGTTTAGTTCTCCTTTAACTGGGAACACAAAGACAGAGGTGATTTTAGCAGGGTGCAACTAGCCAAATAAAAATAATAAGTAAAGGGAAAGGAATACATGCAAATAATAATTGACAGTTTATCTGTTTATGCTGGTATTTACTTCCCCTTTAATTAGTATGTTATAGAATGGCCAATTCTAAGCAGGTTTTCAATTGGCCTTCATTATTTATTTCATGTAGTTTATTTTCCTTATTTGCCCTTTTCTTCTAATGACTATGAAGATTTTTTTCTTCAAATATTTTCTAGCTTTGAAAAGGGGGTCACTGACCCCATCTAAAAAAAACTAATGTTCTGTAAGGCTACAAACGTATTGTTATTGCTACTTTTTATTACTCATCTTAAGTCCCTCTCCTATTCATTATCCAGTCTCTTATTCAAATCAATGCATGGTTGCTAGGATAATTTGGACCCTAGCAACCAGATTGATGAAATTGCAAACTGGAGAGCTGCTGAATAAAAAGCTAAATAACTCAAAAACAACAAATAATAAAAAATGAGAACCAATTGCAAATTGTCTCAGAATATCTCTCTCTACATCACACTAACAGTTAATTTAAAGGTGAACAACCTCTTAAATACAAACACGGTGCTTCCAGCCTCCCTATAATGCAATATGAGGCAGACGCAGAGCTGTTTATCTGATGAGAAGTCTCCCTATAGAACTCCATGAAGTGCTCTGTGCTTTATCGCTGTCACATAAATATGTTTTTTTTTTACCCTGGATTTTGCTCTGAAATGAAGTTGGCAACCGGAATGGCCATTAGCTCATAAATCTCGCCGGCATTTCTGCGTGTTGGCAACCGGCTTTTAGACGTAGGCTTTTAATCGTCATAATGCATTAAGGGTATTGGAGCGGTCCCTGCAGCGGCGCATCTCATCCAAATATGCAACAGAAAAACCATGGCAACCAAACAAAAGCAGCGAGGCCATTAACAGCTGAAAATACCCAGCAGTAATTGTATCCGCAACGGTTTTCCCTGTAACTTTCCAAAATGAATGCTCTCAGGTTCCTCATGTACATACAGTGAGCATTGCCCTGTATTGATCCAGCTAGAGGCAACCGGATACCGTCTGCATCAATAAGATATTTAATGCACGGCTACAAGTTACACACAGTCAGAACTGGCATGAAACAGACGTCTGTGTGGCTATAACTCACCATGAAACAGCCATATATAAGAGGTAATGGACAAAACCGCTGTATACAGGGCTCAACTGGGGGGCCCACAAGGGCTGCATTCTCAGGGCCCCGCGCAACGCCCCTCCGGACCCCCCACAACTGCAACTGCCCTGCAGCCCCTCGTCGCACGTATGCCGGCAACTGCGGCCGAAGAAGGTGGTCAGGGCCAAAAAGGGTTGCAAGGAGGTCTGGCTGGGGGCCCCACTAGAACCAGGCCCACCGGGTTTTTTCCCGGTGTCCCGTCAGCCCAGTCCGTCCCTGATTGTAAATACAAATTTTACTGCAGGGAAGCGCAAAAAATTTAAGGATATACAATTACTAGGGATGCACCGAATTTTGGATTCGGCCGAATACTGAACCGAATGGGGGAAAAAATTACTTCCTTGTTTTTTGACAAAAAAAGTCACGTGATTTCCCTCCCCGACCCTAATTTGCATACGCAAATTAGGATTCAGCTCAGCCGGGCCGAATCCAAATCCCACTGAAAAAGGCCGAATCACAAACCGAATCCTGGATTCGGTGCATCCCTAACAATTAAGCTGTGTATGAAGGTTGAAAAAAATTTAAAAAATTACAGTTAGACTGGAAGTGTTGTACATTATGCTTTGTGGTATTGTATAGGGATGCACCGAATCCTGGATTCTGTTCGGGATTCTGCCTTTTTCAGCAGGATTCAGATTTGACCGAATCCTTCTAGCCGGCCAAACCAAATCCTAGTTAAATCCTAATGCAAATTAGGGGCCAGGAGGAAAATTACATGACTTTTTGTACCCAAACAAGGAAGTAAAAAATGTTCTCCCCTTCCTACTTCTAATTTGCATATTGCAATTAGGATTCTGATTCGGTTCGGTATTCTGCCAAATATTTCCCGAAGGATTCGAAGGTTCGGCCGAATCCAAAATAGTGGATTCGGTGCATCCATAGTATTGTTTCATCCCAAAGTCACCACAACCATTTAGCAGTAAAGATCTATGCCTCAAAAGATGCCCCAGTAGCTCCCCATCTTCATTTCTGCTGATTCACTGCACATGCTCTGTGCTGCTGTCACTTACTGAGCTTAGGGACCCACTCACAATATACAGTACACATAGAATAGAAATGTCACAATATAAGGCTGATTAGTAATTAATACAGATAATTACTACATGGCAGCACAGAAACCAGTGCAATTAGCATCAGAATTTAATAATCAGCAAACCTGTAGCATCAGCTTATATTACAGCCAGGGAAGCTCATTTTCTGCTGGATAATTAGTGACGAGCCCTAAGCTTAGCTTCTCAACAGCCAATCAGAGCCCACTGAGCATGTGAGTGTCACAGTCACTTTCCAAGATGGTGACCCCCTGTGACAAGTTTGAAGTCCTGGATCATTGCTGCTATTGACAAGCTGAAACTTTAGCCTCGTGCAATAATCTCAGTATGTGAAATATGGCATTTTTAACCATATTATGTTGTACGTAGCACTTCCGCTACTAAATACCGGTAAATAGCGGGTGCCAGTGAGGTGCCATTAGAAGGAATAAGGTAGAGCAAACAGAGGTGCAGAGTGATGGGAAAATAGGTTCTTTTCTTTCACACGCCGGTTACTCAGCATTCAGCTGTCTCTGTATTTGCAGAAAAATGATTGGTGTCGCTACATAATCACAGGTCTCGGCTGCCCTACATTTCCACTGAGCCATAACACTGGCATTTGTATGAGAATTTCTATGTCGTAGCGCCGGCGCAACTGCAGACTTTAACCTGCCGGGGCCACTGGGACACGATAATAATCACCAACCAGTATTTATATTACATATTCTTCAGCAATAATGTTAAAGGGGAAGTAATCCTAAAAAATTATATTTTGTCGACTGAAAGCAGCATCTGTCCTTTGCTGTTCTTTGCACTACTAACAATAATAATGCGGCAGGTGCGAGACTGGGTACCACTACATTTTTCCAGGAGACAGAACCGCCAGTGCAGAACACACAGCCAGCTTTCAACTACATTGTACCAGGAGACAGAACCAGCAGTGCACAAATACACAGCCAGATAATGCTTTCAACTACTTTTTCCAGGAGACAGAAACAGCAGTGCAGAAATGCACAGCCAGATAATGCTTTCAACTACATTGTACCAGGAGACAGAACCAGCAGTGCAGAAATGCACAGCCAGATAATGCTTTCAACTACATTGTACCAGGAGACAGAACCAGCAGTGCAGAAATGCACAGCCAGATAATGCTTTTAACTACTTTTTCCAGGAGACAGAAACAGCAGTGCAGAAACACAGAGCCAGATAATGCTTTCAACTACTTTTTCCAGGAGACAGAACCGGCAGTGTAGAAACGCACATCCAGGTAATCCTTTCAACTACATTGTTCCATGAGACAGAACCGGCAGTGCAGAAATGCACAGCCAGATAATGCTTTTAACTACTTTTTCCAGAAGACAGAAACAGCAGTGCGGAAACACAGAGCCAGATAATGCTTTTAACTACTTTTTCCAGGAGACAGAACCAGCAGTGCAGAAATGCACAGCCACATAATACTTTCAACTACTTTTTCCAGGAGACAGAACCAGCAGTGCACAAATGCACAGCCAGATAATGCTTTCAACAGCAATTACATTGACAAATAACTTTAAAACCATAATGTGAAATGAATGTATATTGGGAAGCTGTTTAGGATTATATTTTCTTTATATAAGATTTATTTTAGGCTTTTCTAGGGTAAATTGGACCCTAGCAACCAGACTGCTGATATAGCAAACTAGAGAGCTGCGGAATAAAAAGCTAAATAACTCAAAAACCACAAATAATAAGAAATGAAAACCAATTACAAATTGTCTCAGAATATCACTCTCTACATCATACTAAGTTAGCTCAAAGGTGAACAACCCCTTTAATAGTTAACATCTCCTTTAAACAAACACAAAGGGAAATGGAAGGTATAAGGGCCCTTTGACTAATTAAAAAAAAAACATAGAATCAGAATTTTTTTTTCCTTTTTCAACGTACATTAGAAAAATAAATCCGCCCAAACGCGGTTCCTGAACACGCACAGCTATAGTGTTGCCAATCAAGTCAGAGGAAAGAAGCAGTTGCAGCATGGAGTCTGGCAAAGCAAACACACCTAGTATTCCTCTGGGCTATCAGGGAAATCACACTCATGACAGGTAAAGGAAACGCAGCTCAGGCTACAACTTGTTCCAGAAACAGGCCAGAAATTCAGGCCGCTCCCTTAGTTCTCTCCTCCCAGCCAGAGAGATTCTTTAGGGTAAGGCCACACTAAGCGATAGCGCGGCGATTTGACTCGCCGCGACTATTCGCCGCGACTTTTAATCCTCAATCGCTAGCGAAACTTTGGCGCTGGCGTCTATGGGAAATCGCGCAAAATCGCCAGCGTAAAAACACACGCGGCGATCTTTTTTCTATTGTCGCTCGAAATCGCCTAGCGAGGCGATTTCGAGCGACAATAGAAAAAAGATCGCCGCGTGTGTTTTTACGCAGCGATTCCCCATAGACGCCAGCGCCAAAGCTTCGCCAGCGATTGAGGATTAAAAGTCGCGGCGAATAGTCGCGGCGAGTCAAATCGCCGCGCTATCGCTTAGTGTGGCCTTACCCTTAAAGGGGACATGCCAAGAACACGTTTTTGCCATTGCGTTAAAACACCTGTGCCTTTAAAGGGGTGGCTCGCCCTAATTTTAGCTTTTCATATGTTACAGAACGGCCAATTCTAAGCAACTTTTCAATTGGTCATTAATTTTTTTTTTATAGTTTTTGAATAATTTGCCTTTTTCTTCCGACTCTTTCCAGCTTTCCAATGGAGGTCCCATCTCAAAAACAAATGCTCTGTAAGGCTACAAATGTAATATTATTGTACTTTTTATTACTCACCTTTCTATTCAGGCCTCTCCTATTCATATTCCAGTCTCTTATTCAAATCAGTGTCTGGTTGCTAGGGTAATTTGGACCCTAGCAACCAGAGTGCTGACATTGAAAACTGGAGAGGTGCTAAATAAAAGGCTAAATAAGTCAAAAACTACAAATAATAAAAAATGAAACGTAAATGAAGCTACAAACGTATTGTCATTGCTACTTTTTATTACTTGTCTTCATTCTCTCTCCTATTCATATTCCAGTATCTTATTCAAATCAATGCATGGTTACTAGGATCATTTGGACCTTACCAACCAGAATTTGCAAACTGGAGGGCTGCTGAATAAAAAGCGAAATATGTCAAAAAACACAAATTAAAAAAAATGAAAACCAATGGCAAATTGTCTCAGAATATCACTCTCTACATCATACTAAAAGTGTGTTTAAAGGTGAACAGCCCCCTTTAAAAAGGGTTTGTTCATGTCCTGGTGTTACTGGGCCTTTAAAAGTTACATTTGTCTTCAATGACCCAGTCTCTTTCTATCTGTGCTGAAATCACAAATCCGCTCGGGTTTCCTAACAGCCCTCACAGCAGGCACAGTTGTTTGCATGGGAACCAAGCCAGGGAAAACCGGCCAATCACATGCAAAGGGGCGTACAGGAAATCAGAGCGAAGGGACAGTTTCACTAAACAACGCTAAAATGTGCTGCAAGTGGAAATCAGCATCAGATGTATTAATCATGATGAGAGCCAATGGGTGAACAGAGCAGTAAGGCACCTAAGGGCTCTTACTAACGAGCGTTTTTACCTGCGCTCCCCTGCGTTCCGTTTTTCTGCGTTCAGCCGCAGGGGAGCGCAGGGATAGACGCATTACATTTTTTCCAATGGGGCTGTACTCACACAGGCGCGTGTAGGCGCCGAACGCAGGTTGAGACGCAACATGCTGCATTTTTCCTGCGTTCAGCGCCTACACGCGCCTGTTTGAGTAAAGCCCCATTGGAAAAAATGTAATGCGTCTATCCCTGCGCTCCCCTGCGGCTGAACGCAGAAAAACGGAACGCAGGGGAGCGCAGGTAAAAACGCTCGTCAGTAAGAGCCCTAAAGGAGAAGGGAACATGTGCTGGCATAAGGGGTCAAGCTGAGAATCAGAGGGTGTATTTGCTTTGGCTCATGGTATCATTAGATTTATAAACAGTCAGAGGCCCAGAGGGACTTGCAGAAAGTTGCAGAACAATGCGCGGCGGCTATCTAGTCCAACAGCCTTACATGCCAGCCAATAACATTACTGTACAGTTACAGGGGGGAGGGATTTATATTTACTGTATAAAATACTGCATAATGGAATATACTTGGCAGTGGTGTCACTAGATGTTGCCGGGCCCCACGGCAAATGAATTTTACGGCCCAAAACATATCCAGAGTTTGTCCTGTTTCACCAATATATGTTGGAATTGCTTTAGTTAGGGATTCATTGGGCCCCAAATACCTCCGGAGAACTAAAGGGGCGGGCAGTGACGCAAAAAGGGCCGGATGTGCTGCAAAAGGGTGTCGGAGCCGTAGACCGTGCGCAAAAGGGGCGGGGCCATGTTGTGGCAAGAAGACGAAAAAAAGGTAAGCTCCACCGGAGGGCAAAGGTTTTTTTTTTAAGGCTACTACAAATTACCGGCAACTACATTGCCGGTAATTTTGTAACATCGGCACCTGCCGGTGTTTTACCGGCTAGGCCAGTAAAATAGCGGCTGGGCGGCAACCAAACCTCCACACCATCCCCACAGGCCCCCCCAGCCGCAAACTCCTTTATGCTGACAATTCCTTTCCCCCTCTGCGCGCACATGCTTAATTGTGTACGTTTTTCCAGCGCTGAGGGAGATTAAATGAGGGAGCGCAGGGGCGAGTCTGGGCCAGCGGGGCCCACCAGGTTTTTTCCCGTAGTTCCGCCAGCCCAATCATGGGCGATACTGGCCCCTCCGCTGCCTGAGTCAGATTGCTGTTGCTGCCACCCCCTCCTCCATGCGCTCAAGTTTTTCGCGCCGGAAGGGGTCGGTGGGGTCCAAGAGGGGAGAAAAAAAAAAAACTCCTACTAGATAGTGCCCTGAAAGGGTCCAAGGTTCGATTCCTTTCAGGTCACTATCAGCTTCACCTGGGCAGGGACTGATGTATAATGTCTGTAAAGTGCTGAAATGTACAAATCAAGTATAATAATAATAATAATAAAAACAAACCTACTGCCGACCCTGCTGGCTCTGATATACTGCCTGTAGAATAGGACTTACCTATTCCTGATATATAAATACTAAAATAGAAATGACATTATGTAATCATATGCATCAGGTCCGATGCTGATCCTACAACTCCCAGTACCCCTAATCGAGCTGTACTTCGACATCCAGAGGACTGCACAATGTCTATGCTTTGACTGAGCAATAACACAGGGAAGAATTCCACCCTGAGAGCTGGAATGTGTTGATTGTACAAGCCTTGCAATGCTCTTGTCCTAACACCTATGACTATTTAGATGACTAATTTTAGCAGCGTAACCTGATCTTGTTAGTGGCTCATTGCCATTACACTAAAAAGGATGTCAACTAAACAGCTGATGATATCATCTATCATGCTCAACAGCTCCTGAAACAGAAGATCTTCTCATTCGCCCTCCCATTACTAAACGACTTTATTCAGAACAGGTACAGTACAGACTTCCTTCCCGAAAGTTGTAACAAGGACATTCCGCCCCAGTCTCAACCCATCGTTCAATATCTGCAACACTAACACTACATACTTGCTACATAAATTTGGTTATATATGCAACAATTTATTTGTCAGTTCCTCAACCTAACTTTTTTCCCCAGCTGCAGACAACGCAAGCATGCTGTGAGTCATTGACAGGTTTCTACAGCCCTAACTGGCCAATTCCAGCTTGAGTCAGCAATTCAGCCAGTTGTTTGCAGCAGGAAAATAATGGTAGGTGAAGGGAGCACTCTGATAAACCACTTATATCTCATCAACTAGAAAAATTATTATTATCCATCGAATTCAGTGCAACCCTGCTGGCGCTACTCTCATATCATAAAGGGGTGCATCTGTAGTGTGGTTCGAAAGAGAGGCTTCTACAGTAGGCCAAAGTTATTTAAAGGGATCCTTTAAATACTGGCAACCTACCTGAGAAGGTTTCCTCCGTTGCACACCTGGGGATGTTGGTGCACGTATAAAGTTGAAGCTACTTAGTGAGAAGCAAATAAGCGTGAGAAGTTCTGTAGGTTTTCCCTGCACAGAGCTGCTGTACTGGTAGAGAGATAAACCATTTCCAAGTATTAGGCACAATAAATATATGTGAAAATACTTAAAGGATCAGTTCAGTACAAAAATAAAAACTGGGTAAATAGATAGGCTGTGCAAAATAAAAAACGTTTCTAATATAGTTAGTTAGCCAAAAATGTAATGTATAAAGGCTGGAGTGAATGGATGTCTAACATAATAGGATACTACTCTCTTGGCTTCTACTGATTGGTTACCAGGCAGTATCCAATCAATGACTTAAGGGGGGGGCACGTGGGTCATAACTGTTGCTTTTGAATCGGAGCTGAATGCTGAGGATCAATTGCAAACTCACTAAACAGTTATGTCCCATGTGGCCCCCTTTATAGTCACTGACACTGACTAACTCAGAGTTAGAGAGCTGAAAAACAGGAAGTAGTGTTCTGGCTATTATGTTACACATCCAGTCACTCCAGCCTTTATACATTACATTTTTGGCTAACTTTACTAGAAACATTATTTATTTTGCACACACTATCTATTTACCCAGTTTTTATTCTTACACTGAACTGTTCCTTTAAAAACGGCCGTGTTGCTCTTTAAAAAGGTGAATGCAAAAAAAACATGCCTTTCATCCATTTTCCATGCACGGGGGGGGGGGAGAAATGGAGTGAAAATATTCTATTTACATATAAAGATTCTATCTGTTTGCTCAGCGCCTGCAAATAGAATATTTCTTGGCAGCTACAGCCCTACTTTCCCCTCCTACAGGCGGCAGGGAGTCGTGAATGACAGTTTCATATTTTTGGTGCCGCTTGCCTGTCCCAATGAAAAGCACACGTTTGCACACACGCATATTCAACCCAAGGCACCAAAGTGTGCGGATGCCCAAGCCATGAAAGTTTCAGCAGAATCCTGTTTCCACCTACTGAATAATCCATGAGTAATACATTAAATTCACACCCTGCATCACATGACAGTTGTAAAAAATAGATGCAATTGTGCCCAACACCGGGGAATGGTGGGTGCCTGTCTCATGAAAGGGATACCATCAATTTGTATTTGCTTGCTTCGGAAAGTTAATGAGCTGCTGACTTGGAAGAAGAGAGATATTCTGAACTTTGTGTATTAGTTCTCTTTAAAGGGGCAGTAAACCTCAATATTCATCTATACTAAATCATAAGCATATATATGAGCACTGTATAAACAAACCCTAAGCTGCTGCCTTTGTTAGGCTTTGAGCTAAGGAGCAGCTTGGCATACAGAGAGGACTGAGAATTAATGTTTAAATTGATTTTATAGTGGACTTACAGAGGACGCGGAAGATGGATGTGTGGAATTCCCCTGGAAGAATCTGCAAAGAGGGGTAAGTATGGAGTATGGGGCATTCCTTTTCCTTCAAGGTATGAAGATCCAAAATACGGAAAGATCTCTTATCCAGAAAATCCCAGTCCCGAGCATGCTGGATAACAGGTCCCATACCGGTAATTCCCTAGTGTGCGAATTAGGGATGCATCGAATTCAGGATTCGGTTCGGGATTCCACCTTTTTTAGCAGGATTCAGACAAATCGTTCCGCCCTTCCGAACGGAATCCTGATTTGCATATGCAAATTAGGGCTGGGGAGGGAAATGGGGTCTGTGTCACAAAACAAGTAAAAAATGTTTCCCCTTCCTACCCCTAATTTGCATATGTAAATTAAGTTTCGGATTCATTTCGGTATTCTTCCGAATCTTTGGATTCCGGGGTTCGGCTGAATCCAAAAAAGTGAATTTGGTGCATCCCTAGTGCCAGTGGCATAACTCTGTGTACAGGGCAGGGCATATAATTAGTAGATCTATAAAAGAATAAAGATAATTATAATATTAATGATGATGGTAATAATTGTGGCTTCTTCCCTGCAAACAGTGACTCAGCACTTTGACACAAGCCAAATTCATTGAAGTTGTGGGTATACTTCCCCTTTATTGAAATGCATTAAAAGGCATTATATAACATTTTCTGCTACTGGTGCACTCATGGGTCATTCTCTTAGAATCGCTTACGAATAAATTTCGAAGCAATAATCGCCGGGCCCAGGCAAGTACCAGGACAACAGAGGGGCCAATTCTGAGGGTGTTGCTACTGCCTGCCAAGCTGGAAATCACACGGGTGGCAAAATGCTGGTAGAGTTTGGGATCTGAAAACCCATTATCCAGAAAGCCCCGAATTATGGAAACGCCATCTCCCATAGATTCCATTTTTATAAAAATCTAAATTTTAAATAAAAATGATTTCCTTTTTCTCTGTAATAATAACAGTAGCTTGTACTTGATCCCAACTAAGATATAATTAATCCTTATTGGAAGAAAAATCAGCCTATTGGGTTTATTTAATGTTTACATGATTTTATAGCAGCCTTAAAGGGATACTGTCATGGGAAAACAGTTAATAGTGCTACTCCAGCAGACTTTTGCACTGAAATCCATTTCTAAAAAGAGCAAACTGATTTTTTTTTTTTTATATTCAATTTTGAAATCTGACATGGGGCTAGACATATTGTCAGTTTCCCAGCTGCCCCAGTCATGTGACTTGTGCCTGCACTTTAGGATGGAACTACTTTCTGGCAGGCTGTTAATTCTCCTACTCATTATAACTGAATAAGTCTCAGTGGGACTTGGCTTTTACTATTGAGTGTTGTTTTTAGATCTACCAGGCAGCTTTTATCTTGTGTTAGTGAGCTGCTATCTGGTTAAATTCCCATTGTTTTTTTGTTAGGCTGCTGGGGCAGGGTACAGCAGTAAAGAGTGACTGAAGTTTATCAGAGCACAAGTCACATGACTGGGGGCATCTGGGAAACTGACAATATGTCTAGCCCCATGTCAGATTTCAAAATTAAATACAAAAAAATCTGTTTGCTCTTTTGAAAAATGGATTTGAGTGCAGAATTCTGCTGGAGCAGCACTATTAACTGATGCGTTTTGAAAAAAATATGTTTTCCCATGACACTATCCCTTTAAGGTATGAAGATCTAAATTACGGAAAGATCCCTTATTTGGAAAACCCCAGGTCCCCAGCATTCTGGATAACAGGTCCCATAACGGTAATTCCCTGGTGTGTCAATCTCTGTGTACAGGGCAGAGCATATCATTAGTAGTGCTATAAAAGAATAAAGATAACTAGAGAGGTACATTTCCTGAAGAAAATGTGAGTGGTGCTTGCCGTGGCAAAACTCAGGCCCCCCATATATGTTCGGTGTCTTGCCCAGTCGCCCCTGGTGCCTAGAGAGTACACAAAATCGGTAGAATCCGGATTAAACCGGTGAAATTTAAAGCCAACCAAATTTTACCATTGAAATCAATCCAAACAAACTGGCTATTTTTGGCTCCGCCCACTTTTAAAAATTTGCAACCCAGTCACCAAATGGACCAAGTTTGAGCACTCTTACATTAAGTGTAAGAATGACAGGAATTTAAATATTCCCATTGAATAGCGTTAGGTAAAATTTGATTGGCTGTCTTAAGCTCCGCCCATTTTTCTGAATTTTAACCCCAGTTACCTAGTCATGGTCAGTGCCAAGTTTGGGGCCTCCGGTTTTAAAACTGTGAGAACGGCGGTAATCAAAAATTTTACATTGAAGTCAATAGGTGAAAACGGATTGGCTGTTTATGGCTCCACCCACTTTTCCTAAATTTTGACCGCAGTCACCCAGTGAGTAATTGAGCCAAGTTTGGTACACCTAGCATTTAAACCGTGATAATAGCAGCAGTTTATCATTTTTCATTAAGGTCAAAGGCTGAAATCTGATTGGCTGTTGTTGCCCCGCCCCTTTTTTTCCTAATTGTGAACCACAGTCACTCAGTGACTAACATACCAAAGTTTGGGAATGCTGTCATTTAATGTGTAAAAATGGCAGCATTTCTATTTTTTTCTATTGAAAATCAATGAATGAAATTTGATTGGTTGTTGGTGGCTCCGCCCACTTTTTCTAAACTTGAAGTGGAAACCCCCAGCGACCACATTTGTGATATTCAAGGTCCCTGACATCAATACTGAGAGAATGGCAGCCTTCTTAATTTTTCCCATTAAAACCAATCAAAGAAATCTGATTGGTTGGTTTTGGCTCCACCCACTTTTCTTAATTTTAATCCCAGTCCCCCAGTGACCAACTGTGCCAACTTTGAGGACCCTGCCATTAACCGTCTAAGAGCGGCAGCAGTTTAAAATTTTCCTATTTAATTGAATGGCTGAAATTTGATTGGCTGTTGTAGACTCCGCCCACTTTTTGTAAATTTTGGCTGCAGTCACCCAGTGACCCACGGTGCCAAGTTTGGGAGCTCTGGCTTTATTACTGTGAGAATTACAGCTGTTTACATTTTCTCATTGAAGTCAATAGGGAAAATCTGATTGGTTGTTTGCGGCTCCGCTCACTTTTTTGGGTCCCCAAAATAGGACAGAAAAGTCACAACACCCCATTCCCGAATAAGCTGAACGGTTTGACACCTCATTCATGGGTCTGCGACAAACTAATTATTCGATAAATTCCCCATTATAAGTCAATGGGGCAAATTTGGGGACCTCTCCTGCCCCGGGGGTAAAACTTATACCCTCGTGTGGGGTATCATCTGACACAGGTCGCAAACCTCTTCAAATGTGGTAAATTTAACGTTTCTACAAGATTCCCTCTCTGCGCTAGAATCCGTCAAAAGTTGGCCTCAATGTTAATCTATGGGACTTTTCGGGGTGGTTAATTGCCCCCGCAAGGGGCAATTAACCACCCACCCCTTAGAAAAGTCATACCACCCCATTCCCGATTAAGCCGCACGATTTGACACCTCATTCATGGGTCTAGGACAAACGGTGCAGGACTAGTTACGCGCCAAACTTTCATACGGAAGAAGAATAAAAATAAGTTTGCAAGATAACAGTAGTGATGCTTTGCTTCGCAAGCACCACTAATTATAATTTTAATGATGGTGGTAATAAATGTAACATGTCTGAAGCCATAAATACTAGGCACTTGCCACTTAATCACCGCGTGTTTGCGCTACACTCCTGACCAACCGGAAGATCTGATCTGCTCTCCATGATGGATCTCTTTTCAGTTAGATATTTATACAAGTACCTCTGGTAGGTCACAAGCTACACACACACAAGGCTTATGATAAGAGAAAGGAATTAGGAGAGAAGGAGTGGTGCAGGTGCTGGAAGGCAGAACCTTGTTGCCCCAGGCAACCACTCTGTGTATTTACTGGCCCTGACACCAATGACTGACGAGGAATAAACACAGAGCAGGATTGTTCTTGAATTCAGATTGGTATTTATAAAGGGAAAGTACAAACAATTTTCGAATGTATGGAAACAACCAGTAATAATAGCTGCATTTAACCCATAACTTTAGCCCATCCATGATTCCTATCTACAAGATTATGCTGTTTGGACTTCATGTAAAACCAGTAAGGTGGATTTGGTACCCATAACAAGCACTGCTGGGACATGCTGGGAATGGAATCGGGTTTCCAGACAGAATAAATACATTTCTCAAGCCTGAAGTGGAAAGGGTCACACGGTGTCAAAGCTCTTTCAAAGCCAAATCACCCAGAGCCATGTTCTGTTCTGCCGAGAATAAACAACCATAGAACCACAGCACGGCCCATACTGATGTAAGGCTCCCAACCACTTCCAGCCTTAATACAGTGCCACCCTTAATACCCTTCCAGCCTCAATACCCTGCCACCCAAACCCTGTCAGCCTCAATACCCTTCCAGCTTCAATACCCTGCCACAAAACTCCTGCCAACCTCAATACCCAATACCCTGCCAGCCTTAACCCTGCTACAAAACCCCTGCTAGCATTAATACCCTGCCAGCCTTAATACCTTGCCAGCCTTAATACCCTGCCACCCAACCCCTGCCAGCCTCAAAACCCTGCCAGCCTCAATACCCTGCCAGCCTCAATACCCTGTCACCAAACCCCTGCCAGTCTTAGTACCCTGCCAGCCTCAATACCATGCAATGCGACCTCTACCAGCCTTAATACCCTGCCACAAAACTCCTGCCAGCCTTAATACCCTGCCAGCCTCAATACCCTGCCAGCCTCAATACCCTGCCAGGCTTAATATCCTACCAGCCTCAATACCCTGTCACCCAAACCCTGAAAGCCTTAATACACTTCCATTGATTAGTTACTAATGATACATTATTTCTAGTGTAGCCTGATACTTTCCAATGAAAAATCCAGTCCTGAACTTACACAGAACCGAATTACACAAGATAGATATATATAATATATATAGTGATGCCACAGCCAGCAGCAAGTTACATTATATTAATATGAGTCAGTGTCCATATAAGAGTGGAAGCTTTGGATAAGTCCTGTGCTGCAACTCCCACCCCCTTTGTACATCTTGGCAATAGGGAGCAGCGCTGCACAACAAGTTGGAGACAAGAGCACAGATACAATCTGTTTCATTGGGAGTCTATAAATATTCCTGGATGGGTGTCCGGCACATGGAGTGCGAGGAGGGTTGATGGAGTGCAGCTGCTGGCTGATAACATATTCCTAGGCCTACCTCCAAGTAACAACTCAGGCCTATTTTAAGCAAATGGAACAATACATATTAATACACACTCATACATTATACATAGGGACGGACCAAGGAAAGATGGGTCCCTGGAATGGTCAGAGTTCTGTAGTCAGCAGGATGCTGGGAGTTGCATTTCAACAGCTGGAGGGCCACAGACTGGATATGCATCATTTGTATACACTTTAAATATCTACATAAATATTGTTTGTACTGTATTTTTGCCCCCTCTGATGCTGAACTGTCATCCCTGGTCTAAACCAGCATTGTGTAAATTAAGTGTCCAAACCAAGAAGAGACATACAAGTGGCCCTTATCCAGATCACAGGGGTTGACCTCATGTGAAGAAGGGGCAAAAGGGGGGAGAAGCCAGCCTGAAGGTCAGATAAGACAGTAGTTGTCAAATGTTTTCAGTCCCCCTTAGCTCATATCAAGGTTACAGATAAAGGAAAATATCGGTGTATCAGTCTCTCAAGTATATTGTTCATTCCAAAATATAACCCTTCAAGCTGGGCTTTCACTTGTATCTAGGGAACTGAACTAAACACGGTTACCAAATCCCTCCCAAATGATCTTTAGGCTGGGACCCCCATCCCTGTTCCATGCCCCTCCAGTGGGACCAGCCGTATAGTTTGGAAAACACAGACTTAAGGTGGCCATAGACGTAGAGATCCGCTGGTTTGGCAATGTCGCTAAATGAGCGAATCTCTCCCCGATATGCCCACATTGAAATGGGCGATATTGGGCTGATCCAATGGTGGGCCCTAGGGACCAACGATCGGATCAGAATGGATCCAATACGGGTGGTTAGATCGCAGGACCAGATAGACGCTCAGATGCACCACAATCCAACGGGATTTTTTAACCTGCCTTTCAGCCAGATATCGATCGGGGAAGCCCATCAGATGGCCCCACACACGGGCCAATAAGCTGCCGAATCGGTCTGTCAGCAGCTTTTATTGGCCCGTAGGGTTATGAGCTAAGGGTCTGACCAACTGTTAGATCTATATACTTTCCTTCCACACTTAGGGGCATGTTTACTAACATTGGAGATAAATATCTGGAGAGATTTATGGAGATGTTGCCCATAGCAACCAATCAGATCTTTGCTTTTGTTTTCTAACTTGGCTGTGGCTGTTTAAATCTAATTGCTGATTGGTTGCCATGGGCAACATCTCCAGAAATCTCTCCAGATATTTATCTCCAATGTTAGTAAACATGCCCCTAAAAATGCATACAGGCAAGTTCATTGGCTCCTGGTATGAATGCAATAGGGGGCCTTCGACTGTAAGTTCCACGGGAGAGCGGTTCACATTTCTGTTACATTTTTGTATGTTGTAGAATGATATTTTTAAGTAAATTTCAATTGGCCTTCATTTTTTCTTTATTTTTTTATATTTTTTTTGATTATTTGCTTTTTCTCACCCCATCTAAAAACAAATGCTCTGTAAGGCTACAAATGTATTGTTATTGTTACTTTGTATTACTCCTCTTTCTATTCAGTTCCTCTCCTATTCCATAGTGATGTGCGGGTCAGGGTTTCCCTGATGCGCACCCAACCCTAACCCGCCCTGATATGACCCGCGCACACCCGCGGGTCCTTTTATAGACACGTGCCTGCCCCGCCAATGACATCACAAAAAGGGGCGGAGCGAGCAGACGCAAGAGTATAAAACCGGAACCCGGAAGTCGGACGCCGGCCACCCGCGAGGAGCACTGCGAGGTCGTCCCAAACCCACCCGACCCGCTGGTATCGGGTCGGCCCGTACATCACTAATATTCCAGTGTCTTATTCAAGTCAGTGTATGGTTACTAGACAAATTTAGATCCTAGCAGCCAGACTGCTGAAATTGCAGACTGCTGAATAGAAAGCTAAATAACTCAAACACCACAAATAAAAAGTGAAAACAAATTATAAATGATCTCAGAAGCATACTTGCAGTTAATTTAAAGTTGAACAACCCCTTTAATGATGTATAATCTCTATAAAGTGTTTTGGAATACGTTGCTATATCAATAAAGAATGATAATAAAAAGATACAGACGTCAGGAGACTAGATTCATACAAGGGGAGGGAAAGTGTTACCGGAATGGGACATTTTGACCTGCCAGATTAGTGCAAGTTTAAAGACCGCATTCGCCTTGCACAAGACTTGTGTTTATAAAAAAGAAAAAACCCCAGTAAACACAGATATGCAGTCCATTTTCCCAGCATTCACAAATGATCCTTGTACGGGGCATACCCTGCCAACAAAGTTCTCGTTGCAAAATAGGCATTTCGAAATACTCGGCTGAAGCCACAAAAGCGTCAGTGTTTTCAAAACTGCTTACTGTAACACGGCCGTAAAAACAGTGGTTACAGCACGAGCTGGAGGTATCGGTCATGCACTGAAGTTGTTACTAGAGATGAGTGATGTACGACTAATGTTTTACAGAAGGAAATGGGGACCTTGTGTTGTTGTCTCTTGTGAAATATTTGCCTTCTACAGATGGGACTGGCCTGGGCACAGCCTTCCTCTTGTTATTTAGGAACCCAAAATTCAGCTCTTTATACCAATGCTATATGGAACATTGCTCCACAAACTGTGGCCAGGATCATCCTGGGTGGGTACAAGAACAATGATAGAGGGCGTTCAGCCTGAATGCCAAGGTCAATGTCTATTTTGCTCTTCTAGTTTCACCTGAAAGCCCAGACTGAGGGTGAATGAGAGCGAGATTTGGGGGTCACAATGTATTTAATCTACTAGATATTCTTAGGGCTATGGCTCGATGGGTTGATGTGTGCATCAATATTTTCCTATAACTGTAACTTTGTTATAATCTGGAGGTCCATGCCCAAGGTTGGACCTACAAAGTGGACTTGAACTCAAAAGGTCTAATAATCACTACTAAAAGAACCATGGATGGAGGTTACTTCTCATTAGCTTGGGGTGGAAGTTATCTTCTACATGGGTATAAGACATGAGGCTCTAAAGCTGGCCATAGACGCAAAGATTTGATCGTTCGAATCCTCGATTCGTACGATTTTCGGATCGTGTGTGGAAAGTCCCGTAATTTTTCGCCCTACGGAGATCGGTCATTTAGACGATCTGGCAAGTTAAAAGATTTCTGTCGGCTGCCGATAATATCTCTACGTGTATTGCCGATCTGACGATTTTCAGTGTCACCAGCTTTGTCGGACATAAACTTTTGTACGATTGCTGTCAGGGGCAGAACATCGGCTGATCTGTTCTTTTACTACTTTATTTGATCTGAATGGTTAGTGGCAGGTCGGGAGATGGGGAAGTCCGATCGTTCAATCTTTGCGTCTATGGCCAGCTTAAGACAGGGGTTCCCAACTTTTTTTTTATCCATGAGCCACATTCAATTATAAAAAGAGTTGGGGAGAAACACAAGTATGACAAAAGTTCCAGTTGGTGCCAAATAAAGGATGTGATTGGTTGGAGGTTACTTCCCCTTAGCTTGAGAAGAGAAGGTCTCTTCTACATGGGTATAAGACATGAGACTCTAAGACAGGGGTCCCCAACTTTTTTTTTACCCATGAGCCACATTCAAATATAAAAAGAGTTGGGGAGAAACACCAGCATGACAAACGTTCATGTTGGTGCCAAATAAAGGATGTGATTGGCTATTTGGTAGCCTCTATGTGGACAGGCAGCCTACAGGAGGTTCTGTTTGGTTCTGGTTTTATGCAACAAAAACTTGCCTCTGAGCCTGGAATTCAAACATAAGTACCTGCTTTGAGGCCACTGGGAGCAACATTCAAGGGGTTGATGGCAAACGTTTTGCTCACGAGCCACTGGTTGGGGATCTCTGCTCTAAGGAATCCACTGAATATTTTTTCAGTGGGTGGCAGAAGAGGGCAACCTTTTTGTTTTGTGAAAAAGTGGTGCTTGCCAAAAGTGATGCCTATTCTAGTTGTGCACTTATTATGTACTGCTAGTGTAAATGATATCCCTTGAGCTAGCCGCCCTCCAAGCAATGATGAGAAAGAGATTCTACGATGATGGGGTGTTTAACCCCAATGTGGTGGAGGCCTGATGGACGCTGACATGGTAGAAGCACTTATATTCCTCAGTAGTAACAAACAGATCAAATACAGTAAGACTAAAGAAAGTAAAAATCAGACTGTACACAAATTCAAAACTTACATTTAAGCCAGGAATGTCAAAATGGGCACATACTATGAGACCAGTGGGAGTAACATCAATAGGATTGGAGTTTAGATATTATTTGGGGGACTTGAAACCACATTATAGAAATATGCCCTGTGTGCCACTGTCCTGAATGAGTTGATGAGCAAATACAGCTCCAGATGAAAGTGTACATACCAACAAAGATGTATAAGACAGCTGCCATTAAGTAAAGTGTACAGAGGATTAAAATAAAGAGAAAGAAGCCGAATTAAATATTGCTCCTGGGAAAACATTTCTAACAGTTCTAATCTCCAAACGCACAGGATGAAACCACTTTCCCATCCAGTTATTTATATATGTGTTTACTTTTGTCTGTGCCCTGGTGGCCTCCAGCAGGAAAGCACCTGTAACCCGGCCAATGGGGACCGGGCCAGTTCTGTAGGACTCTTTAATGCCTCATAGGGTTTTTATAGTAAAATGTATCTTAAATCTCTTGCTGGAAATACATGAATTGGGTGTAAACAGTCACAATTGTGAACTGGATGAAGATTCTCTTACATGAGAACAGAAGATTTTGTGTCTTGAGGTATCCTATGTCCAGCTGGAAAGTCATGTTAAAAGAGATAACTGAATTGTAGTGAGATGTGGTGACAACTGGACCTCTGCCCGATTTGGCCACCCACACTCAGGGCAAATCATGCTGATGATTGAATTATTCATTAGGGGCTACGGAGACTAGGGATGCACCGAATCCAGGATTCGGTTCGGGATTCGGCCAGGATTCAGCCTTTTTCAGCAGGATTCGGCCGAATCCTTCTGCCCAGCCGAACCGAATCCAAATCCTAATTTGCATATGCAAATTAGGGGTGGGAGGGAAATTGCATGCCTTTTTGTCAGAAAACAAGGAAGTAAAAAATGTTTTCCCCTTACCACCCCTAATTTGCATATGCAAATTAGGGTTCGGATTCGGTTCAGTATTCGGCCGAATCTTTCACGAAGGATTCGGGGGTTCGGCCGAATCCAAAAAAGTGGATTCGGTGCATCCCTAACGGAGACCCATCAGACAAGAACCACTGATGTGTGCCTTGTCCAACATGGTTTTAAAACCTGCCCGAGTAATATTGACAATTTTCAAGTAGACATCTGGTGGGCAGGCCAGTCTGCTGGCCACATACAATGGTAGATAAGCTACCAAAACAGACTGCGACGGACTGTGACAAGTGCAGGTGACTCCCAAGAAAAGGGATGGAGGGTTGATTCACCACGCTGAAAAACTTTTTGAAATCGACCAGAGTGCCATTGCTCTAAAGCAGTGATCCCCAATCAGTGGCTCACAAGCAACAGGTTACTCACCAACCCCTTGGATGTTGATCCCAGTGGCCTCAAAGCAGGAGCTTATTTTTGAATCCCAGGCTTGGAGGCAAGTTTTAGTTGCATAAAAACCAGGTGTCCTGCCAAATAGTTACTGCCAGTCCACATAGGGGCTACAAAATAACCAATCACAGCCCTTATTTGGCACCTCTATGAGTTTTTTTCATGCTTGTGTTGCTCTCCAGATGTTTTTAGGGGTATAATAGGCTGGAGATCCCCACTTTAAAGCCTAGGGTGATCTGAGTCCCCCACCTACTGCCCTGGGGCCAAAACACAAACAAGAGACGTGCAAGCTTGGGATGGAACTCGGAGAGCTTAGTTTTCCATTAAAACTTTTCCTTTTTTTGGTGTTACTCTTCCTTTAGGGCTGAGACACACGTCAAGTTTCGGGGAGATTAGTCACCCAGTGACAAATCTTCTCTGCTTCGGGCAACTAATCTCCCCGAACTGCCTTCCCGCCGGCTAGAATGTAAATCGTCGTCGGGCGACTAATCTCCCCGAATCGCATCGTGTGTCTCTGCCCTTAAAGTCTACTAAAAAATCATGTCAACATTAAATAAGAATAAGAAATTGGATTATTTGGATAAAATAAAGTGTATGGGAGATGGTCTTTCCGTAATTCTGAGCTTTCTAGATAATGGGTTTTCGGATAACGAATCCCATACCTGTACCTTCGAAGCTCCCTTCACCAGAAACTTTTCTTCCACACCCACCGAATCACTGAGTGCACAATGCCACGGGCAACACACAATGCTAACGGCAAACACAATGTCACACACAAACCTAAATCCTACCCTTGTATTCCTAGCATTATCCCTTCATTCCTGACCCGCCGTGGCTTTCCATGTATTTAAACTGGTATTTAGGATTTGCATCGAACTTGAACGTCTGAATAATAGACTAAACACAACAGTTGGGGGATTAAATCATACGCGTCAGATTGCGTATTTGCAAGAATAATCTAAAAAAAAACCTGTTGTTGGTTTCCCCTTGAAGAATAACAGCAACCTGTAAGGAGTCGGCTATTTATGCTGTGGGCGGAGTCAGGTTGACGGTCGATGATAAATAAGGGTATATGGCCACCGGCACTAAGTAAATGCTTTTCACGCAGCAATCAGCACACTCCTACGGAGATGTCAAGTCTGAAAAGGTATCTTGCACTCCATTGTGTCTTTACTGGGGCCAACTTACTCTCAACGCTCTTTTCCCATGAACCGAAAACATTCCTGAGCGGAGAGCTCTGAACCAGGACTAGAGCAGTTCACTTTGAGTCAGGGCTGGGGACAAGATCCATCTCTGTTTCACACACATGACTTGGCTTCATCTCTCCGAAAGCCTTGCTTTAAAAAGAAACTTTCACCCACTTGTTAGTGAGATTATTTGGTATTTTCACGTCTACTGGAGGGTTTTCTATTTCTACCCTCCCCGTAAACTGTATATCAAAGGGCAATGAGTTTTGGGTCCGTTTGCCTTTCTGATTGCCTGCGGCCTTGTAGTAAAGGGTAAGTTCCTGTTTAAATGAACTTTTAATACAATGTTTATCAGTTGTATGCTATGATCATTTGTGGTGCACCCTTATAACACTGCTCTCTAATAGTGGGCTGGATACCTCCCAAATGTTCATTAAATATCAATTTATCTTCTATAAACTGCACGCAACTCGTATCAACTCATATTCATTGTCATCGTATGTATGCACAAATTACATATGCAAAACCATCACTTGAACTCCCAGCATCCCCCAAATAGCAAAAGAAACATATATATCTACATGTTATATTAAAAAGGAAGCCTTGTTTTTTTCTCTCAGCTCATCAGAAAAGTCATCTGGTTCTGCTCGTCAATATGTTCACAGTTGTGAGCGTCGTCCGATTAGATTTCCAATTTAACAATCTCTAACGAATTGCTTTTCTATCCGCCAAAAGCCTGACAGCTCCTAGTAACTCACTGGGACATACAATCATTCGCCTAATTAAAAAAATGGAACTCTCTGTAGAATGATAAACTAGAAAAGTAGGAACAAACTGTAGCGTTTGGCAGAACACAATGAGAACAATGACTGAGGCAATGGCTGAGGCAAACATTCCCGGCAACTGGCAAACAATGTCACCAATTCCTTAGCATATTAAGGTTGTACAAGATGATTTAGGGGTCAGGCGCTGAGCAGTCAGTGTGTGGAACCCAGAGCTGTATCTAAGGGCAGTTGCAAATATAGGGGACTGCCATGGGCACTACTATGGCAGCTGTAAGCACTGAGATTAGAGGGTATAAGGCAGGGATCCCCAACGTTTTGAACCCGTGAGCAACATTAAGAAAAAAAAGGAGTTGGGGAGCAACACAAGCATGAAAAATGTTCTTCAGCTGCCAAATAAGTGCTGTGATTGGCCATTTAGTAGCCCCTATATGGATTGTCAACCAACATTGAGGCTCTATTTGGCAGTGCGCCTGGTTTTTATACAACCAAAACTTGCCTCCAAGCCTGGAATTCAAAAACAAGCTCCTGCTTTGAGGCCACTGAGAGCAACATCCAAGGGGTTGGAGAGTAACATGTTGCTCACGAGCTACTGGTTGGGGATCACTGGTATAAGGCATAGCAAGATGTGACTAACACAAAGAGGTGCTGTGTGGAGGTGTAGGAGATGAGAGGATGATGGTCTAGAGGATCTACAACAGGGGTTTCAAACCTTTTTTTTACCCGTGAGCCGCATTCAGATATAAAAAAGTTGAAGAGCAACCCATTCCTGGGGGTGACAATTACTGACTGTGATTGTCTACTGGTAGCCCCTATGTGCACTGGCAGCCTACAGGAGGCTCTATTTGGCAGTACATCTGGTTTTATACAACCAAAACTTGCCTCCAAGCCAGCCTCCATTTAAAAAAGAAGCACCTGCTTTGAGGTCACTGGGCACAACATCCACAGGGTTTGGTGAGCAATATGTTGTTCTCAAGCCACTTGTTGGGGACCACAGATCTAGGAAGCCTGGAGGTACTTTGTGTACATGATGGAACCAGGGTCAGACTAGGCCGGCCCAGACCCGCTCCCTGAACACCTTCTCCTTACTTCCCTCCCTGAACCTGGTCGCGTCCCTAACGTGATTGCTAAAGGTACGCATGTGAGCGGGGGGAGGGGCTAGGGGACAGAAGACTTCGTGGCTGTGGCTGCAGGCCTGGTGGGGAACCAAGAGGAGGAGGCCTAGACGTGTTGTGTGGGGGGACAAGACTACCAGGTAAAAAATTGTAAAGGTGCTGTGCAGATGTTTAGTGGTGGAGATGGCTGTCCAAAAGAGCAGAAGACAAGAGAAAATATGAAGTGGAAATAGGCTGGAAGTGGATGGAGCCAAGGCATGTTAGAGGAGGGGAAGGTTGGGTGGGGTTGTATGAGCCATTATTTACAGTAGTAACAATACATGTCTGGTGTTTCTATTCTAGCGCTGCACAGATAGTACGAGGACATGTAGCAGGGCATCTACTACTTTAAAGGGGTGGTTCACCTTTGAGTAAATTTTTATATGTTATAGAATAGCAACTTTTCAGTTGGTCTTCCTTATTTATTGTTTATAGTTTTTTTTTGTTTTTGTTTTTTAAATGTGATTTTTATTGCCATTTAAAGTTTACAATTAGAAAGAAAACAAACAGGGAAATCCATATTAATAATCAATCGCGGATAAGATCTGAATGTTTATAGTTTTTAAATGATTTGCCTTTTTCTTCTGACTCTTTCTGGCTTCCAAATGGGGGGGTCACTGACCCCCATCTAAAAACAAACAGTCCATGACACAAAAGGGGTGGAGCCACGCATAGTGCCGCAAAAGGGGGAGGAGCAACGCGTGCGATCTGCAGAAACCTGGAAAGAAAAAAAGGAAAGTTCTTTGCGAATCGGGGGCTTGCCAAGGGCTTTTTTAAAGTGTATTACAAATAACAGGCAACTCCATTGCCTCTAAATTTGAAATACCGGCCACGCCTTGGCACACCCCACGCAAACTCCATAGGGCTCCTACGCTAGCTGAAGGTAAGGGAGCGCATAGTTTCAGGCCGGCATTTGGAGCAGGTCTGGGGGCTATGGGGTTTTTACCAGGAATTACAGTTCAGCCACATGTGGAGGGTAGAAGTTTAGATAGAAGTTCAGTTATTCTGGAGCTGCTTCTGCTCTTAATGAAAGCTTTACATCTCCTCCCTGCATGTTACCCTGAGTGCTGAGCCAGGTCAGAGCTGTGACTATGCAGGATCCAGCTGTTTCTGCTTATTTTGTTTCATTTTTTTTTTCCCAGCCTCGAAATTTCTCAGGATTGAAGTAACGCCTGTTGAGATTTTGAAATGATGTTGTCTGGCACTGTGAGCCCCTTTTGTTTGTTTATGGATGGAATTGCTCGGCATGGGGCCTCTGGAACTCAGGAAACCTGAGAGTAGTTTTTCCCAATCATGGGGTTCTTGGAAACACTCCTTTGGGCATAAGGCCGGCTTAGCAAACTATTATGTAACTTCCAGCGACCCATCGCTTGCCTCTTTACTGCACCCTGAGAGCCGACCCCAGTTCAGTAAAAGTTGGGGGGATTATATGAAATGGTGGCTCAGTAATTAGAAGTGGTGTCTCGCAACACTGGGTCCTGTGCTCCGTTTCAGCAATGGGACTGCAAAGAGTTTATATGTTCTCCTTGTGCTTGTATGGGTTCCCCCCAGTTTCCTCCCTCACTCCAAAAATACACCGGCAAGTTTCAGATACATTTGACCCTAGTGTGTGTGAATAAGATAGTGGAACTACCATACAGCAGGGGCCCCCGGGGATAGGGGAGTCCAGATCATGGGGTTTGCTGTATATACAACAGGGGGTACGTACCCTCCAGACTTACCACATAGGCACCAAGAGCTTGTTTTTAGGGTGCAGGGATGGAACTAGGGGTAGGCAGAAAAGTCACCTGCCTAGGGCGCAACAGTAGGGTGGCACTGTGTATCTGTTCTGCCTACCCCCAGTTTATAGTCGCTCTGCTGGTCTGTTTTCCCCTCAGCCACTTCCCCTCCCCCTCCAGCACTCCCCTGAGCCGCTTCCCCTCCCCCTCTAGCACTCCCCTGAGCCATTTCCCCTCCCCCTCCAGCACTCCCCTGAGCCGCTTCCCCTCCCCCTCCAGCACTACCCTCAGCCGCTCCCCCTCCAGCAATCCCGAGCCGCTTCCCCTCCCCCTCCAGCACACCCCTCAGCCGCTTCCCCTCCAGCACTCCTCTGAGCTGCTTCACCTCCCCCTCCAGCACTCCCCTCAGCCGCTTCCCCTCCAGCACTCCCACCAGCTGCTAGCCCTCCCCCCTCCAGCACTCCCCTAAGCCGCTTCCCCTCCCCCCTCCAGCACTCCCCTCAGTCGCTTCCCCTCCCCCCTCCAGCACTCCCCTCAGCTGCTGCCTCTCCCCCCTCCAGCAGTCCCCTTAGCTGATTCCCCGCCCCCCTTGATGTCACGGTGCGCTTAAGCGAGGTTGCTGGCCGGATTTCCTAGGGTGCCCGGTCGGCTTGGCCCGGCCCTGCTGGGGTGGTCCCCTGGAGTGATGATATGGGATGAAGTAAAAGGTTTCCAAAAGAAATTTGAGCTGCTGAATATATAAACTAAATAACTCACAAACCATAAATAATAAAAACCAATTGCAAATTGTCTCAGAATATCACTCTGTACGTCATACTACAGGTTGATTTCAAGGTAAACAACCCCTTTAAAGAAAGAGTCCACTTTTATTTTTAAAAATATAAAACTGGAACACAAAGGTCAATGTAAAACAAGCGGGTGCTGCCTGTACCCGGTGCCTGAATTAGGCCTCAGGGTGTGGGACTCTCCTGCGCTGGAATGTAAACACATTAATCACATGTCAGCTGCAAGCGCTTTTGTTCCTTTCTCTCTTTTAATAAAACAGAATGTACTTGAAGAGTTCAGGTCAGTTTACAGGCAGAAAGTACAAATCAGGCCACCGGCTCCCAGTACTGTACCTGTAGGGCCAACTGGGGATACTGGTGTAACACAACTCAGTTACCTTCCCTAATATCTCTTTTTTACATTCTGAAATTCAATCAGCTTTGTATCTGATTGTTTATATTCTATGCACTGCTGGTTCTGACTCCTACACTATTGACACTTTTGCTACATTGCTGCAAGTGTCGGAACCATTCCTGGATTGTTCAAAAGATATTGCTCGGCAAGTCAATTAGCCAAAAAAGCCAATGTGCAGCAGGATATCAATAAAATAAGAAAATCATTTACATGATTATTCAGCCACCAGGGGGCTCTGTGATCATAAGAGCCTGGAGATCAGGACTGCTCATCAGAGCACAGACAGCCGCAACCAAATAAACAAACACACAAATCTACAGGTAAAAAATCCTCACTGTGCAGATTTATTACAGCAAAATGCATTGATGAAAAACTCAATAGTTGAGGTATATTTGCCCTTTAAATTAAAACATACTAATGCTCACCAACGATGTCTCTTTCTTTAAGTATTAACAGGTATGATTATTATTTTACTGGACCAATAACCGATACATTTTAATATAGGTATGGGACCTGGGGTTTTCCGGATAACGGATCTTTCTGTAATATGGATCTTCATACATTAAGGGGAAGATTTATCAAGGATCGGAAGTAAAAAAAAAAAAAAAAATCTAATTTCGAGTTATTTTTCTACTATCGAATAGGCCAAAATTTGATTCGAACTTGAAAAAAATTTGGCTATTCGAATATCGTACTGTCTCTTTAAAACTTCATCGAAAACCTGGCGAATTGCTGTTTTAGCCTATGGGGGACCTCCTAGAACCTATTAGGAGTCATTTGGTAGACTTTGAAAAACTGAAGTTTTTTTTGAGTCAAATACTTTGATTCGAATTCGATTGAATGCTCTAAAACTTTGATTCCAACTATTCGAATACAATATTCCCACGCAGTTAAAAGCTTTGATTTAATAAATTTCGATCAGTCTTTTTTTTTATTCAAAAGTTAGAGTTCAAAAAAACTCCCATTACTTTGAAATCTGCCCCTAAGTCTACTAGAAAATCATATAAACATTAAATAAAGCCAATAGGCTGGTTTTGCTTCCAATAAGGATTAATTATATCTTAGTTGGGATCAAGTACAAGCGACTTTTATTATTACACAGAAAAAGGAAATCGTTTTTCAAAATTTGGATTATTTGGATAAAATGGAGTCTATGGGAGATGGCCTTTTTCATTATTCTGAGCTGTCTGGATAACGGGTTTCCGGATAACGGATCCCATACTTGTACTACTATATTCTGCCACTACATGGAGCAGCCAGTGGAAATGAACTGCAGAGAAACAATAAGGCTACTAACATCCTTGGAAGATGGCATTGCTGCAATGGCTCCAGAGAGGAAGCAGCTCGCTTTGCATTATTTATTTTAAAGGGTCCGTATACCTTTATTTTTCTCTATGGGTTTGCAGAATGGAAGTTCAATCATCCTTCCTACATCCCACAGGGCTCCTATTATGTTCATAATCCCATCCCCGAGTCTATTAACAGATGTTTTGTTCCATTTTAGCCCCATAGACTAATAATCTAAAGGTCAGGAGAGGCCGAGTTGGCAGCTAATGCAGAACCAATTAAAAGGGTAGTTAACCTTTAAATTAACTTTTAGTATTTTGCAGAATGGCTAATTCTAAGCAACTTTTCAATTGGCCTTCATCATTTATAGTATCATCATTTATATTTGCCTTCACTTGCAATGGGTTTTCATTTTTTATTATTTGTGGTTTTTGACTTATGTAGCTTTTTATTCAGCAGCTCTCCGGTTTGCAATTTCAGCCGTCTGGTTGCTATGGCCCAAATTCCCCTAGAAACCATGCATTGATTTGAATTGACTGGCATATGAATAGGAGAGGGTCTGAATAGAAAGATGAGTAATAAAAAGTAACAATAACAATAAATGTGTAGGCTTACAGGGCATTTGTTTTTTAGAAGGGAGTCAGAGACACCCATTTGAAAGAGTCAGAAGAAAAAGGCAAATAACTATAAAAAATAAATAATGAAAACCAATTGAAAAGTTGCTTACAATTGGCCGTTCTATAACATAATAAAAGTTACCTTAAAGGTGAACTACCCCTTTAAGAAAAAGTATATATGCATACAATATCAATTGTGTTCCTTTAAGGAGCACTGAGAATGTTGTAATTAGGCAAAGTCCCCATACAGCTATTCAGCCAGGCGTGTATTAGACAGCTGTTCCCTACCCATGCGAATAACAACATCACATTGTGTCCATGAGCTTTTCATATGACTAGAATATTGGGTATAAAGGGCAACTAAAGGCCTAGGGTACCATGGGCTGTACAGCATATACTTGTGCCATGGAACTTATTAAAGTGCTGTGTAAAATATTTTGCCACCCAAATGTGATCCCCCCTCTCCTTGTCTGGTCACATCCTCTTGTGGGTCAGTAGCCCAGCGTGTGCCCTGTCTCTGCAGTTTAAATACCACTGGATTGGAAGGTAAGGGCAGAGACACACGCTCAGATTCGGGGAGAATTAGTCGCCCGGCGACAAATCGCCTCTTGTTCTCCCCGAACTGCCTCCCACCGGCTAGAATGTAAATCGCTGGCATGATGGCACTCGGAACGCTTTGTTTTATGAAGTCGCCCGAAGTTTCCTTGTGAGGCAGCTTCGGAAAACAAAGCACTCCAATTCCAATCCCGCCGGCGATTTACATTCTAGCTGGCGGGAGGCAGTTGGAGAAGATTAGTCGCCCGGAAGAAGAGGAGATTTGTCGATGGGCGACTAATCTCCCCGAATCTGAACGTGTCTCTGCCCTAAGGGTAAGGGCACACTGGCAGATTCGGGGAGATTAGTCGCCCCGGGGACAAATCACGACTTCAGAAAACGAAGCATTCCGAGTGCCATCCCACCGGCGATTTACATTCTAGCCGGCGGGAGGCAGTTCGGGGAGATTAGTCGCTCCGAAGAAGAGCCGATTTGTCGCCGGGGCGACTAATCTCCCTGAATCTGCCCGTGGGTCCTTATCCTTAAGAGTCCTTGGGTGAGGTATGTAAATGTCAATGTATTTATCTTCCCGTATCACTCTACAGGGTAGATTTTTATGGAGCAGTTTATTACTTATTTATCTATGGGTCGCTGGGGTTCTGTTATTTTTACACGCCTGCTTAGTAAGTGGAGATCCTCAAAGTACAGATGAAAGCAAAGTTGTTTATACATGAAAGAGCAAGTTGCAACAGTCACAGATAAAGAAACATGATACTGCAGGCTGGAGGCGTGGGGGGGGGGTTGCATGCACTAATTTTAGCTGAACTAACAGGGACACACCCCGACCCCCCAACCCTAACACAATTCACCCAAGGTCACGTGACTGTATAGTGTAAACACGCAAGCTGAAGAAAATTGGAGAATTTTATTATGTCCAATGAACGCCTAAATCATAGTAAAAATATAACGTGTCGGTTTAATTTCCCCTTTAAACCCAGACACTTGTTAGTATTGATACATCAGCCAATACCTTCACAGTCCCAATTGGGCCCAGTCTGGCTGTAATTAGAGTGACAGCCATTATATCACTTTCCCTTGCAGCTCTTGCCCGGTGGAATCATTCAGAGGATGATTGAAAATGACAGAATCCTACTGGGATCACGAGAGTAATTACGTGGCTCCCTGGATAGGACTGGCCATTCAATTGGAATACGCACGCAGTATTTATGATTAGCTTCTCCAGCAGGATTTCATTATTGGGCATTAAGAAAATATGAAAAAAAAAGGTAAGTAGCGATTCCCTGGCACGACACAGATCCCTCTCTGGAGCATATCCACAATGGAATCTGGATTCGGCCAACAAATCTGCATCTTATACCCATCAACAGGCTGAATGTCTTGGCACTGCACCTACATCTGCCCATATTGGCACCTTTAATTCAATCTTTTTGATTGTCAAAACCCTTAAAGGAGAAGGAAAGCTACGGAGGCATTTTATTGCCAATAGATTTGCTGCAATAGTGCAAGATAGAATGTTATTCTGTAGAACGTGTTACCATACCCGAAACAAAAGCTGTAGAAGCTCTCTGTTTGTTTAGGATAGCAGCTGCAGTATTAGCTTGGTGTGACATCACTTCCTGCCTGAGTCTGTCCCTGCTCACTTATAGCTCTGGGCAGCAGAGAAGGGAGGGGGGATCTGGGCTCAGATTACAGCAGAGAAGGGATGGGGGAAGAGGAGCAAACTGAGCATGCTCACGCCCGGGGCAAGGAGGTAACAGGAAGTCTGATACAGAAGCCCATGAGTACACAATAGAAGGGAAGAAATACCTCTCTTTGCCCCCAGACTGGATCCCCACAATGGCAGCTCTGAATACCACAAGGTATTTGATAATCAGGGTTTTGCAGCCTAAAGTCTTCAAACGTTTTAGCAAGGGGAAACTGTCAGCTCACAGACCAAGACATGGGAAAATACACCATGACTAGAGAGAATGGTAACGACCTGAGACCCCCTCTCCCCATGCTTATAGGTTAGACCAGGGGGAAGAGTGGGGCTAATGGGTCCCAAGTTACACCACTCACCCCAGGGCTTAATGTAAGCTTCAGTGGCCCTGGCTATACAGGTATGGGATCAGCTATCGGGAAACCCATTATCCTTAAAGTTCTGAATTACAGAAAGGCCGCCTCCCATAGACGCCATTATATCCAAATTAGAGATGCACCGAATCCACTATTTTGGATTCGGCCGAATCCACTATTTTGGATTCGGCCGAACCCTTCGCAAAATATTCGGCCGAATACCGAACTGAATCCTAATTTGCAAACGCAAATTAGGGGTGGGATGGTTAAAACATTTTAACTTCCTTGTTTTGTGACCAAAAATCACGAGACTTCCCTCCCCGCCCCTAATTTGCATATGCAAATTAGGATTCGGATTTTGTTCAGCCAGGCAGAAGGATTCGGCCAGATCCAAATCTTGCTGAAAAAGGCCGAATCCTGGCCAAATACCGAAACCGAATCCTGGATTTTAAAAATTGATTCCCTTTTCTCTGTAATAATAAAACAGTAGCTTGTACTTGTACCCCGAATCTTTCGCGAAAGATTCGGCTGAATACCGAACCAAATCCATATTCTCATTTGCACATGCAAATTAGGCGTGGGATACAGAAAACATTTGTTTTCCTTGTTTTATGACAAAAAGTCAGAAGATTTCCCTCCCGCCGTTAATTTGCAAATGCAAATTAGGAATCGGTTCGGCCGGGCAGAAGGATGCGGCCGAATCCGAATCCTGATGAAAAAGGCCGAATCCCGAACTAAATTATTCCTTATTGGAAGCAAAACCAGCCTATTGGGTTTATTTAATGTTTACATGATTTTCTAGTAGACTTAAGGTATGAAGATCCAAATTACAGAAAGAGCCGTTATCCGAAAACCAGGTCCTGAATATTCTGGATAACAGATCCCATACCTGTACAAAATATTAACTGTATAAAATTCTACCCATGTCTTGTAAGCTGCGATCAATACATACAAATGGAAAAAAGGACTATAGTTGTAGTTCAACACCATCTGGAAAGGAGTCAAGGCTGCCCATGGGAACATATGGTGTATGGGGGGTTGGCACTATTTGCAGAGTCACGGCACGGAGCATACGGACAGCAGACTCGGTGGAGAGAGGGAACATTTCATTCAGATGTTGGTAACTATGAATTCCCCACATTAAGGGAAACCACAATAATGAGCCGGAGATCTGACTCAGTCACACGCACATGGCAGAGTCTCATGCAATAATCCTGCTTAGTCTTCCAGCTTTCTCTAGTGCTGCACATCCAAAACAAACACAGCCATTCCTTTCCCTTGTATCACACACTCTGTACTGAGAGCCCAAGCCTGGAACAGGGTAAAAGTTTATAAACCTAAGGATTATTTTCAGTACAGGTATGGGATCCGTTATCCAGAAAGCTCCGAATTACTGCATTTTATCCAAATTTCTAAAAATGATTTTCTTTTCCCCTGTAATAATAAAACAGTAGCTTGTACTTGATCCCAACTAAGATATAACTAATCCTTATTGGAAGCAAAACCAGCCTATTGGGCTTATTTCATGTTTATATGATTTTATAGTATGAAGATCCAAATTACGGAAAGATCCGTTATCTGGAAAACCCCAGGAACTGAGCATAATGGATAACAGGTCCCATACCTGTATTTCACTACTGTATTTATTTAAGGTTCTCAGCAGCTGTGTAAGTATTATATTGCACATTGGTCACTAGAGAGAATAAGTGTTTTTTCTTTGTTAAAGGAAAAGTCTAATCAAAAAAGTTCAAGGTGAACTCTGCCCCCAAAACAACATTTTGCATAATGAAAGGAAATGTCTTTCTGAGCAACTTCCCAATATACAGTCAATTGTTTTAAAGTGGTTTGTAAATGTTATTGCTATTGACAGTGTTGGACTGGGGTGGGGGATTCCGGGTCCACTAGAGCTGCTTCTTAAGGCTGGTGGCACACCTGAAGATTCGGCCCAGCGACAAATCTCGTCTTCTTCGGGAGGCTTATCTCCCCGAAATGCCTTCCTGCAGGCAATAATGTAAATTGCCGACGGGATGGCGCTCAGATCGCTTCATTTTCCAAAGTTGCTTCACGAGGAAACTTAGGGCAACTCTGGAAAACCAAAGCAATCCGAATGCCCTCCCGCCGGCGGTTTACAGTATTGCCGGCAGGAAGGCATTTCCGGGAGATTAGGCGCCCGAAGAAGTAGGGATGCACCGAATCCAGGATTCGGTTCGGGATTCGGCCAGTATTTCAGCAGGATTCAGCCGAATCCATCTGCCTGGCCGAACCGAATCCTAATTTGCATATGCAAATTAGGGGCGGGGAGGGAAATTGCCTGACTTTTTGTCACAAAACAAGGAAGTAAAAAATGTTTTCCCCTTTCCACCCCTAATTTGGATAGGCAAATTAGGATTCAGTTCGGTATTCGGCCGAATCTTTCGCGAAGGATTAGGGGTTCGGTCGAATCCAAAATAGTGGATTCTGTGCATCCCTATAAAGAAAAGGAGCTGGGCCGGAACTAGGGGAAGGCAGAGTAGACACGTGCCTAGAGTGCAATGCTGGAGGGGTGCCAGGCATGTACCTTCTAAGGCTTCTACCCCTGGTCCGGTCTCTTCTCTGGACTGCTTACTTGCGCATCTGTTCACGCTTGCGCTCCCTCTCCTGCCCGCACATGCGCTTCCGCTCCTGTTCGCACATGAGTGCTAGTGTCAGCGATGTGGCCGGCCAGTATCTGACTGTTTACATTCTCTGCACTGCTGGTTCTGAGCCCGAAGATCCAACAAATGCACCGCTATTCTGCAAGCCTTGGTGCCCATGGCCTGTGCCCATTCAGCAACAAGATTAGACAAACCCCGAAATTAGGCAGATTACGGCACACCTGAATGGATGCAAAGAATCAGCTTAAGGTCTCAGAACTATTTCCCGACCTCAAAGTGGGATAATCTCTCGAAGAGAACAGGAGCCGAACATGTGACTATGAACCTAACACGCATGACGGCATGCCCAGGGTCAGGCCACGGCTACACAGATATCATAAACCCTGTATCAAGCGTTTATTAATAAACTACATTAAAGGCAAAATAAAACCACGTTAAACTGGGTATGTTCTTTTATTAGGACATAGGGGTAGATTTATTAAAGAGTGAAGTTAGAGATAACCACAGTCCACTAGAGTGAAATTCTGCCTCTCTCCTTTCATTTCTATGGGATTTTTAAAGGACCAGTAACATCAAAAATTCATTAATATGCATTGAAAAAAGAAACTCCGCTTGCGCTCCTCTTCAGAAAAGGCGACACGGTGACAATCCATTGTGTGGCGCTCGATTTCTCCTGCCTGGCTATCTCCTGGCTATCTCTTATAAGGCAGGCAGGGAGGAGAAATTGAGCGCTGCACGATGGATCGCACAGTCACTTTCTGAAGAGGAGCGCAAGCGGCGTTTCGGTGAGTTACTTATTAATAAAGACTTTGTGATTTTAACGTTTAATTTGTCTTTGTGTTTTTTTTTTCCCGATGTATACTAACGAATTTTTTTTAACAAAAATATTTTTATGTTACTGGTCTTTTAAAGGAGTATTTATCAAAGGGTGAAAGTTCACTCTTTGATAAATACGCCTTTAAAAATCCCATAAAAATGGATAGAGTATTTTACTCTAGCGGACTGTGGTTATCTATAACTTGACTCTTTGATAAATCTACCCCATAGGGCCGACTGCCACAACCAGCAGCTCTTGCCACACTACGTGGGTTGATCATCCAGCCAGAAATTTTTTTATCACTGCTTAGTTAATAAAATTATTAAATGATGGTAAATGGACTTGCATATGCTGGGGCTGCAGGATCCAGCCCATCCACCCTCAATGCCGAGTGCATTTCCATATTGATATTGATTTTCTGCCATATCCTCAGGCTAATAGTATATACGTGGTGTCTGGGCTGGTGCAGCATGTCTGATATACCCCCCCCCCCCATGTAATGAAGGGAAACTGTATGTCACCTCTGATAACAGGTGGTTTCCCTTAGGGGCAGATTTATCAAGGGTCGAAGTGAATTCGAGGGAATTTTCGAAGTAAAAAAATTTGAAATTCAAAGTAATTTTTTTGGATACTTCGACCATCGAATAGGATACTACGACTTCAAATTTACTTCGACTTTGATTCGAATTAAAAATCGTTCGACTATTCGACCATACGATAAAAAAACTTCGACTTAAATACTTCGCCAACGTAAACCTGCTGAATTGCTGTTAAGCCTATGGGGGACCTCCTGTATTTTGCGTTGAAGGATTTTTTGGGAAAATCGTACGATAAAATCGTTCGATTCGAAGTACGATCGGAGGATTCTATTCAATGGTTGAATTTTGAAGTTTTTTCTACTTCGAAATTCGACCCTTGATAAATCTGCCCCTTAATGTCAGTGAGAGAAGTTACTGGGGGGGGGGGAAGAGTTATTATTATACTGTATTCATATATATCCTTGCCCTAGAGGAGTTTGCAATCTATTACAGTAACCCAACTTGTATGTGTTCGGGATTTGTGAGAGAACGGGAGTATTCAAAGGAAAGCTACAGAGACATGGGGAGAACATACAAACATAGGGGGTTATGTAATAAAAGGCACTAAGTTTGCCCAGGAGCAGTAACCTATAGCAACCAATCAGCATGTAACATTTACTGGTCATCTGTTTAAAATAGGGATGCACCGAATCCACTATTTTGGATTCGGCCGAACCCCTGAATCCTTCTAGAAAAATTCGGCCCGAATACCAAACCAAATCCAAATTTGCATATGCAAATTAGGGATGGGAAGGGGAAAACATGTTTTACTTCCTTGTTTGGTGACAAAAAGTCATGCGATTTCCCTCCCCTGCCCCTATTTGGCATATTAGGAATTAGATTCGGTTCGGACGGGCAAAAGGATTCGGCCAAATCCTGCTGAAAAAGGCCAAATCCCGAACCGAATCCTGGATTCGGTGCATCCCTAGTTTAAAAGCAAACATCTATGGGTTTCTGCTCCTGGGCAAACTCAGTGCTTTTAATTACATGTGGGGGATAATGCCCGGCTAGAACCTTAATTGGCCCAGCATGTAGGTGTCCAAACCTTGCCAAATAAGTGGATCTTTATGTATAGATATATAATGAATAAAGTACCCCCATTGTAAAATATATAGTGAATAAATGACCCACTCTTGTAAAATATAAGGATATTATAAGTTACAGAGGAGTTCCATGACCATTCAGCTTCGTGCTTTTATACAGGTCATGGAAATCCGAGGTGACTTCTAATATCTTCTTATTTTGCATATTTTACTTATTATAATTAGGGATGAATCGAATCCACGATTTTGGATTCGGCCTAACCCCCGAATTCCTCACAAAAGATTTGGCCGAATACCGAACCGAATCCTAATTTGCATATGTGAATTAGGGATGGGAAGGGGAAAACATTTTTACTTTTACCTTGTTTTTTGCTTTACCTTGTTTTGTGACAAAAAGTCATGCAATTTCCCTTCCTGCCTCTAATTTGCATATGCAAATTAGGATTCGGTTCAGCCAGGCAGAAGGATTCGGTCGAATCTGAATCCTGCTGAAAAGGCCAAATCCCGAACCGAATCCTGGATTCGGTGCATCCCTAATTAAAATACACAAGTTTCAATGAGTCATGTGACAGACATGACATCACTAAACTCCAATTATAACTGATGACACCACTAAGCACCATTTATATAGTGAATAAAGTACCCCATCTTGTCAATTATAAGGATATTATAAGTTACCGAGGAGTTTCATGACCATATAAAAACACGATGCCGAAGGCACCCCCTGTTGCAAAATACGAGGATATTAGAAGTCACCTCCGAGTTCCAAGACCTCAGAAACTTATAACATACTAATCTTTTACAAGAGGGGGTCATTTATTCACTATATATAATGTACAGGCTATTCAAGGCTCATGTATTATATGAATATTACCCCCTAACTGCTGCTACGAATGCTGCTTTTAAAATCAATAGATGAAATTTGATGCACTAAAGAGATTACCCACACTGCTGCGATGCAGGGGTCCTGGGCATCCCCCCCACTCAGACCCCCTAAAGGCGAGTGTTAAAGGGAAAGTAAAGTAAGTGCAGCTAAGTAAGCCTGGGATCTGTCTCCCAGCAGATCAGTGCAGGGTTCCACATGTTCTACAGGAAACGTGCACTGCTGTTCCTGCTCTCGTATTTTTTATGATTTAGCTGAATTTACAAACATCATTGCTTTTTCCCCTTTCCTACGCTGCAGAACATGCTGGAAAGCAATTAGAAATCCCCTAGGAAACTCAGCACCTGCAGGAACAAGATTCAGTCTGGCAAACTGTGAGTATTGTCAGCTTATTGCTCCTAGAATTCTCCCAGCGCTCTCCCTGCCCCCTTCCTGCAGCCTCACGGGTCGGACCTGGGAAAACAGAGCTCTCAGTGTTCCCGTCAAACCCCCCAGCATCAGTCGGCTGAATGTAGCGCCTCCTTATTACCAAAGCTGTGCAAATCCCGGTGCATTAGGACGCAATCGTATATCGGCGTTGAGCTACAGTTCATTAACTATCCCACCTTTCCCCAAAATAGGCCGGCACATTAATTACGTACTGGCGCTCAAAAGCGGAACACTTCTTCAGAATAATGGATTTTCTTTGCATACTTTTGCTTATTATTTCATTTACTTATGCATACCTTGCTGTGAGCAGTGCTGTGTTAGCTTATTCCCATGTTTGAGGGGGTCTCAGCGTACCCTTAAACTACAGAAAGGGCCTAGTACGGCTTGTGTCCCCCTTAAAGCCTCCCTCCTGCCAGTAGCTGCCCCCCAACCCCATGAGAACCTGCACCTTGGTGGTGGATCATGGTTAAAGGAGTTGTTCACCTTTAAATTAATTCTTTTAATTTAAATTAATATTCTGAGACAATTTGCAATTGGTTTTTATTTCTTATTATTTGCGGTTTTTGACTTATTTAGCTTTTTATTCAGCAGCTTTGTAGTTTAAAATTTCGGCAATCTGGTCACTAGGGTCCAAGTTACTCTAGCAACCATGCTCTGATTTGAATAAGAACATGGAATATAAATAGGAGAGGCCTGAATAGAAAGAGGAGTAATAGACACAATGGGTCAGGGAGTTCAGATTTTTTTGGGAGGCATGGGCACCCTGGAGTGCCATAAGTACTGTTACCTACAAAAGCACCCCATCCACACAGACAAATACATTTCCTATGTGCCTACAGCTGCCATGTTCTCCTTTTAAACCCAAATAGACATTGAATTAACATTCTGCAGGACTAAATGACTGCTGACTACACTGCTTTTCGGACAGCCATGTTGTAAGTGAATCAGCATGTTGATTTCATATGTGACCAGCTTTAAATGAGGGATGCACCAAATTCAGGATTCGATATTTGGCCAGGATTCTGCCTTTTTCAGCAGGATTAAAATCACGTGATTTTTTGTCACAAAACAAGGAATTTAAAAAAATTTTTAAACCACACAATGTGCCCGCGGTTCTTTTGATTCCTTCCTGTTTCTAATTAGCATATGCAAATTCTGATTCGGTATTCGGCCGAATCTTCTGCAAAGGATTCAGGGGTTTGTCTGAATTCAAAATAGTGTATTTGGTGCATCGCCGAACCCCTGAATCCTTTGCAAAAGATTTGCCCGAATACCGAACCGAATCCGCATATGATAACTAGGGGTGGAAAGGGGAAAACATTTTTTACTTCCTTGTTTTGTGACAAAAAGTCACGTGATTTCCCTCCTGCACTTATTTACATATGCAAATTAGGATTCGGTTCGGCCGACAGAAATTAGGATTCGGTTTGGCCGTCAGAAGGATTCAGCCGAATCTGAATCCCGTGACAAAAGGCTGAATCCCGAACCGAATCCTGGATTCGGTGCATCCCTACTTTAAAGGGGTGATGTGGCAACTATACCACTGCTAGATGTCCTGTGGGCACTCCATGAACCCCAACATATCGGCATCTATGCTCATGGATCTCTAGCCAAGGCCAAATCACTGCAACCAATCTAATAGAAAATGTATTAAGCCCTCAGCATCATAGGGCATACAAGGACGCTAAGTAGGGTTGCCACCATTTCTGTAAAAAAATACCGGCCTTCCTATATATTTATCTTTTTTCCCTATTAATAACATTGGGATCAGCCATCATTTTTACCGGCCAGGTGGCAACCCTAGTGCTGCGACAGGATCAAGTGCTTGTTACTAATTTCTTTACAATATTTTCCTATCCTGTATCATGAGAAATTCTCTTTTCCCCCCACTTGAATGTACTTTCCCCCCGAGCAACAATAGATTTCTAAGAGCAGAAGTATAGATGTAAAAAGGTTCCAGCCGAAATGCCGATCATTCCCCAATATAAATCGGTAATATAAATGAGTACAATGTGTCTCTCCCCTACAGAGATCTTATTCCCCAGCAAGAAGAAAGTGTCCGTGGGGAGAATGTGCTGGAAGTCATACCATTAGAACAATGCAACCTGAAGAGCACAAGGGAGAAGCCGGGGGATATTCATAATCAGGAGCATTTAATGTTCTAATTTACTCACTGCTACACAGGCCTCCAAGTTGCCAAGAATTTTCCTCTCATACTTGTGCCAATCATTTCATAGACTTGGCATCTTTGTTTTAGGGATACAGGGAGAATGCAAGCAGGGCACAAGCATAATTAATATCTCCTGCACCCGAGGTATATATACATACACATGTGCATTAGGATTGCTCTTCATTTATACAGAGCCAATAAAACACAGGTATAAATGGATATTTAAAGGAGAAGGAAAGGCTAAAATTAAGTAAGCTTTAACAGAAAGGTCTATATAAATACACCAGTAAATCCTCAAAGTAATGCTGCTCTGAGTCCTCTGTCAAAAGAAACACTGTATTTCTTCTATTGTGTACACATGGGCTTCTATATCAGACTTCCTGTTTAAACCTCCAGGGCTAGGGCTTGAGCATGCTCAGTTTCCTCCTCTCCTCCCTTCCTGCTGTAATCGGAGCCCAGAGTGAGCAGGGAGAGACTCAGTCAGGAAGTGATGTCACACCAAGCTAATATGGCAGCTGCTATCCTAAACAAACAGAGACAGTGTCTAGAGATGTTTACTCAGGTATGGTAAACCATTCTGCAGAATAAATATAGTGTTATAGCTTGCACTATTGTGGCTAATCTATTGGCAATAAAGTGCTTCGGTAGCTTTCCTTCTCCTTTAATGAACCCTAGGGTTCTGAAAAGTTAGCATAAGGCTAAAATTGAAGCCTGTCAGTCAGTCAGCTTTTTCTTTGGTTGCTGGGGTCACTGACCCCAACAACCAGGTAGAATTTTAAGTAGCAAGCACAAGTAGAAAGCCCACTACAATTTCATAAGAAGCTAATCAAGAAAACAAGAATAATATAAACGTAGATAGCGTCTGCCAAGCCGAAGACCCCAACACTGCCAAGACGCCATCATTTTTCTATTTGCGCAAATGTTATTCACATTATTTCCTATATAAAAACATACAAAATAATTGCAGAAAACATGGTTTTCACCCAATGTATATAAAGTTATGTTTTTATATGCTCCTTAAAAAAAGAGCACAAGGCAAATGAATATAGGAAAGGCAATGTTTAATTTAAGATAAATATTTAGATGAATTTGGAAAGCACTGGCTGTGCCTTATAAAGGCAAGGACTGAATCGCGGAGCTACCAAACCTACATGTCTCTATGAGAACATAATAAGGAAAAATCTGTCTGGTCTGCTGATCTCGCTGCGTACTGCCAACTTCTCAAACATCTGTTAAAGGTCAGATTTCCACTGCATGGAACCAATCAATAGAGCTATACAAGTCTACAAGAACCAAGACGAGCCTTAAACAAAGACCACTGTTTCACATGAACAAGGAATTTGGACAAAAAAGTTCAACACGACATCCTTTTCCCACTACCCTTCGCCCTTAAAATATTAAAAAGGGGGTGGATAGGAGGTTCAGAAAATCCAGGGAGGGGGGTTAACTCATTTGAACAATTCTGTACGAACCCAAATCCAGGATTTTTTTTTTTTTTTTAAAAGAGAGAAGTCTCAGCCACTAAGGATTAACACTGAACTGTTTTATGTTCTTTTCCACTCAGGATTAATACTGAACTGCATTGTTTCAATTATATATGAAATGCGCTGTTCAGTCGGAATGATATTTGAACCAGGGCTGGGGAACTGGCAGGAGCATATCATGTCACTAAAGGAAAAATATCTGACATTTGTGAGAACTGCTTAGACTTTCTAGAACTGTTCCACATGATATATTTTTCAAATTTCCTGTAATGGAGTTTTATTTATCTGCATAGACAGTACAGGTATGGGACCTTATTATCCAGAATGCTCAGAACCTGAGGTTTTATAGATAATGGATCTTTCTGTAATTTGGATCTTCATACCTTACGTCATCTAGAAAATCAGAAATCATTAAATAAACCCAATAAACTGGTTTTGCATCCAATAAGGATTAATTATATCTTAGTTTGGATCAAGTACAAGTATGGGATCTGTTATCTGGAAACCCGTTATCCAAATTACAGAAAGCCCGTCTTCTATAGTCTTCATTATAAGGTAATAATTCATATTTTTTTAAAATTATTTTCTTTTTCTCTGGAATAGCAAAAATTGTACCTTGTTCTTGATCCAAACCAAGGTATAATTATTCCTTATTTAAAGCAAAGCCAGCCTATTTAATGGTTTACTGATTTTCTAGTAGATTTAAGTCATGGAGATCCAAATTACGGAAAGATCCCTTATCCAGAATTCTGGATAAGAGGTCCAATACCTGTACAAGGTACTGTTTTATTATTACAGAGAGAAAAAAATCTTTTTTTATACTTTGGATTATTTGATTATAATGGAGTCTATGGGAGACAGCCTTTCCGTAATTCTGAGCTTTCTGGATAATGCGCTTCCGGATAACGGATCCCATACCAGTATTTAATTAATGGTAAGTGGGAGATGCCACAGTTTTATTTAAGAAATTAAATCCCACCCACAGGCTCCACCAGAACATGCATGGGCATTTGCCAATGCTTGTTTGGATCTTCTGAATTATTTTTGGATGCAGCAACTCTCAAGCAATAGAACACCCTTCTATTTTCTATTTTTATATATTTTTACAAACCGAAAAAACCTTTGGAGCAGGCACTCAATGAAGGCAGATAAATTCAGAGTGAAGAGTTTATCGTGTCCTCAGCCTTACGCGTTTCATGTCGTAAACTCTTAATCCTAGGCTCAATCACTCTCTACTTGGGAGATCCTAAACTCCAGATTTATTATTTGATATATTTTTAGAAAGCCAAAAGAATTGCAGTTTGACCGACCTATCAGGCGGAGCTCCTTGTTATGAGCATTAACCTACCTGCTATATGTACAGTACATTTTCCTTGGGTATAAATTGTGCGAGGGCGGCCACATTAGTGATAGAATATCCTTCAGTGCTCCATCTGAGAGAGTCACTACAGAATGTATAAGGAAGCCAAGTGACCTAGATCTTCTACCCCTGAGGCTTGAGGTTATATTTGTTTCAAAGCCCTTGGGGACGGAGGTCTTAGCACCAGTTGAAATCAGGGCAGATGAACCTGTGAGTGCAAAGCTAAAAGTGCAAAGAGGTGGTTTCCACCAAAGTGTCTCCAGACAATAAGACGTCATTCCAGTACTTCTACTACTGACTGATCATGAACTGCACGGATACAAGTACTGCCTCTTTCATACAACAATAAACTCTAAGAACCAATAGCATCCAACAGATCATCCCATTATCCCCCACATTGCTAACACATCAACCTCCAATAATATATGTATGGGGTCCTTCTTGATGTAATAGATCGGAAGGTTAAACCAAGCACTACCCATACTAGGCCCGAGTGGATTATGGGAACCCCCACTGTCCTAGAAAGCGCTATAAAAAAAAATCGAAGTTTCTTTAAGGGAATAGTTCAGTAAAATAGGCTGTACAAAATAAAAAATGTTTTCAATATAGTTAGCCAACAAAATGTAATGTATAAAGGCTGGAGTGCAGTGGCATAACCAGAGTGCAACGGGCCTGGCGCACTCCGATCCCCATCCTTCCGCCCACTTTCCATCCCAACTCCACCCATGTCCAGCCTCTGCCCACTCCCCGCCCCGACTCCACCCACTCCAGCCCGAATTGCAATCCCCTTCCTCGCCGCAGGTAAGAGAGCGGCTGGGGAGGAAGGTTTTTTTTATTAGCTATAGAGGAAGCAGGCTCTGCGCTCTGGGGCCCCTGTTCCCTGGGCCCCCCTGCGACTGCGGGGCCTGCTTCCTCTATTCCCCTGCTGGAGTGACTGGCTATCTAACATAATATCCAGAACACTACTTCCTGCTTTGCAGCTCTCTTGGTTTCCCCTGATTGGTAACCAGGCAGTAACCAATCAGAGACTTGAGGGGGAGCCACATTGGTCATAACTGTTGCTTTTCAATCTGAGCTGAATGTTGAGGATCAATTGTAAACTCACTGAACAGTTATGTCCCATGTGGCCCCCCTTCAAGTCACTGACTAGTTAGAGAGCTGAAAAGCAGGAAGTAGTGTTCTGTTATGTCAGACATCCAGTCACTGCAGCCTATATACATTATATTTTTGGCTAACTAACTATATTAGAACCATTTTTTTTTTTTATTTATCTATTTACCCAGTTCCTTAAGGGCAGAGACACACACTCGGGGAGATTAGTCAACCAGCGACTCTGCGTTTCCCGAAGTTGCCTCACGAGGAAACTTCGGGCGACTTCGGAAAATGATTCGCTCCGAGTGCCATCCTGACGGAGATTTAGATACTAGCCAGCGGGCGGCAGTTATGGGAGATTAGTCGCCCCAAAGAAGTGGCTATTTATCGCCGGGCGACTAAATCTCCCCGAATCTGAGCGTGTGTCTCTGTCCTTAAGAAAGGTTTCAATCCTTTTTAAACTGTATACCAAATGAAAGCATGCAAACAGTTAACTGTAGAATCTGTGAAATGCTTGGCCAGACCAAACCCACCGTGGATATAGTATGCGGCTGGCTGGTAGGACCTAGACAGAAGACAGCCTCTAAAAATGAATGATACTTTGTTTGCCATGACCTTGATCCCATGACCTACCACCATTCTCTCCCTTCCAAACATGGCTGGAACACAAGTCTTCTGTGTTGCAAAAACCACAAAAGGCAAGCCTTCAATTTATATTCTTTCCACTTTCCCTTAATAAATAATACATTTTGCTGTCAGGCTTTTAATCTCCCTACGGGTCACTAAGGCATGTGCCTCGCTTGCGCTCCATCTACAGTTTTATGAAATTAAAAGTGAGAAGTGTGCAAGGGCTGCGGTCTCCAACCTCCTTCTATGATGGAAAAGCCGGCACGTGTACATCCCCTAACATTTCGTCCTTGGAGAAATCACATGGTGTTGGTCATTAATGGAAAAAGCACTCACCCCACATTCAAATGGACTTTGCACAATGCAGAAAGCACTCAGTCATACTGGTCCATTTAGAACCTTCTTTCTGCTCACATTATTATTATACGTGGCTCATCTGCTCTACCACACACTTGAAAATAAGGAACCACATTGGTTCCTGGTCCATTAGTCAGTAAGGTACAGTGGTTTCTAAACTGTAGACATGGTCTTACTAGGTGGCTTAGAGCAGTACCGTTAGGCAGGCCCCAGCATGAAGGTTAGTTTGGTGGAATTTGTAGAGAATAACTGGTATCCTAGATAGCCCTGGATGTCTGGCTTACATTTAGATACAACAGGAAGGGGATGGGTATCCAAGGGCATATAGAACTTATAGGGTTTACGGTTTCCCCAAAAGAATTTTAGGACTAGTGTATAGGGTTCCCCCAGAGATTTAGGGCTAGTATTTGGGTTTCGAAAGAGATTTAAGACAAATTTTTTGAGTATACCAAAGACAATCAGTGAGAGTGCTTAGTTTTTTCACCAAAGAGATTGCCAAAGGGATAGCTTTTAGCGTTTCTCAAAAGGATTTCTACAAACTCTTAGGTTAAGTTTAGAGCAAGTATCCATTCCGGTGCCGAAATCCGCTTGGTGTGCCTCCACCCAGGTCGACACAATGTCTCCGGATGCAGGTACAGAAGAGTGCCGACTCAAGCGTAAGCTGACTGATTCAGAATCAGCCAAATGTGGATGTAGCCTTACTTTCACTCAATGATAAATACCTCCTATACTATAGGAATGAATAGGGAGTGGAAGAGTTTTTCTGTGGTGAGCTCTGATTTCACTTTGATAAATCTGCCCCTAAGGATGCTACTTAGAGCTTTCCTTCACAGTTTTAGGGCTTATGTTTAAAGTGCTAGAAACCCTATGGGAAAAAAAAAGGAAAGGAAAATATCCCATAATATTTATAATGCATGCTCACAATGTCAACTTTTAAAGGAAAAACCCTGCATCCATTCTATGGCTCATTAAATCTTTATCTAAAAAATGCAATTACTCTCACTCTGAATGGCTCTCGGGCACAAGTCATGAATATGTATCATCTAAACATCAATATAAAACAATGGGAAAATAAGAATGAAAGGGGGAGTGCATACATCCCATAAAAGATAGATGTACTAAGAGAAAGCGAGCAGATAAACAATCTGAGGACTTCAACTCCACGGATAACTACAGGTATGGGACCTTCTTTAATTTGGATCTTAAAGTCTACCAGAAAATCATGTAAACATTAAATAAACCTAATAGACTGGGTTTCCTTTCAATAAGGATTAATTCTATCTTAGTTTGGATCAAGTACAAGGTAAATTGAAAAAAAAAAAGGAAATTGTTTTAAACAATTTGGATTATTTGGATAAAATTGAGTCTAAGGGAGACGGCCATTCCATTATTCTGAGCTTTCTGGATAACGAATCCCATACCTGTACTAAGCCTCTGGCAAATCGGGGAATACAGTGCCCTGTTATAGCTTTACTCAAACACCTGTATGTTTTTGGATAGGACCACAAGAGCACCTCAAATTAAGACCACAAGAACACCCCAAAGTAAGACCAATCAAACCGTTGAAGACCATAAAACTTGACATAATTGGTGCTCTGGTTGGATTGGAACTCAAATACCCTGAACCGTGTAGTGGCAATACTACTAGGGATACACTGAATCCAGGATTCGGTTCAGGATTCGGCCTTTTTCATCAGGTTTCAGGTGAAACCAAGTGCTTGGCCGAACGGAATCCGAATTAAAAAATGTCATCACACAAGCATAGAAATCAATTTTTTTTAATCAAGTGCTGCACATGCGGTTCTCTTTCCCCCTCTTTGCCCTAATTTACATCGGGTTTGGATTCGGTTCAGTATTCGTCCGAATGTTCCAGAAATAGATTCGGTGCATCCCTAAATGCTACCCGCTCCCCCAACTTCCGTACACCCTGAGTGCCGACTTTAACAGGGAGACACGCGTTTCAGAAAGGCATAAAGCTCCATCTATCAAAGAAATATAAATACTAATAACCATTTGAAAAGTGTTTTGCTACTGAGAGGAGGTGGATGATTTTTCCATGGCTGAGCTGGAATTGTCATGTAAGCTCTTCATTCCTACATTTCATCTCGCTTGGAGCCCGGCCAGGAAGTTTCCACTGAACTATATAAAGCAAAACCATATGTGTGAAATGACTGAGCTCAGCAACAGCAGGGTCATCCAGCAATGTACCAATGAGAAAAACTGCACATTTTGCTTTCAGACGAGGAATTAGCCAATATCCAGCTTTAAATCGGGCAGTGTCCCCAACAGCCACAGGCCGGCGTACCTTTGCACAAATATGTAAATACATTAACAAAGTAATGGCTGTTCCTGCAGCTGATGTATCATCACACGTGGATTTATTTTTCCTTAAATAAGCATAACCTTATATGGTGTTTCTAACAGCTAGAACGGCACAGAGTGATTCTGTATCTTGTTGTTAGACCACAGCAGGTAAAGCTACACTGCGAATTTGGTAAACAGGAATAGACTATTTTCGGAATGACTATCCGAGCTGTATCTCCTAAAGAGGTGCATCAAATTAGTTCCTAATAAATGCACAGCAGTTTGGTACTACACCAGGGTCACAAACACCAAAGTGATGATTCCATTAAGCGAAACAGTCAAAGCTCTTGAGTAAGGCTGAATGCCAAAACAATTAAGAAACCTAATCCCGAGGCCTCAAGCAGGATAGGCCTGGTACTGTTTAAGAAAGGCTTGGATTGAGGGCTGTAGCAGAAATATTTTCAGCCCATATGTAATCATAACTTGTTCACATTAGAGCAGTCACATTACAGGAACTACATGGGTTGGAACCCTAGGGGAGGTTCAGCTTAATGTCCTCTTAGGGTGGAATTTAGGGATAATGCCTCTTTACTCTCCCACATACACCTGGACGCTATGCCTGAAGGCCAGCTGGGGTGGTATTTAAAGAGAATGTCTCTTTACTCTACCAGATACACCTGGAAGCTATGCCTGAAGGTCAGCTAGGGTGGGATTTAGGGATAATGCCCCTTTACTCTCCCAGGTACACCTGGAAGCTTTGCCTGAAGGCCAGCTAGCCTCTTCAGACAACTGCATGGGGTGGAATCCCAGGGGAGGCTCATCTTAATGTCCACTTAGGGTGGAATTTAGGGATAATGCCTCTTTACTCTCCCACATACACCTGGACGCTATGCCTGAAGGCCAGCTGGGGTGGTATTTAAAGAGAATGTCTCTTTACTCTACCAGATACACCTGGAAGCTATGCCTGAAGGTCAGCTAGGGTGGGATTTAGGGATAATGCCTCTTTACTCTCCCACATACACCTGGAAGCTATGCCTGAAGGCCAGCGAGGGTGAGATTTAGGGATAATGCCCCTTTACTCCCCCAGATACACATGGAAGCTATGCCTGAAGGCCAGCTAGGGTGGGATTTAGGGAGAATGTTTCTTTACTCTACCAGATACACCTGGAAGCTATTCCTGAAGGCAGCTACGGTGGGATTTAGGGAGAATGTCTCCTTACTCACCAGATACAAAAGGAAGCTCTGCCTGAAGGCCAGCTAAATTGGAATTTAGAGAGAATATATTTTTAATCCACCAGAAACACCTGCAAGCCCTGCCAGAAGGTCAATTAGATTGAGATTTGGGGAGGATGTATATTTGCTCTCCCAGATACACTTGGAAGCCTTGCCTGAAGGTCAGGTAGGGTTTGATTTGGGAAGAATACTGTATGTAATTGCTCTCCCAGATACACATAAAAGCTCAGCTCTTAGGTTAGTTAGGGTGAACTTTGGAGGAAATGCTTGTTTACAGTCTGAGAAGCTCTTGGAACCATGACTGATACATCAATGTTTTTCTAAATCGCATGCTATGAGCTAAAAAAAATTAAAAAAAAAAAAAAGATTGTACATGCAATGGGGGTTTATACTGATAAAGTCTAACAACCACTTCATTAGCGAATTAGACTGTGGTTCAAGTCCTAACAGACCTGCAGATTCCACTTATGGTCTGGGAGACTCCATAGTGAGATTTTTCAGAATTAACCTCAACTCCTACCCCATTTTGGACACTCTCATCAACTGTTTTGGACCCTGCGCTACGGGGGTGAACAATGCGAAACAGTTGGGCCTGATTAGTGCTGTTGCCCTTGTCAAGACCCCTTTAATCAGCTATACTGAATGAAATATCTTGGCCTGGGCAAACAGAATAATAAAATGATTAAAGCTGAGATATTACAAGACTCAAGGTTCTCAGGCTAAATGCATTCAAATGTCCTCCTTCAATTTGCCCTCCTCAGAATGACTTTTTCATAGCTTAAACATGCCCAACTCAAGAACCCTTTCCTATTTTAAAAGTAAAATCCTACAAGCAAAGCGGGTTTTAAGGATTCCAAAGAAAATAGGTTTCCAACAATAAATCCAACAGACTATTTGACTGTACTCCTACAGCCTATTATTAGGAAAGTATTTGGCAGAAAACATACACTGTAAGACAATTACCAAGAATTCACTCAAGTACAGAAATAAATGAAAAGAGAATTCTGAGATTCATATGGAGCCGGGTGAAGCTGGAAGCCCAAAGTCTCACACAAAGACCAAGACCACCCAACTACCGATACCCACCATTTCTGAAATTAATATTATAACCCAATCTGCTGAACATGACCCAGAGCAATGGGTTCTCACAATCCTGTACACTTATCAGAATGGCCCTTAATATTATATTAATAGAATTTTTGCATTCATTATTCTAATTACAGACAACATGAATTGGCTTATAATAAGCTACAGTAAGTACATGTCTTTTAAAAAACTTTAAATTAGGGTCTATCACCTGCCATGGCTTCCCAATATTGCTTCTGCTTGTCACTAGTGAGGCACCATACTAATTTTCCATTTAGTAATGTTAGCATGGTCTAAAGTTGGTGGAGGTTATATGAGAATTTTTAATGGACAAAAACTTTGCAGTCTTTTACACAAAGTTTTTTTTGGGGGGGATTAAACGAGAAGTAAACTGCAAAAATTAATATGGCTAAAAACACCATATTTTATATAGTGAACTTATTGCAACAGCCTAATGTTTTTAGCTTGTCAATAGCAGCAATGATCCAGGACTTCAAACTTGTCACAGGGGGTCACCATCTTGGAAAGTGTCTGTGACATTCACATGCTCAGTGGGCTCTGATTGGCTGTTGAGAAGCTAAGCTTAGGGCTCGTCACTAATTATCCAGCAGAAAATGAGGTTCCCCTGTAATATAAGCTGATGCTACAGGTTTGCTGATTATTAAATTCTGATGCTAATTGCACTGGTTTCTGTGCTGCCATGTAGTAATTATCTGTATTAATTACTAATCAGCCTTATATTGTGACATTTCTATTCTATGTGTACTGTATATTGTGAGTGGGTCCCTAAGCTCAGTAAGTGACAGCAGAACAGAGCCTGTGCAGTGATTTAGCAGAAAAGAAGATGGGGAGCTACTGGGGCATCTTGGGAGACACAGATCTTTACTGCTAAAGAGCTATGGTTGACTTGGGCTGGTACAGAAACCCAAAACATTACATACAACATTTCTAGCTACTTCTTTAGTTCAGCTTTAAAGAAGCAAAACAAGACCCTTCTCATTTATATGTGACCACTCGATAAGGACAAACCTATTACACCACTATCTCACCTCATTCTTGTGTCTTCTTCCTCTCACATACCGCAATGTTATTTTCCAATTTTTTTGCAAACATTATAGTGATGCAACAAAAAGCCACGTTTCACTGTGGTTAGGCTAAATGTTGACAAAGTGGATGTGACGAAGAAGTTCAGCAATTGTTCTTTACCTTATCAAAACAACATAACGACTGAAGCCTTGGGGTGTTACTAATCTGCCCCAGTGCTGCCTTAGGAAACTACATTACGCTATACATATATATATATATATATGAACATTTTATATCAATATGGATGGCCGAAACCCAAATCCTTTGTGAAAGATTCGGCCCAATCCCGACCTGAATCCGAACCCTAATTTGAATATGTAAATTAGGAAGAGGAGGAGGAAAGGGAACATTGAGTGCAGCTAAAAAAAAATTTGACTTCCTTGTTTGTGTCACGAAAAGTCACATGGTTTTTTGGATTCGGATTCGGTTTGGCCAAGCACTTGGTGAAAAAGGTCAAATCTTAGCCAAATCCCGAACCGAATCCTAGATTCGGTGCATTCCTAAGCCTAATTATTCATAACCGCAATGGGGTTTCAATAACAACCCATCGGCATACCACAAAAAAACATAAAAAAAAAATTTTTTCATCGCATTATTGGATATTTATATGGACATAAAAGGAAAAGTTAATTCTGATGACAGCTTTGGTTTAATCCATAACATCCTCTATAATTTATGCCTGTACCAACATGCTCACAGCCGCCCACACAAATCATCCTGCCAAGTTTCCCTTTATTTTAAAACATGACCTACATCTCACTGTAGCTCAACTAAACTTGTCAGTATATACAAAGATGGTGCTAAATCGGGGGCGACATCGCAAGGATCAATGTTTAATATCTCTTAAACATTCCTGGTCATTTTTAGCAACCGCTTCTATGCAAGGCCTACAGCCTGAACTGATGGTTCCAAACTGTGGGTTTGGGAGAAACTCTATTTATTGTACAACGGTGACCCCCAACTAGTGGCACACTAATATCATGTTCCTCAGCAACCCCATTGGATGTTGCTCCCGGTGGCCTCAAAGCAGGTGCTTATTTTTGAATTTCAGGCTTGGAGGCAAGTTTTGTTTGTATAAAAACCAGATGTACTGCCAATAGAGCCTCATGTAGGCTGCTAGTCCACATAGGGGCTACTAATAGCCAATCACAGCCCTTATTTGGAACCCCCATGGAATTTGTACGGTATCCAGCCATTTAGCCCAACCAATGGCTCTTGAGCAACACATTTCTCACCAATCCATTGGATGTTGCTCCCAGTGGCCTCAAAGCAGGAGCTTATTTTTGAATTCTAGGCTTGGAGGCAAGTTTTGGTTGTATAAAAACCAGGTGTACTGCAAAACAGAACCTCTTGTAGTCTGCCAGTCCGCATAGGCGCTACCAAATAGGCAATCACAGCACTTACTTGACACCCCCTAGGATCATTTTTGCTCCCCAACTTCTTTTGGCTCACAAGTAAAAAAGCTTGGGGGAGCCTGGAGTCCTGGAAGCCGAGTTTAAAGGTCAGTTAAGCTGTTGTTTGACAAACACTGCCCTAAACAAAGGGCTGGATCCAGACAAATACTGGTAAAAAAAACCTGCTATCTTGAGCAGCAGAACCATGTAGTCCCCACAGGGCCGCCATTAGGGGGGCACAGCCGTACCTGGCCGGTCGATTTCAAGTTTAAAGGGGGGGGGGGGAGCGGTTATATTGCACTTCCTGGATTAGCCCTGCCCCCTCTCAAGCATGAAGTCGACAGACCACTGAGAGGAACCAAAGGAAAACGCCAAAGGGAGATGAAGGAAAGGGGCGAAGTTGGAGCTGCCGATGATAGCCAAATAAACTGAGGAGAACAAAGAAGCTGCTAAACTTTAAAATTAAGTTCCAATGGTCTTTGCTGTGGTGGGGCATACCGGGCATGGGGGGGCCTCGAAAATTTAGTTGCATGGAGCCCCATGATTTCTGATGGAGGCCCATTACAGATTGCCATGTTTGGACCCTGGGCTGAGTAATTCCAGCACTAATGCCCCTTTAGTAAAAATACCACATATCTTCCCAATAAAACCTTCCAATAGTGAAAAGCAGAATTGACTGACAAAACGTAGAAGTTCATGAATTGTTTGCTTGGGATTGTGTGTTGCAGTATGCTGGCAGCCCACACTAATGATTGCTGAGGAGTTTGCACTTGGCTGAAAGAACGCTTAAGCATTTTCCATACTTCGGGCCAAGAATTGCTACACCCAACTGATGAGGTCCCTCCAGTTCATCGGTGCTATTGTATTCTCATTTCCCTAACAGCAGATAATCTGCACCGTACAGGCTCACACAATTTCATGTAAAGAAAACAATAAAATACAGTGTGCAACATTAAAACAAGGTTATATCAGAACAGAATGGACATTAAGGCTAATATATCCCAGGGTGGTGTTTGGCGTTTTGCACCGGCGACATGACCATGGGCCGTCTCTGAGAAACGTGCGGGAAAAATGTTCTGCTCGTGGCGCATTGAAGGGAAATTACCTCCTGACTTTTGTGAAGATATTTATGGACTTTTATTTGAGCGACTTCGCCCTTGGAATAGGGGATGAGACCAAAATCCGGCAATGGGCCTGTATGTCATTATGTGGCACATTCTCAGCCTTATATCTACAGGTATGGGACCTGTTATCCAGAATGATCAGGACATGGGATTTTAAATGGGAAGGAAACCTAGTCGGCGCAAACCCCCCACCCCCCCTCCCGTTTGTTGTCCACCCTCCCTCCTCCCCCCTTGCCTATCCGTCCCGCTGGGCAAATGCCCCAAACTTGTTACTTACCCTTCTGCGCAGGTCCAGTCCAGGGAGTTCACAGACGACATCTTCTTCCACGCGATCTTCTTCCTGCTTTGAACGGCGCATGCGCAGTAGGATCATTTCGCCGGTACGATCTACTGCGCATGTGCGTGACTTTTGGCGCATGCGCAGTAGATCCGTACCGGCGAAATGATCCTACTGCGCATGCGCCAAAACGCCGTTCACAGCAGGAAGAAGATCGCGTAGAAGAAGATGTCGTCTGTGAACTCCCAGGACTGGACCTGCGCAGAAGGGTAAGTAACAAGTTAGGGGCATTTGCCCAGCGGGACGGGTAGGCCAGGGGGGAGGAGGGAGGGTGGGCAACACACGGGAGGGGGGAGGGTTTTTGCGCCAACTAGGTTTCCTTCCCCTTTAAGGGGCTGATTTATTAAGGGTCGAATTCAAAATTTGAATTCCAATTATCAAATTTTTTTATGGCCAAAACTGTCAACATCGACTAGGGAGTTATTCAAATTCGATTCGAGTTTTTAAAAAAATTAAAATGATATTTTCTGGCCCTTTAAGAATCCGAATTCGACTATTCGCCACCTAAAACCTGCAGAATTGCTGTTTAAGTCAATGGGAGAAGTCCAGGGATCAATTTAGAGCTGTTTGCAGCCTTCCTGACATTCGAGTTTTTTCAGAGAAATCGGTTTGAATTCGATTCGAATTTTCGAGTCGTTTCAGTACATCCGAATTTTAAAAATTATATTTTAATAATACATTTCGATTGGTTAAATTTCAAATTTATGGGAGTTTAGGGAGTTTTAAAATTCGACCTTTGATAAATGTGCCTCTAAGTCTACTAAGGAATCCTAAACCCATAAGAATTGTTCTATATCCAATAAGGAATATATATTAGTTCGGATCAAGTACAAAGTACTGTTTTATTATTATTATTATTATTATTATTATTATTATTATTATTATTATAGAGGAAAAATAACTAATTTTATTAAAATGGAGGCTATGGGAGACGGCCTTCAGGAACTTTCTGGATAACAGGTTTCCGGATAACGGATCCCATACTTATATATGAATACAAAGACTGAGAATATATAAAAACTCCTTTTCACTAGGAAGTAAAAAGGAGTAGCCAATCAGTTATTAGCTTTCTTACAGATAGCTGCTGGTACAAAAATGAATGAAGAATAAGCCTTTAGTTAAAATAGGAAAGGCAGGCCCGTCCAAAAACAATTTTTATAGTTTTTGAATTATTTGCCTTCTTCTTCTTCTTGACCCTTTCCAGCTGTCAAATGGGGGTCACTGACCCCAAATAAAGACAAATTCTCTGTAAAGCTACAAATGTATTGTTATTTCTACTTTTTTATTACTCTCTTTCTATTCAGGCCTCTCCTATTCATATCCCTGTCTTTTATATAAAACAATTCACGGTTGCTAGGGTCATTTGGACCCAACCGGACTGCTGAAATTGCAACCTGGAGAGCTGCAGAATAACAAGCTAAATATTTTTTTTTTAAAAAAACACAGATAATTAAAAATATGGCAAATTATCTCCAAATTTCACTCTCTACATCATACGCAAAGGTGATCAAGCCCTTTAAAGAGATACAAAAAAGGTATTGTTCTAAAAATACAACAAATAAAACAGGTCGGAATTTATAAACTGCTTAATCCCCAATGTCAAAGCCCAAGTACGGTCTGACCACCCTTTTTGAACCAAGGGGCCCCTCAGGGCTTCCAGTCTATAGCTTTGCACGCAGCCGTATAAACATCTAAAAAGCAAATATTCATAATGCTTCAAGGAAAAACCTGGAGGGCTGATATAACCTGATCTTAAATTACATGTAAACTCCCTCTTTTAGCGTTTTAAATAGTCTTTTTGTTCAGCCAAGGCTTACTTCATTAATGGACTCCCCCCTCTCTAGAAATGGGCGTCTGTTTTGGCCGCTGCCTCAAGGCAACCAAAACAAACCCAAACACACCAGAAAAGCTGGAGATTGGGAGCACATGTTCTCTCAAGCCCGTTTTGTGTGTTCCTGTCAGATCAGTCAAATATTCGCTATACTTGAAAGGCCAAACATAACTCTGTATCCAGGATCTGTCACTCATTACTTATTGTCTTCTGATGTCACCCAGATGTCGATGATCTCATACGGATTATATAGTGTGAATGTTAACAAGAAAATCACGTATAGATAAATTCAACCATAAGGAAGAATTATACACTAGGAAGTTAAAAAGAAACATTTCTCTTTAAAGGAGAAGGAAAGGCTAAAATGAATTATGCTTTATCAGAAAGGTCTATATAAATATACCAGTAAACCCTCAAAGAAATGCTGCTATGAGTCCTCTGCCAAAAATAAACCAGCATTTCTTTCCTTCTATTGAGTACATATGGACTTCTGTATCAGACTTCCTGTTTTCATCTTAAACCTCCAGGGCTAGGGCTTGAGCATGCTCAGTTTGCTCCTCTCCCCCTCCCTTCCGTAATCTGAGCCCAAAGCTATGAGTGAGCAGCAGGGTTGCCAGGTTGAGAGTACAAACTAGTCAAGGTACGTATTTGGGCTACTTTTTGGGCCTTTGGCTGATTTGTATTTTGGAAACCAGCTAAAAAATTTTTTTTGCCCAAATATGCCAAGCCTGCGTCTACCAATGCATGTTGGGTAATGTGGTTTTTGTTTAATCATTTTCCGACTGCCAAGTCAAGACTACAATACCCAGCATGCAATGAGACTGACTTGTGTAGAAGTTACCAGATTTTGGGCTCTGTAACCCAGTCTTCCATCACTCTTAAGCATTCTCGCATTTTCCAGTGACTTTCCTCAATTGCATACAATTTTGGGGCAAAAATCTGCTGGCCACCCAAATATTAAAGATTGACCTGTTTTACCAATATTTATTTAAATTGTATTTGTATTAGGGCCTTATGGGGCCCCTATACCTCCTGGGCCGCCCTCTGCAATTACACCCCTGGTGATGGGCTAATCTTTCCTATTTTGCTTCAGGGAAAAATCTAAGAAAAAGTGAAAATTTGAAAAAGGAGTATTTTCATATACAATCATTTAATTTTTTTTACTTTTTTCCCTGCACATATTGTGCTATTTTTGGGCTACCTTTGAAGTGCCTGTTGGCTAGTTTTGGGCAGGTTTTGAAAATTAGACCTGGCAACCCTGGTGAGCAGGGAGAGATTTAGGCAGGAAGTGATGTCACACCAAGCTAATATGGCAGCTGCTACCCTAAACAAGCATACTCAGGAATGGTAAAGCATTCTGCAGAATAAATATAGTGTTATAGATTGCACTATTGTGGCTAATCTGTTGACAATAAACTGCTTCAGTAGCTTGTCTTCTCCTTTAAGGGTAAAGTACTTTTGCATCATAGTTTTTAATAACACTAAAAAATACATTGGGTATAAACTCAAACAAAGCTAGAAATGAGAGCTTACAATATAGTGGACAAAGTACAAAGCGAGACAAGGGTAATTCTGCAATGGCCACAGCATCCCACGGAAAGGCCTGGGGATCCCCGGGACACCAGTATTTCTCAGGGCATTTATCTACAGCAGTGCAATGAAGTGGGAACAGTCGGGAGTCGAGTTCCCACAAGAAATATGTTCTAGGGGGATATAGAATTTCCTTAAAGTGCTACAGATGTTCCACGAGAAGTAATCCAGTTGTTTGTAATTCCTGGTCTGCAAGTCAAAATCGATCAATTTGTACCTGTCAAGCGATACAATAAAAGACAGGGCTCTGAATATCTCTAGGCAATCTCTGAACAGATATCCAGCAGATTGTTACTGAAAAAAGAAGAGGAGGAAAGTACTGCAGCCCCCTTGGCTACTGTATACCAGATGAATTTGTCCTGTTGGGTTACACCTGATCAGGTTCATATTTTATATATAGGCACCAGAGCATGCATGGGGCAGCCTTCAAATGTATATCATAAAAAGCTCTGCGGTTGGACACATGTGGCTAAAGCTGGCAGCAAAGCAAGAAACCATGAAACTATATCGGCATAGGTACAGTCCCCTTGTACTAAGAACAATTCTGCAGGAACAGCCCATACATTGTCTCATAGCCTAAACAGAGAAATACCATGAAACTATCCCAAGCACAGGTATTTCCCTATACTAGGCACTAGTGATATGCGGGTCGACAAAAGTTTGACCAGCACCAAACCCTAACCCGCCCACTCCCAACCTTCACCTCCATTTACAGACCCATATCCAAACCACCTATCTCTGATGTCATAAACAGATACTGCTGGAGCCGATAGCCGGCACAGCATACCTCCCAACTGTCCCTTTTTCGGAGGGACAGTCCCTCTTTTGACAGCTCAACCCGCAGTCCCTCATTTGTACTGGAAAGTCCCTATTTTCTCTGCACTGAACAGCCAGAAAAAGAAACAAAGTTTCTTACTTAATTGGCTTTTAGCAGAGAGCCCAGAACAGCTAACAGGTGCAAATAAGATACTTTGTAACAATTCTGAGACACAAAAACACAGTTTAGATAAGGAGAAATATTTTCAAACTTTCATAACCTGCCAAATTTTGTAAAACAAACATGGTAATTAGGGGGTGTGGTCACAAAAAGGGGTGTGGTCAAAAAAATTGCTGCGCTATGTGCGGAAAAACATTTTTTGTCCCTCTTTTTACTTCCAAAATGTTGGGAGGTATGGCACAGTAAGGCAGAAGAAGAGCTCAACCTGAGCCCGCACAGAGGGCTTTCAGCTCCGACTGCCTCCATTTATAGGCACACACCTGCCCTGCCCATTTCATGACATCAGAGATAGGTGGGTTGGGCGCAGATCTATAAATGGAGGTGCCAGTTGGGTGCAGGCAGGTTAGGGTCGGGTGCAGGTTGGGAACAGGTGGGTTAGCGTGGGGTGCTGGTCAGATTTGTAGACACACACACTTCATTAGTGCCGAATACAGTGGAAATAACAGAATTATTCATAGTAATCTACTGGCTTTTGGCTCCTGCACAGTCCATTTATAGGCAGGGACTTGATGCAGCGCAGGCGGGACAGTTATGTGACAGGGTCGGGACTGTGACGTTGGGGACTGGCTATGACGTGGTGATCGGCCGATCTCTGGAAATCCTGGCTGGTATGTTCAGGTCAAAAAAACGGGCTATCCGGGTCAAAAGCGGACAGGTGGCAACCTTAGGGTCTGTAAATGGAGGTGCTAGCCGGGTGCAAGTTGGGAGCAGGTGGGGTGCTGGCAGGGCAGCTATCAGGGGGGATAGGGGGGACAGTTGTAGGGGGCCCCAAGGGTAAGGGGGGCCCGGCCATGCCACACTTACTTGATTAGCCGGGCCCCCCACCTTTCTGAGAGCTGCTGACTTCGGGAAGGCATGGACTTTTAAGGGGCCCTGGCCACCAATCTTCTTATAATGTGTGTGGGGGGGGCTGGCCACCAATTTTTTTTCTCATGTGGGGTCCTAGCCACCAATATTTTTTAATGGGGGGGACCTGGCCACAAATGTTTTTTTATGGGGGACCCTGACCACAAATATCTTTTTATTTTTTATTAACATGTGGGAACCCTAGCCACCAATGTTTTTTTTGTTTTTTTACTGTGTGGTGGGGGGCGGACCTGTAGGTGGGGCTTGCGGTGGGCGCAGCCCCGGGGGCCCAGGAAATTTTGTCGTATGGGGCCCTCTGATTTCTGATGGCGGTCCTGGGTACTGGTTAAATCTGTCGACACGCACATCACTAGTGCCTAGTACAGGGAAATACCTCTGCTGACAAAATGTCTGTTGAAGTCGACCCAAACCCGCTCGACCCAGGGGTATAGGGCCGGTCCGAACAATTAGGCAAAATTCTGCAGAAAGCTCTGAAAGGGAGAAGTGCTCCTCTTTAAATAAGGTGCTTCATGGTGCTGAAAAAATGTTTCAGAATTTATAGAAGACATTTCTTCAAATCCTATGCACTTAAAGAGCGTTTTTCTAGAACTCAAGTAAGAAACATGACTTCATCGCAAAATAAACCATGTTCGGTCCCCTTTGCAGTAATAAAAGGAATGAAGCCAGAGAAAGGAAAAGCCATAGTAACAGACCGTGTATAGAAGATTCCATGTAATGACATCAGGATTATGGTCATATCTAGGTCAGACGTGCGAATGGGGAAATTTCAAGATGCGCGGCCTTAATTTTAGCTGAATGGTGTAAATGTAAACAAAGCATATGGAAGCACGCTCACTCACATCCCTGTCATAATCACAGAAATAATCCCTGAGGATAAATGGAATAATACCCTATTCTAAATATGCAGAAAATATAATATATTGTTGAAGATTAAAAAAAAAAATATTGGTCCCACGACCATCGGCACAAGTCCATCAGATGATAAATGTGCCGCCGGACAGACTGGGCCAGATAGAGAGTCAAAGGTGAACTCAGAGGTGAGGAACAAAGTAAGGAGTGAAAATGAACAAATATGGCCACATTAATAAAACTTTAAAGGGGTGGTTCTTTTAGTATGTTATAGAATGCCCAATTCTAAGCGACTTCGTAATTGGTCTTCATTATTTATTTATTTTTATAGTTTTTTAAGTTATTTGCCTTTTATTTGGATTCTTCTCAGCTTTCAAATGGGGGTCACTGACTCCATCTAAAAACAAATGCTCTGTAAAGTTATACATTTATTGTTATTTCTACTTTTTATTACTCATCTTTCTAATCAGGCCCTCTCCTAATCATATTCCAGTCTCTTAGTCAAATCAGTCCATGGTTGCTAGGCTAATTCGGACCCTAGCAACTCAATTGCTGAAACTGCAAACCGGAGAGCTGCTGAATAAAAAGCTTAATAACTCAGAAACAACAAATAATAAAAAAAAGGAAAATCAATAGCAAATTGTCTCAGAATACCACTCTCTATATCATAGTAAAAGTTAATTTGAAGGTGAACAACCCCTTTAGAGGGAAGAAGTATTATTATTAGGGATGCACCAAATCCAGGATTAGGTTTGGGATTCGGCCTAATCCAAAATAGTGGATTCGGTGCCTTGCTTACAGGCCTCTTACTCCTGCAGCTGCAGCTACATTATCGAAGGAGTCAGACCCAGCAGTAGAGTCCTGCGCAGAACCAATTTAAAAGACCCGGGCCCGATCAAAACCCGCAACACGAATCGGAAACCCGTATATTTACCCACTTTGATCTGCTACCCGACCCGGACCCGCAACTGTCTTATCCACAACCCGACCCACAAACCGGCGGCCACCGTCAAACAGGAAGTGATGGTGCTGCAAACCGGAAGTGATGTCATCAAAAGTGGGTGGGGACAGAAACAAGTTTTGTAAAACTTTACAAGGAGTAAAATAATAGACAATATTACATAAGATAAGAAATTTAAAGGAGACCTGCAACCCGACCCGCATCTATACCCGCACCCAGTATCGGACTGGCCCACCGGGATACCAGGAAAACTCCCGGTGGGCCCAGGTACCTGTGGGCCTCTTGCTTCTAATCATTTGGTCTATTTCATGGTCATTCCATATTTCTTTATGGGAACAAAGAGGCTTAATAATAGAAGAATAGAGTATAGTATGTAGAGAAAAGAGACTAGAAGAATAAAGAGGTTGAGTGAGGAGAGGAGATACAATCGTTTGGAAAGTGGGCCCTCAGTCTGAGGTTTTCGGGTGGGCCCTTGGCATCCCAGTCCGACACTGCCCGCACCTGAAAAGCCTCCAATCATTGCACAGGGTACCTGCTTTTTTTTGCGGCTAACCCGCGGGTACCCGACCCGCTGCAGGACTTTACCCAGCAGTGCAGAAACCACTTACATTAACAAATAACTTTAAAACAACTAAGGGTTGCTTAAGATTACATTTTCTTTCATTATAAAAAAACAATAATTAGGTGTCGAGTTCTGTTTTAAAATCCAACATCCTTTTAATGAAGCGGTCGCAACACATGTTTAGAAGGCCCGGATGAGAACCGCCACCAGGGTAATCTAGGAAAACATTTCCTAGGTAAACAGTGATGACTGTACATGAGGAATGTGAGCCTCCTCTCCCAGGCTAATCCTAATGAGAGCAATATGCGCTTTCCCTTTTTGATCACCTCACAGTGCACAGTTTTGGTTAATGGGGGTAAAGGGAGAACAAATTGTCTTCTAGACATGCCAACCCTTAATCCTATTTTTCCACAGGGGTCAGTGATTGCATGTCCCCCCATAGCAGCACTCTAGTGGTTCCCTCCGATTAAAACCATGCCCGGGACTGTTTGTGTTTTTTTGATGAGGCAGAGGCTGCCAAGAAGAAATGCGGGAAGGGACGGTGGAGGGAGCTACATCCGGCTCCAAGACACAGGGGTTTCCAGTGAGCAGGGAACAAAATAAACAGGGCAAGGAATTAGAAAATGAGAGGCAGATGTGGGGAAGCGAAGCACTGTTACTAGTGGAACATCCTCCTACAACACCGCAGTTAAAGAGCCGGATGCCTGAAGACACAATGCTTGTTCTGCATGCCAATCTTTCTCCTATGGAATGGAACTAATCTGTTAATAAAGATAGACGCATATGTTCAGAATACTCAAACAAATCTGTTTAAATAGCTGAATGTGACAGGAAAATTATGGTTTTCTTTACCAACGTGAGCTGCACCAGGAACCTACCTCAGTCACTAGAACTGCCCACAAAGTAAGGGGTGAGGGGCAACCCAGGGCAATCAGTCAGCTCAGCAGTCTTTTCTACAAGCCCAGGGGATCAACAGCAGGTATAGTAGGGAGAGATGGTGTCTATAGTAACAGTGGGATAATAGTCTCTGGGAAGGGAGTGTGACTGTGGGATAGCAGGTATAGTAGGGAGAGATGGTGTCTATAGTAACAGTGGGATAATAGTCTCTGGGAAGGGAGTGTGACTGTGGGATAGCAGATACAGTAGGGAGAGATGGTGCCTATAGTAACAGTGGATAATAGTCTCTGGGAAGGGAGTGTGACTGTGGGATAGCAGGTATAGTAGGGAGAGATGGTGCCTATAGTAACAGTGGGATAATAGTCTCTGGGAAGGGAGTGTGACTGTGGGATAGCAGGTATAGTAGGGAGAGATGGTGTCTATAGTAACAGTGGCATAATAGTCTCTGGGAAGGGAGTGTGACTGTGGGATAGCAGGTATAGTAGGGAGAGATGATGCCTATAGTAACAGTGGGATAATGGTCTCTGGGAAGGGAGTGTGACTGTGGGATAGCAGGTATAGTAGGGAGAGATGGTGCCTATAGTAACAGTGGATAATAGTCTCTGGGAAGGGAGTGTGACTGTGGGATAGCAGGTATAGTAGGGAGAGATGGTGCCTATAGTAACAGTGGATAATAGTCTCTGGGAAGGGAGTGTGACTGTGGGATAGCAGGTATAGTAGGGAGAGATGGTGCATATAGTAACAGTGGATAATAGTCTCTGGGAAGGGAGTGTGACTGTTGGATAGCAGGTATAGTAGGGAGAGATGGTGTCTATAGTAACAGTGGATAATAGTCTCTGGGAAGGGAGTGTGACTGTGGGATAGCAGGTATAGTAGGGAGAGATGGTGCCTGTAGTAGGGAGTGTGACTGTGGGATAGCAGGTATAGTAGACAATGTAAACATTTAGTACTGACTTCACTGCTGCCATATGAGCCATTGCAAGCAAGCCTGTATCACTCAATGGGCTGGAAAAACACAGAAATACAGAAATAAAATGTTACCTAATAAAAGAAAGAATCCTAAGCAACTTTCTAATATGTATTCATTAATCATTTTTTCAATAGTCAGAACCAGTAATGAGTGCAGTAAAGAGCAAGTAAGGAACCAACACTTTACAAACAACATGTAAATATGTAATTCCTGCATATTGGAAAGTTCCTTAGTATTACATTTTCTTTCATTTTTTTACTTTTGGGTTTTGAACTTCTTAAGACAAAGAATCAGGAAATGTAAAAGGATTGCGCATCTCCCCAACAACTCGTTTTATGTTGAGATTTCCCTACAAATCATGGAGCTGATGCAGATTGTTATTGTGTCATCACAACTGCCAATGGCTGGACGGTTGCCAGGGAGACTGTCATCCCAGTAGCCAATCAAGAAGAGGCTGCCCAGGAGATTATCCCACTCACCACATTCTGTAGATCCCAGTAATTCATTACAACTCTATTGTATCTCAGCACCCTTCCATTTATGTAGCTCAGTAGATAAAATGCTCATATCAGAGTCACTGTCCAGAACATGAGAAATGCTTTGGGAAGTTTGCCTTTCTTTCCGACTTTAACAGAAAATCTAAAATATTTATAAGGATTATTGTCACAGTGTTTCCCTATTGACATTTGATAACAGATAAAGACTGAGGTTAATAAACCCAGAGATTAATAGTTTAATTTGACAGATTCATTTATTTATAGTTTATATGGGGGAGATGCCATGCTACTTTATGTGTATATGTAAAATATATACGGTAAGTTGGCTGCTTGGGAAATCTTTGGGTAATGACTGTAGCAGTAGCAGTGGAGCATGTGGAGACCCATCAAAAGAGCCCAATTAAAAGGCCAATAAGACACTGACTCCGTTGGGGAGGCGTATGGCCACCATGTGGAAGGAGGGGCACCCAGGTTTGGGAATCACCGTCTTAATTGGTGCCATAAACTATTTTGATATTTTATAGGACAATGCTGGCCAACATTTTCCATGCCATTAGTTAATAATCAAAATATTTGATATGTCAGGGGGTGAAAATACTACAAAACAGCAATGTCATACACCAAAGAGGTCAGTGGAAATCTTGGGCATGCAGTGGGCTCTAAGAAATCTCTTGGGAGGGCGACGTTCAACCTGTTGGACCCCTGCTGAACAGCCCTGTTCTAGGGAAAGGTTTGAAACGTTGTCTTTGTACAACATTTATAATGTTAATAGACCAGGAAGGCTCCCCTGAAAGCGCATGAATATTTATAACTGTTAAATAAATCTAATTCTTAGGATAGACTATATATTCAAAATTTGAGCAATGGTTAGCACTGCTGCCAATCATACCACAGACAGACCAATAGAGGAGGGCTGTAGGTTATCAATCCTGATAATATATTGCAGTCCATACATCAGCGGCTCCAAAACGACACTTCTCACTGATCCTCTTCAGTACAGCCTTTCCTACATAATGATTAGCCGTCCCGATGGCCTGTAAATCCACTCAGCGATCCATAATTCATTTAGAAATTAAAATCATTCATCAATTTTCCAAAGCGCCGCAAAAATAAGCAAGGAAAAGCTAAGCATCATGTGCTGCAGCGACGCGCCCTTGAAAGGGCTGCATTTCTGTTCTAGAACTTGCAGTTTCCATGAGACCAGGGGGCCATTTTATAATAAAGACTATAATAATAATAATAATAATAATAATAAAGGAAGGTTCTAACTGAAGGCGACTTGGCTTCCACACTTCAAGCATCTACCTGGATATGGTGAGGCTGCCAACCAAGCAGATTTCGGGACGATTTGGACACCCACATGCTGGGCCAATGGACCTGTCTGAATGATATCTGGCAAAAATCATACCAGCTCTGATTTGGATAAATCCAAATGTTTCAGATTCCTCACAGAGCCACACGCAAAAGCACAAATCCAAATATAAGATGCTCCGGATTCCTACTACAAACCAATATGTAGTCCACCAAAGTGAAATACACACAAAACTGGGCAAAAAATAAAGTCCACTTAGTGCAGGATGATTCTCCTACAATATTCATGCACCCTCTGTCTACACCAACTCACTGTTCCCAAAAAAAAACAATCAACAACAAAGGCCTAGGTTTGACCCCCTTGGATCACAGGTAGGGTTAAGTCTAGGGTTGCCACCTGGCCGGTATTTCACCTGCCTGATCGGTAAAAATGATGGCTGACCCCAATGTTATTAATAGGGAAAAAAGATAAATATATAGGAAGGCCGGTATTTTTTTCCAGAAAAGGTGGCAACCCTTGTTAAGCCTGAAGGCTTATTTGGGCAATATCTCCTCAATACACTTGGAAGCCTAGCTTGTTCTTCCGTTAGGGTGAGATCTGCTCATTAATATTTACCTATAACTGTATAGGAGTTAAAGTGGACCCTGATCAAAAGGTCAGGCCACCAACGTTGGGAGTGGGATGGTGTGACATATTCCTTTTAGCAGCAAATAATTACTATATCCACCCCATTGATGTTTGTTTACAGAGGAGTAATACAAACCAAAAGAACTCTACCGTTATTTCAGTATGCAAAGTAAGAGCAAGATGGCGGATAGAGTGATAGAACAACTAATTAGGATAAGCTGGCCATACATACCGAGGTCACCAAGTAGGCGATATCGGGCTGATCCGATCGTAGGCCCTAGGGCCCAACTATCGGATCATAACAAGCCGAAAATGGGTGGTCGGATCAAGGACCCCATCAACGAACGGATACCATCCTAGATCCTATGGGATTTTTAAGCCATGCTGATCTGCATCGTGCCAATTTTCGGCCAGATATCGGTTGGGGAAACCCGTCAGAGGTCCCCATATTTTGGGTAATTAGCTAAAGGGGCCTTTAGAACTCTTATGTTTCTCATCAGAATATCCAGATAGGATGAGCTTATAGATAACTATATGTTAGTGCGCAACTAAGTTTTTCTGCTAATTGGCGATTTCCTGCTTGCCTCACCAGATTCCATTCTTTTTATGGTATTTTTTCAACGGATACCTACAACCCTTTTGGAAACATAATACTTCCTTATAATTCTCCTGAGGATACCGCTCTCCAGCCTCTGAGAACGACCTCTTGTTCTTTTCTTTTAGCAATGAAATATATGATCGGTCCGAGCTTTCATGACGGTCTTCATGGGTTCAAGCCGTACTGACAACAGACACACTGGTCCTTCTTGTTGCCTATAGGGAGGATGTATGTAATATATTTCAAATATACATATTTAAAAAGCTGAATGTTTTAAAGTTATTTCGTAATTGTAATCCCTATTGAAAGCAATATCCCTTCTGCAGGTTCTTCAAACAATGTAGCAGGAGTCAGCTTACAAAGCTTCTTCACAGGTCTGTTGATTGGTTGGCTTCTGCCCAAGAAGGACAGAGAATATATAGGGACAGGCACATATTGTTTTCAGTAGCAGTTACATTCATAAATAATAATAAAACCATTGGACAGGTGAAATGAATGTGTTATTGGAAAGCTGCTGAGAATCAGAGCTGTGGAGTCGGAAGCAATTTTGGGTATCTGGAGTCACCAAAAATGTACCATCTCCGAATTCTAATAACTTTAAATACAACCACTGAAAATAATAATAATCAGATTTAAGAGCTTCTATGAAGCTTCTATGGTAGAAGCAATTCTGTTTCTAGGAACAATACTTTTGTTGATTTTGGATTGTATTTAACAGCTATACGCCAGGTTCAAGTAACATATAAGTTGTTTTAGGTTTTCCAATTGTTTTTGGTTTATGTAGTTTAACTTTGGCTTTGGTTTAGAATAAACAAAGGCTGCTGTTTTGAGCCTTGGAGTGATAAATGCCTGTTTGTTGTGTACTTATGGAAAATTCATTAGTGTATTAAAGGAACAGGAACAGTAAAGTAATTGACATATAATATACCGTTACCATGCACTGGTAAAAGCTGTGTGTTTGCACAGGTTACATAACAAATAAAACACCATTGTATTGGACAGGGCTTATCTGTTATCTGCTATTTAACCTGGGCCTTTCCTCCTTTTTTCCATCTTAAATGTCTGCCCCCATACGTATCTGTTATCTACTGTGTATCCTGTGCTTGAATGGCTGCCCCCATGGCTACACAGCAGCTTGTTTATATAAACTATAGTAGTACTTATCTGTTATCTACTGTGTATCCTGTGCTTGAATGGCTGCCCCCATGGCTACACAGCAGCTTGTTTATATCAACTATAGTAGTTCTTATCTGTTATCTACTGTGTATCCTGTGTTTGAATGGCTGCCCCCATGGCTAATTTCCAGAACCCACCAGCACACCCTGGCCTCTCCAGCATAAGTTGGCCCGGTGCACAGTCAGAAGGGATCGGCAACCCCAATTGTAGTCAGCGTAATAAAAGAAAAACTGGCACTCAAAGCTCGATGCATGCAGGCAAAGCCCTGCGTGTTTATTACAATGTAACGTTTCGGGGGCGGGCCCCTTCGTCAGACACGTTACGAAACGTTACATTGTAATAAACACGCAGGGCTTTGCCCGCATGCATCGAGCTTTGAGTGCCAGTTTTTCTTTTATTACGCTGCCCCCATGGCTACACAGCATTTTGTTTATATAAACTATAGTAGTACTTATCTGTTATCTACTGTGTATCCTGTGCTTGAATGGCTGCCCCCATGGCTACACAGCAGCTTGTTTATATCAACTATAGTAGTTCTTATCTGTTATCTACTGTGTATCCTGTGTTTGAATGGCTGCCCCCATGGCTACACAGCATTTTGTTTATATAAACTATAGTAGTACTTATCTGTTATCTACTGTGTATCCTGTGCTTGAATGGCTGCCCCCATGACTACACAGCAGCTTGTTTATATAAACTATAGTAGTTCTTATCTGTTATCTACTGTGTATCCTGTGCTTGAATGGCTGCCCCCATGGCTAAACAGCAGCTTGTTCATATAAACTATAGTTGTGTTTCTGAAGCAAACACGCTACTTTGACCAGTGCAGGGCAACAGTGCATTATATTTTAATTACTTTGATACACTTTCAGTTTTTGGTGCTACGGTTCCGTTAAAGGTTTTATGTACCGATTCGAATTACAATTTCTCTCATCAGGTTCAATTTTATTTCTGGGTTTAAATCCCCTTTAAATTACCCAAAACTGCAACCGAAGATAAAACTCATTTTTTCTACTACTTAGAAAAAATGACCAGATTCAATCTTTCCTCAGTTGCCCACATACTGATTTGCCCCAATTTGGCAGCCGAGAAACGCTGATTAATGAGCCAACCGCAACGTTACAGACAATACCGCGAGGAACCACTCCGCTGATTGGATGTTTTGGGAAGTCAATGTCCTTCTAGACATGATTATATTACCAAGGACATTGGGAATAGAAGCACTCGCTCAAAGATACCTTTTTCATATCTTCTAGGAACCAATTCACCGTCTGAGCACGTAAAAAGCCGAAGCAAAGGCCCCAAAGCGACTGCCGCTAACATCGCCATGGCAACTGCCAATGCAGGAGGTTGATAGCGGAGGCAGCCATGATCGCAGACTTCATTTCGAGCACTTATCACTGTTTTATAATAAAGTGTGATAACGGTGAGAGTTGCTTCTAAAATATGTCACCTAGAAACATATTATTTTCTTCAAACTGAGTGTGCTGTTCGTCTCACATCTGTGGAATTAATCTGAGATACCGATATCTTTGTGCCGTGGATATTGGTCAGGTTAACTGATCAGGTAAGTGCACACATTTTTGTTTGTGAGACAAAGGGGGAGATTTACTAAAGGGCAAAGTGGCCGTCGCTAGCGAAAATTCACCAGAAATCCCATCCGCAGGCGCATAGCCAATTTACTAACAGACGTAGAAGACAATTCGCTAGAGAAAGAGACCTTCGCTAGCCGCAGCTTCGCACCCTATCGCCAGGCAGATTTTCGTTCAGGTAAACAATCGTTATGCCGCAAATTCACTAAAGTGCGCATTTTACAGAACGTTACCTCTTCAACAATTTCCTTCACCACCTTAGATCTGATCTGATGAAGCCACATCCTCCACAATCTTATGTCAGTGACATCATATCCTGTATGCTGGCGGTTTTTCATATTTTAAAGCAGGATTGTCTTCAAAAGTTCTAGTTAAAGATTTTTGTGTTTTACCATTTGAGGGGCATGCCATGTTTTAGGATGGGCTCATGTCTAGGGCATTAGAGGATCTCTTTTGTCTTTATTTTTTCTTGGACATTTGTAATAATAAGTGGCATTTGCACCAACATCTTTAATCTTTGATGTAATATGACCTATATGTACCAGCCCTATTCAAATTGACCTAAGCGCAAGAGTACTGATGAAGTTTCGCTAGGCAGAAATTAACGGTAGCGAAAGTTCGGTCTCGTGCTGATGAATTTACGATAGTGAAACTTCGCCAGTGTTCGGCTACAGAGATGCAAATTCACATTTTAGTGAATTAGTGCAGTAACGAATTTATGGCTGGCGAAGCAGTGCGAAGTGTGGCGAAGCCTTCGCTGGTGAAAATGCGCCCTTTAGTAAATTTGCCCCATAGTGCATCAGCTAACAAGGGAGTAAAGTAAAGAGGAGCAGAATCTCCTTTTCATGGTTTGAATGTTGGTCGAAGTAAGGGAAGAATAGAAAGGTAGTCTATGGTTCATGGGTCAATCAGTGGAATACATTGAATTAGCTGAAATGCCCAATGCCTAAATATAAACCTGTATTTTATTATCTCTTGCAGAGGAATCCTGCTAATTCCCATGGCAGAAGACAAAATGTATGTCAGAGATAACAAGGCAGCCCAGTGCTTGCAACTATGATACATCATCTGAAGCCGAGACGTTAAATTTGGCAATAGCCTCGGGGCCTGCGTGGTACGGGCGCACTAAGCTAAGAGATGCCAGCTGCACACAGATTCCTCCCAGCTGTTTGGCCTTCTCCTGTATCAACGATGAGGGAGAAACAGACAGAGTTTTTTTTTTTCCCGAAAATCAGGCCTCTCCTAAGCAAGTTTCACCCCTCTAACAGAGAGTGCAAGGTTTCTACATATGGATAGAATGATCACCTTCCAATTACAGTTCTGCTAGCTGTATATAGGTGGCACGGTGAAACTAGGCGTTAGTTGCTTGCATGAAAGATCCCATTCATTATAGGTACAGGTCCGTTATCCTAAAACCTCTTATCCAGAAAGCTCTGAACAACGGAAAGGCCATGTCCTATAGACACCATTGTATAGTGAATATTATAAGTTACGGAGGAGATCGATGACCATATAAAACGATGACTATATAAAACCACGAGGCCGAGGGCCGAGTGTTTTTATACAGGTCATTGAACTTGGAGGTGACTTCTAATATCCTCATATTTAGCAACAGGGGTTACTTTATTTATTATAATAAACACGTTTCAGCGAGTCATGCGACAGATATGACATCACTAAGCTCCGATTATAATCAATGACATCACTAAGCACCATTTATAAGGATATAATTTACAGGATATTCAAGGCTCGTGTCTAATGAAATAATTCACATTTTAAAAAATGATTTCCTTTTTCTCTATAATAATAATAATAAAACAGTAACTTGTACTTTATCCTAATATATATATATATATATATATATATATATATATATATACAGGTATATATATTAAAAAAAAGACCAGCAACACTGAGATATTTTGTGAAAAAAATTCAAAATCTGTTTTGGTCGTTGGCTGCTCATGCAAGTTTTGAATATATTTCGAATCTTTTTCAAAAATATCTTGGTGTTGCGAGGAGGGAGGGAGGGAGAGGGAGAGAGGGAGGGAGGGGGGAGAGAGAGAGAGGGAGGGGGAGAGAGAGAGAGAGAGAGAGAGAGAGAGAGAGAGAGAGAGAGAGAGAGAGTGTGTGTGTCTCCCCAGGTCCCAAGCATTCTGGATAACAGGTCCTATACTTGTTCTTGCATCAACATTGCCCTTCCATACAGATGTGCATATCCCAGCTGTCTTCCTCCTGCCCCTGTTCCGAATTGATACAGTTGCGCCAATTGATGCAGACAGCTGTGGGGAACCCTGAAGCTTCCGCCACCCCTGAACCAGACAATATCGCTAGAGTTCCTGCATCAGTCTGCGTCAATCACCGCAGCATAGGTGCTGAATGCCAGAAATGATGTCAGCTCAATGACGTCAAACGTGCGTCAAAGCGAATCATGTGCAATTGTGCGGGCCCGCAACTCCCCCTGGTGACTAGGATGACTCTGGAATTATGAGACAAACCAGCTGCATTGTGGGTATAAAACATGGCAATTGCGGCCGACATTGCACTCTGCATACAGCAGGGCACTGCTGACCCCTACTGTTTTACTGCCTTATAGAGCTAGGACCTTGAGTTCAATTCTGACCAGGGCACCATCTGCACATCTTGTGTGTTAAGGTGGCCATACACAGAGAGATCCGCTCGTTTGGCGATGTCGCCAAACGAGCGGCTCTCTCCCCTATATGCACATCTTAAAGTGGGCAATATCGGGCTGATCAGATCGTGGGCCCTAGGGCCCAACGATCGGATCCTAACAAATTGTAACGGGTGGTCGGATCGCATCAACGAACAGATGCAGCCGACGGGATTTTTAGTCCCATCCGATCGAGATCTGGCCGACTTTCGGCCAGATCTCAATCGGGGAAGCCCGTCGGGGGGCCCCATACACGGGCCAATAAGCTGCCAACTCGGTCTGTCGGGGCAGCTTTTATCGGCCCGTGTATGGCCACCTTTAGAGTGACTTTCCTCCACCGACTAAAACTGGCCATAGATACAAAGATAACTTAGTACGAAACAAAGGTTTGTGCGATTTTCAGATCGTGTGTGGATCGTCCCTACAATTTTCATACCATGGCGATCGATCGTTTAGTCGATTGGACGGGTTAGAAGACTATTGACGGCTAATGATTAAATCCTTGCATGTATTGTCTATCTGGCTATATCAATGGGTGACTGTCAATACTATCTGTCAGACACAACTTCCGTACGATTGCTGTGAATTACCGGCCAGAATTTATTATTATTTTTTATTTAATCTGAATCGTCTCAGCTTTCGGCGCAAAATGTTGCATTCTCACATCGAAATTCACCGCTTCTGCCTGCACCCGAATACAAACAATGCTTCTGGGGAGCCCAGGAGTGGAAGCGCAGCAAGGCAGTGGACTCTCTGAATGCAGAAAAACGCAGGCGGAGATCCGCCATCGTCTGGCCCTGGCTTAAAGAACAACAAGCACATAAGCCGGTTTCTACGGAAATTCGTTGTGTACCAGTCAAAGGCAAATTAGATTGTAAGCCCTGCTGCCCCTGAACTGAACGACCCGTCGCAGCCTGGAAAGAGGCAGAAGAGCAGCACTAATAATTCAAAACCATACTAAATTAATAATGAAGACCGACAGAAAAGTAGCTTAGAATAGGTAAGTCTAACACACAATGATATATACTTTTAGTATGTTATAGAATGGCCAATTCTAAGATCGTTTTCAATGGGTCTTCATTTTTTTTTTTTTTTTTTGCTTTCTTCTGATGACTCTTTCCAGCTTTCAAATGGGGGGTCACTGACCCCATCAAAAAGCAAATGTTCTGTAAGGCAACACATTTATTGTTATTGCTATCTTTTTTTTATTATTTATCTTTCTATTCAGGCCTCTCCTTTTCATATTCCAGTCTTTTATTCAAATTAATGCATGGTTGCTAGGGTAATTTGTACCCTAGCAAAAAGATTGCTGAAATTGCAAACTGGAGAGCTGCTGAATAAAAAGCTAAATAACTCTGAAAACCGCAAATAATAAAAAATGAAAACCAATTGCAAATTGTCTCAGTATAAAACTCTCTAAATCATGCTAAGGGAGGAACTCCACAGTGCGGCTCAAGCCGACACGTCGCCATGGTACGAAACGCATGTGACGTGTCGGATGTTCTATATATAGAGGAAGTGAAGGAGAAATCACAGGTAAGACCTACATTTATCCGACTGTCGGATGAAATGCTGCGTTTTCATTCGACAGTCGGATAAATGTAGTTCTTACCCGACAGTCGGATAAATGTAGTTCTTACCCGCACTTATCCGACTGTCGGATGAAACCGCTGAATGCTGCGTTTTCATCCAAATGAATGTAGTTCTTACCTGCAATTTCTCCTTCACTTCCTGTATCTACAGAACATCCAACACGTCGCATGCGTTTCGTCACATCGGCTCGAGCCGCACCGTGGAGTACCTCCCTTAATGTTAACTCGGAGGTGAACAATCCCTTTAAATTATGCAAATCATCTGCAACCACATTCATTATAAAAGCAGTACAAAGTCATTTAAGAGTAACTTCCATTGTGTTTATGTCCTAGCCCCGTCATCAAGTCTATGAAATGTAGAAACATCACACTGAACTGGAATTCCCATTAGCTCCAGAAAATATCTATTTTCTGGAGCTGATGGGTGCCGGCAATGAGGGGGTTAAGCAGCTGTTTACAGATAAGGGAGGGTTGCTAATGATTCCAAGAGACTAATAAAAGCCTAGTGAGGTCTGGGTGATTTAAAGGCCAGAAGAACACAATGCTACACAATATGAAGGAAGACAGCTGACCTCAATGAACCTCTGTGCAAGGGCTGGGGGGGGGGGAGGGAACGGATTCCCTGCTCCGACTGTTGCCTTGGTAGGAAAGGGAATGTTCAACCTCTCCCGGCTCTGCTGCTATCACAGCCTGATGCTCTACATTCCCCCATCCCTGCTCAGCACAAAGGGGAAAGAAAGATCATAAATAACAGCCACAAGCAGCTTCTTCCGGGCCGGGATTTACAGTTTATGCAATCGCTGTAATTAAGCCGGGATTTCTTTACGTCCCAGCCTGCCGGTGCCATCAGGGAGCTCCTGTTTAAAGGGCCAGTAACACTGGATTCATGAAAGTAACCGATACACTCAATACACAAAGGGGCTCATTTATAAACACTGGGCAAATTTGCACCTGGGCAGTAACCCATGGCAACCAATCAATTTTTTGCTTTTATTGTTCAACCTGCAGCTTGTGGATAAAAAGCCAGTCACTGATTGGTTGCTATGGGTAACTGCCCATGTGCAAATATGCCCAGTGTTTATAAATGAGCCCCAAAGTTCCCTTGTTGTCTGTATTTGGGCTTAATCTTAGGGCAGAGACACACAGTCAGATTCGGGGAGATTAGTCGCCGGTGACAATTCTTCTCTATGGGCTCTTACTGACGAGCGGTTGAAGCTGCGTTCCGTTTTTCTGCGTTCAGCCGGGGGAGCGCAGGAATAGACGCACTTAGCTTTTTCAATGGGGATGTACTCACACAGGCGCGTGTAGGCGCTGAACGCAGGTTGAGATGCAACATGCTGCATTTTTCCTGCGTTCGGTGTCTACACGCGCCTGTGTGAGTACATCCCCATTGAAAAAGCTAAGTGCGTCTATTCCTGCGCTCCCCCGGCTGAACGCACAAAAACGGAATGCAGGGGAGCGCAGCTTCAACCGCTCGTCAGTAAGAGCCCTTAATCAGAGCGACTAATCTCCCCAAACTGCCTTCCCACGTTGCCAGTGGGGTGGCACTGGGAGCTATTAATTTTCCGAACTCGCCTCACGAGGAAACTTCGGGTGACTTCGGAAAACTAAGCGATCCGAGTGCCATCCCACCGGCGATTTACATTCTAGCCAGCGGGAAGGCAGTTTGGGAGATTAGTGCTCCATAAGACTACATTTGTATTGTTACTGCTACTTTTTATTACTCATCTTTCTATTCAGACCGTCTCCTATTCATATTCCAGTCTCTTAATCAAATCAGTGCATGGTTGCTAGGGTAATTTGGATCCTAGCAACCAGATGGCTGAAATTACAAACTGGAGAGCCGCTGAATAAAAAGCTAAATAACTCAAAAACCACAAATAATAAAAAATGAAAACCAATTGCTAATTGTCCCAGAATATCGCTCTCTACATCATACTAAGAGTTAATATAAAGGTAAACAATCCCTTTTAAACCAAGTATCATCCAAAGAGCCCACTGAACACAACAGCTGAGGTTGGGGGGGCTTTGCAAGGAAGACGTCTGGATGAATGAGAACAAAGCTCTCTCACAAGTACCACATAGGAATAACTTGAACGGCATAAGCTCTGTTACTTGCTATGTTGCTGGCACAGTCCTGGGTTTCATAACAGTTTACGTTTGAGACTGAGAAGCAGATTTTTTTTTCGCTCTCCACCATACACAATTATTAAACGGTGTAAAAAAAATGAAGAAATGAAAAAAAAAACCCCTGCAAAGAGAGAAAGGAGAAAATCCATATGCTGCTAAATGATCCACATCCCTCGCTGTACTGCTTCCCTATTCAGAATGTGTCTGAACAAATCAGAGCCTCCCAACCTGCATTCCTACACCCCTTACAGTTTTCTATTACACCCCTTACAAAAACACACGGGCACAAACCTCCAGCTACACGGCAACGGCCAAACTGACCCTCCCTGGAGTAAATCACCTTCTATTTTCCGATTTTATTAAAGGGATACTGTCATGGGAAAACATGTTTTTTTCAAAACACATCAGTTAATAGCGCTTCTCCAGCAGAATTCTGCACTGAAATCCATTTCTCAAAAGAGCAAACAGATTTTTTTTTAGATTCAATTTTGAAATCTGACATGGGACTTAACATATTGTCAGTTTCCCAGCTGCCCCCAGTCATGTGAATTGTGCCTGCACTTTAGGATGGAACTACTTTCTGGCAGACTGTTGTTTCTCCTACTCAATGTAACTGAATGTGTCACAGTGGGACCTGGATTTTACTATGGAGTGCTGATCTTAGATCTACCAGGCAGCTGTTATCTTGTGTTAGGGAGCTGCTATCTGGTTACTTTCCCATTGTTCTGTTGTTAGGCTGCTGGGGGGGGGGGACTTGCAGTACAGCAGTAAAGAGTGACTGAAGTTGATCAGAGCACAAGTAACATGACTGGGGGCAGCTTGGAAACTGACAATATGTCTAGCCCCATGTCAGATTTTAAAAAAATCTTTTTTTTTAAAAAAAATGAATTTCAGTACAGAATTCTGCTGTTGCGTTTTGAAAAAAACATGTTTTCCCATGACCGTATCCCTTTAAATTTAGGGATGTACCGAATCCAGGATTCGTTTCGGGATTCGGTCAGGATTCTGGCTTTTTCAGCAGGATTCGGCTGAATCTTTCTGCCTGGCTGAATCGAATCCTAATTTGCATATGCAAATTAGGGGTGGGGAGGGAGATTGCGTGACTTTTTGTGACAAAACAAGGAAGTAAAAAAAAAATTCACCTTCCCACCCCTAATTTGCATATGCAAATTAGGATTTGGGTTCAGCCAAATCCAAAATAGTGGATTTGGTGCATCCCTAGTTAAATTGTTTTTTCTTTTTTCTCCAGGTACCCCCCATTCCATGACCTAATCCCATCCCCCCCTGCCCAATAAGAAATGACAGGGTCTGGCATGAGACAGGCACAAAGTAGTGTAAATCACAGGAGAAGTAGATGGGGGGAGGGCTGACAACACCACAACATGATGACTGGGAGAAGTGATTAGAGCGAGAGGCACATCTGCATCACAACCACCAACTACTCACATTGTTTCTATTAAGTTGGGGGGAGGGCAGGAAAGAATAATATATCACAGGGCCGAGAATAAAGTGGGCCCTTATGGAGAGGAAGGGGGTGGGTGTTGGTGCTGACAGCTCTCCCTTATACAGGGGGGGGGAGCCGTGTGTTGGGACAGGGTAGAATTACACAGGAATCTGGCTGGGGAATTAAAGGCGCAGTGGAAGGGTTAAAGGAATGTCCTTATTGCTGAGTGTAACAGAGAACTTCCCCTCGGTACAGCAGAGAAAGTTGAATAATCGCAGGCATTAATCATCTACTTTGATTTAAGACTGTGCTTCCTGCATGCGATCGGCCCCCAGACATACAGCTTTGTGCTCGGAATGAACCATTGCATACGATGCACCCCGATATTCCTGCGCACGTACCCTATTGTCCAGCAGCCCCCCAAACACAATATACTGCAATATAGACGCTGCTCCCACACTCCCAATCTCCTGCTGTTTGGCCTCTGCCACCAGATCCCAAATATACTAATTCCAACCCTGGAGATGTTATTATCTGTGTCCCAGTTTCTACTTCATCTCCAGGGATCCCCAACATACAGTGGAGCAAAGAAGCAATATGTCTGTCTATACTCGTCAATGTAGCACTACAGATACAACACTGTGTATCTCAGTGTCAACTCTCCTGAATAGCTGTCAGCTCCCCTACTGTATGTTACTATGTAATCCCCAACTCAACTGCCCTATTGCAAACTGCCATGTACTGTACTTCAACTGCCTACTACTATGTACCCCACACTGCATGCTACTAGCTACCCCCACTGACAGCTGTCCTACTGAACACTACTATGTACCCCACTGTCAACTGCCATTTTGCCTGCTGCTATGTACCCCACTGACAGCTGTCCTTTTGTATGCTACTCTATTTAGCCCACTCACAACTATCCTGCTGCTTGCTTCTATGTACCCCACTATAAACTGCCCTACTGCCTGCTGCTATGTACCAAACTGACAGCTACTCTACTGCCTGCTACTATGTACCCCACTGTCTGCTACCCAACTGTTATGTACCCCACTGTCAACTGCCTGCTGATATGTACCCCATTGTCAACTGTCCTAGTGCACATTGCTACGTACAACACAATCAGTTGCCCCACAAAACACAGCAATGTAGCCAACTCTCAGCTGCCCCTCTGCATGCTGCCATGTGCCCCACTGTGTGCTCTTATGTACTAAGCTGCCAGATGTACTACCGCATGCACAGCAGCCTCACAATATTATATTGCACGGAAACCAAAACAAACATCAAGATCCCATTGTCTGTATCAGCCTGTGTATAGCCTCCCCTCTGTGTCCTGTTTCACAGACCATACAAACACCCGTATACACAAATATACCCACAGTTACCCTGTGCCCAACAACTACTCGTACACTTCTACATGTGCAGATACTGCTGTCCACATACAAGTACACTGCCTATTTACCTCTACTACTGACTACTGCACATATCACCGACATAACCAAATGTATAGAATGCCATATAGAATGGGATACAGAATGTCTTTTAGAATGGGATATAGAATGGGATATAGAATGGGATATAAAATGGGATATAAAATGGGATATAAAATGGGATATAAAATGGGATATAAAATGAGATATAAAATGGGATATACAATGGGATATATAATGGAATAAAAAATAGGATATTGAATGGGATACAGAATGACATATAGAATGGGCTATACAATGGGATATAAAATAGAATACAGAATGGGATATAGAATGAAATAAAAAATGGGAAACAGAATGGGATACCGAATGGGATTCAGTATGGGATATAAAATTGGCTATACAATGGGATATAAAATAGGATATAGAATGAAATAAAAAATGGGATATAGAATGGAATAAAAAATGGGATATAGAATGGGAAACAGAATGGGAAACAGAATGGGAAACAGAATGGGAAACAGAATGGGAAACAGAATGGGAAACAGAATGGGATATAGAATGGGATACAGAATGGGATACAGAATGGGATATAGAATGGGATACAGAATGGGATACAGAATGGGATATAGAATGGGATACAGAATGGGAAGCAGAATGGGAAGCAGAATGGGAAACAATTGGAAACAGAATGGGATATAGAATGGGAAACAGAATTGGAAACAGAATGGGATATAGAATGGGAAGAAATGCAAAGAGGGAGAAGCTGACAAAGCGCAGACAAGTAACAAACCTACTCTCTCTCCACAAAATAAATATCACATGCCCTTCGTACAAACAAACAAACAAACAAACAGGGAGAGCAGGGCCCCCCAACACAAGTCACTGGAGCCAAAAATCCAATCACAAAGCAACATGGGCATTGACACCGGGAGGAAGGGTCAGGGGCACAGGGAAGGGAACGACTGGGGATAATCACACACTCAACAACAACAATGGCACAACTCATCACTAGCACTGACCCCACACAATGACAAAGGCACACGTAGCAAATATCTTTAGTCCCACTCACTGATGTGGGGAATGGGGGGGTACTACTAATCATTCAAACTAATGACACTGGGTGGGTCATAACTACAACCCCCCACCACCACCAATAACATAGGGAGAGGGAGCAAATTAGTACCAGTACCCCCAATCAATAACAGAGCATACAAATAAGGGATCCATTATCTGGAAACCTGTTATCCAGAAACCTCCAGTGTATGGGAGGGCCGTCTCCCACAGACTCCGTTTTATACAAATAATCCAAATTTTAAAAAAATAATTCTTCTTTTCTCTGTAATAATAAACCAGTACCTTGTACTTGATCCCAACTAAGATATAATTAATCCTTATTGGAAGCAGAACCAGCCTATTGGGTTTATTTAGTGTTTATATGATTTTCTAGTAGACTTAAGGTATGAAGATCCAAATTACGGAATGATCCGTTACCTGGAAAACCACAGGTCCCGAGCATTCTGGATAACAGGTCTCATACCTGTATATAATACAATAACATAGCAAGGGGTGGCAAATAAAACTAGCCCTACACAGTGCCACAGGGAGATAACATGGGTTATATACTGGTAAATGGGACCTGTTATCCAAAATGCTTGGGACCTGGTGTTTCCCGGATAATGGATCTTTCTGTAATTTGGATCTTCATACCTTAAGTCTACTACAAAATCATGTAAACATGAAATAAACCCAATAGACTGGTTTTGCTTCCAATAAGGATTAATTATATCTTAGTTGGGATCAAGTACAAGCTACTGTTTTATTATTACAGAGAAAAAAAGGAAATCATTTAAAAAAAAAAAAATGAATTACTTGATTATAATGGAGTCTATGGGAGAAGGCCTTCCCGTAATTCAGAGCTTTGTGGATAATGGGTTTTTGGATAAGGGCTCCCATACCTGTAACACTAGCCCAACCCCCGTGCCACAGAGAGAGAGGTGTTAGTGGCAATAGATGTAGAAACTGCAAGTGTTCCACTCAGTAACATGAAGAAAGGTAGCCACTAGCCTTATTGTGGCACAGAAGGGAAGGGGAGTCACTAGCCCCAGGCAGTGACACAGGGAAGGAGTTATTTATAGCCACGAGCATAACTGATCACTAGTGTCACTCATTGACACAGGCAGGGGTCACCAGTAGTGCCACTAAGTGATGTGGGGGAGGGGAGGTCCCAATCAGAGGGACAGGTGCTAATCAGCATCATTCAGTGATCACTAGTCCCTCTTGTAACACCCAAAGAGCAGATCCACTGGAAGAAATATCAGTAGCCCTGTGTGTGAGTGACATGGGGTATATTACTATTCACATTCAGTGACTGTGTAAAGGGATTTGCTAATATGTGTGCTGCACGGCTGTTAGAGGATTGTGGGAGCTGTAGTATAGGTGTGTGTATAGTGGGAGCTGTAGTATAGGTGTGTGTATAGTGGGAGCTGTAGTATAGGTGTGTGTGTATAGTGGGAGCTGTAGTATAGGTGTGTGTGTGTATAGTGGGAGCTGTAGTATAGGCGTGTGTATAGTGGGAGCTGTAGTATAGGTGTGTGTATAGTGGGAGCTGTAGTATAGGTGTGTGTATAGTGGGAGCTGTAGTATAGGTGTGTGTATAGTGAGAGCTGTAGTATAGGTGTGTGTATAGTGAGAGCTGTAGTATAGGTGTGTGTATAGTGGGAGCTGTAGTATAGGTGTGTGTATAGTGGGAGATGTAGTATAGGTGTGTGTATAGTGGGAGCTGTAGTATAGGTGTGTGTATAGTGGGAGCTGTAGTATAGGTGTGTGTATAGTGGGAGATGTAGTATAGGCGTGTGTATAGTGGGAGCTGTAGTATAGGCGTGTGTATAGTGGGAGCTGTAGTATAGGTGTCTGTATAGTGAGAGCTGTAGTATAGGTGTGTGTATAGTGGGAGATGTAGTATAGGTGTCTGTATAGTGAGAGCTGTAGTATAGGTGTGTGTATAGTGGGAGCTGTAGTACAGGTGTGTGTATAGTGGGAGCTGTAGTATAGGTGTGTGTATAGTGAGAGCTGTAGTATAGGTGTGTGTATAGTGAGAGCTGTAGTATAGGTGTGTGTATAGTGGGAGCTGTAGTATAGGTGTGTGTATAGTGGGAGATGTAGTATAGGTGTGTGTATAGTGGGAGATGTAGTATAGGTGTGTGTATAGTAGGAGCTGTAGTATAGGTGTGTGTATAGTGGGAGCTGTAGTATAGGTGTGTGTATAGTGGGAGATGTAGTATAGGTGTGTGTATAGTGGGAGATGTAGTATAGGTGTGTGTATAGTGGGAGCTGTAGTATAGGTGTGTGTATAGTGGGAGCTGTAGTATAGGTGTGTGTATAGTGGGAGATGTAGTATAGGTGTGTGTATAGTGGGAGCTGTAGTATAGGCGTGTGTATAGTGGGAGCTGTAGTATAGGTGTCTGTATAGTGAGAGCTGTAGTATAGGTGTGTGTATAGTGGGAGATGTAGTATAGGTGTGTGTATAGTGGGAGCTGTAGTATAGGTGTGTGTATAGTGGGAGCTGTAGTATAGGTGTGTGTATAGTGGGAGCTGTAGTATAGGTGTGTGTATAGTGAGAGCTGTAGTATAGGTGTGTGTATAGTGAGAGCTGTAGTATAGGTGTGTGTATAGTGAGAGCTGTAGTATAGGTGTGTGTATAGTGGGAGCTGTAGTATAGGTGTGTGTATAGTGGGAGATGTAGTATAGGTGTGTGTATAGTGGGAGATGTAGTATAGGTGTGTGTATAGTGGGAGATGTAGTATAGGTGTGTGTATAGTGGGAGATGTAGTATAGGTGTGTGTATAGTGGGAGATGTAGTATAGGTGTGTGTATAGTGGGAGATGTAGTATAGGTGTGTGTATAGTGGAAGCTGTAGTATAGGTGTGTGTATAGTGGGAACTGTAGTATAGGTGTGTGTATAGTGGGAGCTGTAGTATAGGTGTGTGTATAGTGGGAGATGTAGTATAGGTGTGTGTATAGTGGGAGATGTAGTATAGGTGTGTGTATAGTAGGAGCTGTAGTATAGGTGTGTGTATAGTGGGAGATGTAGTATAGGTGTGTGTATAGTGGGAGATGTAGTATAGGTGTGTGTATAGTGGGAGATGTAGTATAGGTGTGTGTATAGTGGAAGCTGTAGTATAGGTGTGTGTATAGTGGGAGATGTAGTATAGGTGTGTGTATAGTGGGAGATGTAGTATAGGTGTGTGTATAGTAGGAGCTGTAGTATAGGTGTGTGTATAGTGGGAGCTGTAGTATAGGTGTGTGTATAGTAGGAGCTGTAGTATAGGTGTGTGTATAGTGGGAGATGTAGTATAGGTGTGTGTATAGTAGGAGCTGTAGTATAGGTGTGTGTATAGTGGGAGATGTAGTATAGGTGTGTGTATAGTGGGAGATGTAGTATAGGTGTGTGTATAGTGGGAGATGTAGTATAGGTGTGTGTATAGTGGGAGATGTAGTATAGGTGTGTGTGTATAGTGGGAGATGTAGTATAGGTGTGTGTATAGTAGGAGCTGTAGTATAGGTGTGTGTATAGTGGGAGATGTAGTATAGGTGTGTGTATAGTAGGAGCTGTAGTATAGGTGTGTGTATAGTGGGAGATGTAGTATAGGTGTGTGTATAGTGGGAGATGTAGTATAGGTGTGTGTATAGTGGGAGATGTAGTATAGGTGTGTGTATAGTGGGAGATGTAGTATAGGTGTGTGTGTATAGTGGGAGATGTAGTATAGGTGTGTGTATAGTGGGAGCTGTAGTATAGGTGTGTGTATAGTGGGAGATGTAGTATAGGTGTGTGTATAGTAGGAGATGTAGTATAGGTGTGTGTATAGTGGGAGATGTAGTATAGGTGTGTGTATAGTGGGAGATGTAGTATAGGTGTGTGTATAGTGGGAGATGTAGTATAGGTGTGTGTATAGTGAGAGATGTAGTATAGGTGTGTGTGTATAGTGGGAGATGTAGTATAGGTGTGTGTATAGTGGAAGCCCCAGTGGGTCCCTGCAGAGCCAGGCAGAGAGGAGCTCAGAGAAGCCACAACACAGACCCTATTACAGTTAAGAGGATACTCTCCGTGTCATATTCAAATGTGCAGCAGAGATACCCCCAGCTCTTATGCACAACTCCCAGTCCCAAAACTCCCAGCACCCACAAATCCCAGTCCCACAACTCCCAGTCCCACAACTCCCAGCACCCCTCAGATCTCTCAGCTGGAAGTTGTAGCACCAACAAGCTGCACAATGAGTTCCCCTCAATCAGGGAGTCCAGTGTTAAACGTGTAAAAGGAATCATTCAGTGTCAGCGAGTCCCTGCCCCGCAGAGCTCACACTCTAATGACTGAGGCACAGCCGGGTCTCCCAGGCAGGGGAGTAGCAGCCGCTCTGTCCGTATCACTTACCGCCAATTCTGGGTTGTCGTTGTCCCTGTGAGACACCGCTCGGATAACTCCGGCTCTCCAGCCCCAGCGACCGATCTGCCCGATCTCCGGCGGCTCCTCTCCTCCTCCGAGGACCAAACAGACGAAGCGCTTCCCTACGAGCTCCGGCCGCACTCCCAGCGCCATGACAATAAGACAGAGCCCCAGTCACAATCCTCTCTCTCTCTCGTTCCCTTATGAGCAGCGGCGGCGGCGGCACATGCTGAGAGTCCCCGGCTCCTTCCAGAGAACTGTGTGCCGGCTCCTCCAGCCGCCGCGTCCCCCTCGCAGCCTCAGGCACTCAGAGCTGACACACAGCACAGCGAACCGCTCCGCCGCCCCTGTCAGATGCAACGAGGCCGACTAGTGGCGGCAGCAGACGGTGTCCTTCCGCCAGACTGGCCTCAAAAAAGTGCCCTGAACCTGAGCAAATGTCATGCACTAAATGACTGCAGAGCTAACACTTCATATTAGTAACAGCAACCCGCACTTACTAACCATTAATTCTAGGTAAGGAATTATTCATGCACATTATAAATAAATAACAATATCATAATAATTACATTACACAGGACATCAGGCTGAGAAAGCAAACATTGCCTATGTATTTTATTATTATTAGTATGTATTTTATTATTATTATTATTATTAATAATATTATTATTATGTATTTTATTATTATTATTGTTATTATGTATTTTATTATTATTATTATCATTATTATCATTATCATTATTATTATTATTATTTTATTATTATTAATATTATGTATTTTATTATTATGTATTTTACTATTATTGTTATTATTATTATTATTATTATTATTATGTATTTATTATTATTATAATTATTATTATTTTATTATTATTATTTTATTATTATTATTATTATTATTATTATTATTATTATTATTATTATTATTATTATTATTATTATGTATTTTATTATTATTATTATGTATTTTATTATTATTATTATTATTATTATTATTATTATTATTAGTATGTATTTTATTATTATTATTAGTATGTATTTTATTATTATTATTAGTATTATTATTTTTTATGTTTATTATTAGTAGTATTATTATTAATAGTAGCGTATTATCACTCCACAAATAATTACATTTTCAGAATAAAATATATTTAAAGGAACAGTTCAGTGTAAAAATAAAAACTGGGTAAATAGATAGGCTGTGCAAAATAAATAATGTTTCTAATATAGTTAGTTAGCCAAATATGTAATGTATAAAGGCTGGAGTGACTGGATGTCTAACATAATAGCCAGAACACTACTTCCTGCTTTTCAGCTCTATAACTCTGAGTTAGTCAGTGACTATAAGGGGGGCCACATGGGACATAACTGTTCAGTGAGTTTGCAATTGATCCTCAGCATTAAGCTCAGATTCAAAAGCAACGGTTATGAGCGATGTGCCCTATCTATTTAACCAGTTTTTATTTTTACACCGAACAATTTCTTTAAAGAAATGGTTAACCTTTAAGTTAACTTTTAGGACCTTATTTATCAAAATCGGAATTTTTTGATTTTAAAAAGTCCAACCAAACTGGAATCCACGATTGGACCTTATTTATTATAAAGAAAATCTCGATCCAAGCGGATCAGGGACAAACACGAGTAAAAATTGAGCAAAAATCCAAACCGTACATTTTCTTTCGTAGTTTTTTCCAGAACTGCTTGATTTTTTCAGGGCTTTTTCCCAAAAATCACGAATTTTTGTGATTTTTGAAAAAAGTCCGAAATAGTCGGATATTCCATTGCAGACCACAGAACCTTTCAAATAGAAAAGGGACTTCTCCCATTGACTTATATAAAAAAAATCAAGGTTTTTTTTCCCACTAAAAATTCAGATTTTATAACTAGAGTTTTCGAGTTTTTTTCTTTCGGACCTTGATAAATAACCCCCTTGTTTTAGAATGACCAATTCTAAGCAACTTTTCATTATGTGCAATATTTTGTATAGTTGTTGATATAGATGTATTCTTCTTCTGACTCTTTCCAACTTTCAAATGGAGGTCACTGACCCCATCTAAAAAACAAATGCTCTGTAAGGCTACACATTTATTGTTATTACTACTTTTTATTACTCATTTTTATATTCAGTCCTCTCCTATTCATATTCCAGTCTCTCATTCAAATCAATGCATGGTTGCTAAGGTAATTTGGACCCTAGCAACCAGATTCCTGAAATTGCACACAACGTTATCTCCAGTCAGGGCTGTGCTCTCTGTATCCAAAGCAGTTACTGAAAGATGACTCCCAGCACCCCTGGCACCAAAACATACTTTTTTGCCCTATGTACAAAGCTTTAACATAACTGGCTGACTGAGTGCAGTAAATGGAACAGCAAGACTGCGCCACCTGCTGGATGAACACGATATGTATTACTTTTACTCTTTCAACTCCCTTTGGTTCCCTTCTAACTTTTGTAGGGTCAGACCTAGGGACACATATTCTTTTATTCCCCCTTTAATGCACCACTGCTGTTGATTTCTAGCGGTGCTTCAGCCGTGGCCAAACTACAACCCCCAGCATGATGCTTTAAAGTAGTAGTTCACCTTAAAATGAGCTTCTAGTCAGTTCTGACAGACGAATTTTAACAATTTCCACCTGGGGTTTTGGTTTTTTTTTTGTTTTTGTTTTATTTACACTCAAACTTGCAATCCAAATGTATCCAGTTCCTAGGATTTTTAATTATTAGATTTAATTATCCTAGCAACCAGGGAGCAAATTTGAAATCAAGATGCAAGATAAATAGTAGAGATACTAATAGGAATAACAATTACACAAGGTCTGTTTTTTTTATCGTTGCCAGGGTCAGTGACCAACAACAACCAGAAAACATTTTTGGCTGCAACAACGAAGGCTACTAATTCAAAAACTATACAAAAATAAATAGTAGAGCAGTTTAAATATTGCCTAGAAGAAGCCCATCTAAAACAAATTAAATGTTAATGTAAAGGTGAGCTTCCCCTTTAAGCCTATAGCTGCGCTATACATGCAGCTGAGATGTAGAAGTTTACATGGAAAGGATAACACTGTTTTCTACTGATGGTTCCCTTAGAAAGCTAAAAAGAGTGGCCTGAATGGGGTAAGTACAGTGATAAGGCAGTAAGGCTTAATATAATCATATAACTGAACTAACGGTTATATAATATGTACAGGTAATCTCTCCAGAACGATGTCTAGGCCATATAGAAAAATTAGTAAATATAGATGCACTCTGATCTATGTGTTCATGGATATTCTGATCAGAATAGAAGCAATACAGAAATATAAAGGCAGATCTGTCTGTGCACATCTAAACCTAATTTAATTTATGATAAATAGACTTAGGATAAAGAACTATATAGATATATGATTGGTAGAAAGAAAGAAAGATGCAACCTGCTATCCCACAGTCACACTCCCTTCCCAGAGACTATTATCCACTGTTACTATAGGCACCATCTCTCCCTACTATACCTGCTATCCCACAGCCACACTCCCTTCCCAGAGACTATTATCCCACTGTTACTATAGGCACCATCTCTTCCTACTATACCTGCTATCCCACAGTCACACTTCCTTCTCAGAGACTATTATCCACTGTTACTATAGATACCATCTCTCCCTACTATACCTGCTATCCCACAGTTACACTCCCTTCCCAGAGACTATTATCCCACTGTTACTATAGATACCATCTCTCCCTACTATACCTGCTATCCCACAGTTACACTCCCTTCCCAGAGACTATTATCCACTGTTACTATAGGCACCATCTCTCCCTACTATACCTGCTATCCCACAGTCACACTCCCTTCCCAGAGACTATTATCCACTGTTACTATAGACTCCATCTCTCCCTACTATACCTGCTATCCCACAGTTACACTCCCTTCCCAGAGACTATTATCCCACTGTTACTATAGATACCATCTCTCCCTACTATACCTGCTATCCCACAGTCACACTCCCTTCCCAGAGACTATTATCCACTGTTACTATAGACACCATCTCTCCCTACTATACCTGCTATCCCACAGTCACACTCCCTTCCCAGAGACTATTATCCCACTGTTACTATAGATACCATCTCTCCCTACTATACCTGCTATCCCACAGTTACACTCCCTTCCCAGAGACTATTATCCACTGTTACTATAGGCACCATCTCTCCCTACTATACCTGCTATCCCACAGTCACATTCCCTTCCCAGAGACTATTATCCCACTGTTACTATAGGCACCATCTCTCCCTACTATACCTGCTATCCCACAGTCACACTCCCTTCCCAGAGACTATTATCCCACTGCTACTATAGGCAGTGGGATTAGATATATTGGATCATTCATCTGACACCCAACTGCTGCATGAAGACAGAATGAAGTGAAACAAATGCTGAGAGAGGATTAGTGAACATAAACTTGATTATTTCCGAAACAGTACAGAATTTTTAATTGATTGTATTCAGAAAGTCTCTTATTTCAGTATGATGAAGTTTATATTCATTTTCATTTTCGCAATAGTTCCCCTTTAAAGGCGTTAGACGCCCATTTTTATTACAATACATATAAAGTAAGGATGAAGTATGTCATATTTTACATAGGAAAAAGCAACCACAGATGCCTTATTCTTGTGTTCCCGGCTGATGAGCAGAAGCAAAAGGAACCTCACATCCATATTTCTACCACATGGGCACCGCATGAAATAGAAACTGGAGGGACCTTCTAGAATCTAGAGGATTAAAATCAGAGTGCTGCCATTTCTTGGAGGCACTTCATTCAAAGAACAGTGGTCATGGAGCAACTATTCATTTATTAAAGCATCCCTGCCCCCATACCAAAACAATGTACATGGTAATGATTGCAAGCTCTATTGAACAGGGCCCTCTTTACCTCCTGTATTGATCCGTGTTTTTATGTTTGATGTATATGTCCTTCTATTGTACAGCGCTGCAGAATCTGTTGGTGCTTTATACATATAATAATAACCATGCAGAACGTATGTACACCCATGCTCAACCCTATGGACACACACTTGCTTATGGCTATGGCAACCACTCTACAGAGCTAACTAGTCCTAGACAAAGACAGAGAAGAATGGTGCATGTCACAGACTGATGTTCTGCAGCACAAATCACACTGCTATGGTTACAGCATATAGTACAGGTGCATTAGCAACACAGACCATTGTCTGCACCACCGCATTGTGTCTAAATAGGAGAAAACTCTCTTGTTGTGTTTCCAGACATGGACAGAAGGTATTGATGCAGGAGAACAGCACTCTCTGTATATCTGCCCATACATATCTGTATATATGACTATAAAAGTGATTAGATTAACTAATCATATATTAAAATACTTACCTATTTTTTTGCACAATGAAACAAAATATCATTCTAAGCATACTTACCAATCAATTAAAAATTGTCAGTGGTTTTAAAGTTAATTGTATAAGTAATTGTTTGTTCTGACTCTAGAAACAATGCAACAAAGGCCAGCTCTACTCCAGCCAAGTTCCTTGCATGCCTCTTTACAGGTCTGTTAATCAGCTGGCTTCTGCTACATTGTTCCACTGTTTGGAGTCAGACCCAGCAGTGCAGAAGAATAGAAAAAGAATAGAAAAGACGGGCAAATGCCTCTATGCAGAAACCTATGAATTATTGGAAGGCCATTTAATTTGAATATGTTTTTATTTATTTCCTTTTTCCCCTGTAATAATAAAACAATAGACTGTTCTTGATGGGAACTAAGCTGCATCATTCCATTTATTTATTTGTTACGAGCCAAATGACAGGTCCCAGGCATCTTGGTTAATAGATCCAATATCTGGAAATGGTAATGTATATTTTACTTATGGTTCTCTTGGAAGGTTTCATTCTTCTACTCTCCATTATATATATATTTAGGTAGCTGGAATCAGCTTTCTGGGGGTAAAGCAGCCCACGGCACAATCACAACTCATAAGAGGGTAGTCTCTTTCTGGCAGTTTATTTTCACTTGCAGCAAAACAACATAAACAGTTCAAAATAAATTCCTTGCCACTTAAAACCCTGGCTGGACTAGCAGTCCCGGAACCACTCTGTTAGGAACCTAGGGCATAAATAAGCTCTGCCCTGGACTTTCCCAGGTACCCTAGTGGTGACCTCACCACAATATATATATATATATATATATATATATATATATATATATATATATATATATATATATATATATATATAATATGTCCAATGGTACCTGCACTCTGTCCACTCCAATGTCTTTGTGGGTGTTTGGGGTGTTATACAAGAGTTGAAGATGGACCAGCACTCCAATTTAATCAAACAAATAGTGTTTTTATTCAAACATCACTGTGCATCCAACGTTTCGGCCCAGATTAGGGCCTTTATCAAGGTTGATAAAGGCCCTAATGTGGGCCGAAACGTTGGATGCACATTGTTGTTTGATCTGCTGGTCCATCTTTGACTGTATATATATATATACATACATAGGTGTGGGATCCTTTATTCAGAAAGCTCCAAATTACGGACTGGCTGTCTCCCATAGACTCCATTTTATCCAAAATAATCCACGTTTTTAAAATTTATTTCCTTTTCTCTGTAATAATAAAACAGTACCTGGTACTTGATCCAAACTAATTTAAATCCTTATTGGAAGCAAAACCAGCCTATTGGGTTTATTTAATGTTTACATGATTTTTCTAGTAGACATAAAGTATGAAGATCTATATTATTCAAAGATCCATAATCTCGAAAACCCCAGGTCCCAAGCATTCTGGATAACAGATCCCATACCTGTATATATAAGTCGGGCTCCTATATATAAATAGTATATTGCCCTGGTGTCCCTTGCTAGTCTCTAGGGCAGGGATCCCCAACCTTGTGAACCCGTGAGCAACATTCAGAAGTAAAAGGAGTTGGGGAGCAACACTAGCATGAAAATATTCCTAAGGTGCCAAATAAGTGCTGTGATTGGCCATTTAGTAGCCCCTATGTGCATTGTCAACCTACATTGAGGCTCTGTTTAGCAGTGCACCTGGTTTTTATGCAGCCAAAACTTGCCTCCAAGCCTGGAATTCAAAAATAAGCTCCTGCTTTGAGGCCACTGGGAGCAACATCCAAGGGGTTGGTGAGTAACATGTTGCTCACGAGCTACTGGTTGGGGATCGCTGCTCTAGGGAAATGCTATATTAGAATAGGCCCAAATAGAACATTTAGTAATGGCTCCCTCCATTCCACCCTCTGACACCTATGTGTCTAATATCAGCAGGAACCCTTCTGTCCACTAATATAACAAAGTTCTGGATTGTGTTTGTTCTCAAAAACAAAGTTTTTTTCCCTAAGGTGAAAAATCTATATGTCCCCTGGCAACCAAGACCCAGATTTGTGCAATGCCGGCAACCTCTATAGTTATGGACCCATCCTTCTAAGTATTCAAAGACCTTAGAATTTAGCATTTCTGAATTGGACATTTGCCATGGAGTGTAAATACAGATTTTTTTCCAAGATTTTGTACACTCCACACTCATTTGCAAAAATCCATGTGCCTTGGCAGAAATGTTGTGAGCCTTAACTTATCCTTCTGGCCAAGGTCAACTTTGCACTGGCAGGAGTATGGTCTTCATCTTATGGAAGTTGCTGCCACACTACTATCATTTGCCCCTGTTGGTGTTCCACTTCACCTTTATCCTGACCCTGCGTAGCCTTTTTTGGAGACAATTGGATAGACCATGACAAATGCGCACCATTTTTATTGTTCTAGGGGAAGTGTCAGAATCTCTAAAATCTCAGAAATACATCTTAGCTTCCAGCCTAGAATGTCCATGGGTCACCAATAGCAAACATATCATTTATTATAACAGTAGGAGACATTTTCATGGATTTGTATTATTATATTCATGTAGTATTTTGTTTCTGCATTGGAAACAAGAAGATTCAAGGTTGGTCAGCTCTTGAGTGTGTCTGTTGTTAAGCTGATTTTAGAGAAGGGAATAGAGTATATTTGCCCCGGACCCCTAAAATAAGAGGGTCCCATACAGCAAGCATATATGAAAGTAAGGAAATATATTGTTAGACAGCTCCAATATATACATCAGAATGTCCAATCTGCAGCATGCTCAGCATTTAAGGGGATTGGGGAGTGCTGAGAGTGGGAGTCTTGGGAGTCCAAGAGAGCACCCCTTATTATGCAGCAGCCACAGGCTCTGACCATGGATCCACCTGAAAGGCAGCAGGGGGCCCTCAGGTCTATCTGCTTCCAGGCAGAAATGGCAACATCTGAGCCATGCAGGCATTTAAAAAAAAAGGGGGGGAGGCAACTAATTTGCTGTGTGGGGCCCCTGCACCCCCTCATCTGTTATTGCTCTGGTCCTCCTTGCAAAATGCAATTCAATTTAAATACAATTTGCTACAATGCACAATCATTCTTCATGGCCTTTTTTATCGAAGCTGCAGCAAATCAAATATACCAAATGATTGCCAAAACTGGCATCTGGATCCTCTTGCATATTTCTGTGGCAGCTGTTGGCAGTTTTGGAACTGTATCTGAGTCTGTCACGGGGATAGGCAGGCTGCAGATGGCTGGCTCTGACCATTGGAAGTATTCTTGCTTGTCATTTTTGTTGCTATCAACTTGATGAAACTAAATTGAGCCCTGCCCCTTGCATTAATATCTGCATTTTAGAATTTGATTCCAGAAAAAGGTAAAAATTTAAATGAAAAACATTGTGGGCTCAGCAGGAAGAACAGCCTTACAGCTGCTGCTTGGATTCTAACATCTGCTGGGTAACGGGAAATTTCAACATTTGACTTTACATATGTAGCCAAGGTTATGCTGGGTGCTAACTGACAGATTCGCAAATTACCCACCCTGGGACATTAACAGCTCCTATACCACCCAGACATATTCTGGCACAGTGAAAGTAATATATATATATATAGTGAATAAAGTACCCCCTCTTGTAAAATATAAGGATATTATAAGTTACCGAGGAGTTTCATGACCATATAAAAACACGAGGCCGAAGGCCGAGTGTTTTTATACAGGTCATGGAACTCCGAGGTAACTTCTAATATCCTCATATTTTACAACTGGGGGTACTTTATTTATTATAATACACAAATTTAAGTAAGTCATGTGACAGAAAGTACATCAGAACTCACCGTTTATAACTGATGACATCAGAACTCACCGTTTATAAGGATATAATTTACAGGATATTCATGGCTTTTGTGTATTATATTTATATCCTTATAAACGGTGAGTTCTGATGTCATCAGTTATAAACGGTGAGTTCTGATGTCATTTCTGTCACATGACTCATTGAAATTTGTGTATTATAATAAATAAAGTACCCCCAGTTGTAAAATATGAGGATATTAGAAGTTACCTCGGAGTTCCAAGGCCTTCAGCCTCGTGTTTTTATATGGTCATGAAACTCCTCGGTAACTTATAATATCCCTATATTTTACAAAAGGGGGTACTTTATTCACTATATATAGTATATAATATAGTCTAGAGGGTGGCAAACTGCTTCTATACTCTAGCAAGGTGCATGGTAAAACTTCATTTATATTTCATTAACGCAAGTGCAAGTGCAAAACTTTCCTACAACACACAGGAGTGATATTATTCATGGAACTACCACTTCCCGCCATGTATTCAGGGGTTATTATGGATGGAATTGCCACTGTGTTAATCCTGCCAGAGTCAGATTGGGGTACGCGTGGGCCCACCGGGTAACTGACTCAATAGCCCACCACCACCCACTAAAGGGCCCACAAATCAGCCACCACTGCGTTAAAAGATTAAAGATGGCCGTGAGTTTCACAGTGGAACGCATGGCAGCAGTGGGGAGTGGTGGGGACAGCTGGCTTTCAGGTAGGTGGCAGACCCAAAAGGGTCAGAGCCCAACAGGATTTTTAAAGGTAAAGATTCACTTTTTAGCCTTTTAGCCATTTTGGTTTTTAGGATTCGTTTTTCTGCAGTTGGAGGCATTTGTTCTGAAGTAGGTCAATCAACTGTATCTGCATAAGCCACTTGATGCCCAGTTAACCAACCAATCCTATAAGTTACCCAATGTGTAGTAGTCACCAATATTACCTAGAATATGTTCTCTTTGAAGCTGGAAAGGCCTCATTAAACTGAACTACAATATATTCCCATATTTATATCATCTTATACTAGTTCTGTTTTGACTATGACCCAAATATTTTCTGTACTTATTGACATTCTGCACCATAGGAACTCTCTAGAGAACTCAGATTGACAGCCGGGGTACAGGCAGGTTCTCTGCAGTCAGTGAGTGACCTCTGCAAGTTCACTAATTGGCCTAATCCACAATCATCCAACATACAATATTCCATTCTCTTACAGGTGTTTCCATGGAAACTGCCAATAGCTCGTAGGTAATATCAAGTCAAGGCACGAGATGATTCACACACTGTCAATGAAGCATTTGGCTTTAGAAGGTTTCATATCTGGGATACACATTTATATATTCTCTCGCTATTTTTTTTCTATAGAGAAATTCAGATGGAAACGTGGAGAGTCTATGGGAAATTCATTCTCGAAAAAGACATTTTATGCATTATAGAGGATACATAGCGGTTACATACATGTGGACCTTCAGGCAAAGTGGTCTAAGTGATCAACCACTGCTTCGACAAGGACATTTCCATCATCTGGGGTGCAGATATGACTTATGTCAACCTTGTGCCCAGATTACCAAGTCAAGTATCCAATGACTGGATCTAATACTGCTGTATGTGAACCCAATGGAGGCAGCAATGACATCATTTTATCTGGAACACCTTCTGATCCATCCTACTGAATGACCATCATGAGTGAAGTCATAACGTAACAGTAACACTGCCATAATTCCAGAAATATCCATAACAAATCAGCCTCGGACTTGGGTCCTGGGCCCACCAGGGTTGCTGCCCCAGGGGCCCCTAACCCAAGGCCCCCACTCCAGTCACAACCTCCCTTTTCCAGCAATGCTATCCTTGTTTCTTGATAACCACAATCGGGGCCATTGGAGGAGGTCAGGGAGCAGAGCTCAGGGTCCACGTGGGGGCAGATCTGGGTCTGTTCCAGTCCAAACATTGAACACATGGCTACCCAAAAGAAATCTCTATTGAGGTTGGTGAGCTAATAATTGTTTGCCCAATTTGATAGTGGATCAAATATGAGTCAACCCCACCCATGCCACCCAACTTTGTTAATATCAGATTCAAACTGGATAACTTTATCTGCCTGTGTGTGCCCAACTGAAGAGCCTCTTAAAGAGATACTTACACCAGAAATGTAACCTTTTTTTTACATCTACCATAAAATTGACTCAGCATGACCTATAGGTAACTTTAGGGGGCAGATTTACTAAGCTCGAGTGAATAGTTTGAATGCATAAATATTTGAATTTGAAGTATTTTTTTGGGTACTTCGACCATCGAATTGGTCAAATTCAATCGAATAGAATGATTCGAACAATTCAAAGTAAAAATCGTTCGACCATTCGACAATTCCATAAACGAAGTACTGTCTCTTTAATAAATCCTTCGACTCAATACTTCGCCAAATAAAAGCTACCAAGTTGAATGTTAGCCTATGGGGACATTGTAGATAGGTTTTGGGCACTTTTTATGATCAAATAAAAATCATTCGCTCGATCGCTTAAAATCATTCGATTCAAAGGATTTTATCGTTCGATCGAATGATTTTTCTTTGACCGTTCGATCTAACCTTTTGCGCTAAAATCCTTCGAATTTTACATCGAGGGTCGAATTCGAGGGTTTTTTAACCCTCGAAATTCGACCCTTGATAATTCTGCCCCTTAATGTACATTCATATTTTAAAAAGTAGTTTTTAGTCAGTATCATTTTAAGGTTTCTAAGTAACTTGAAAAAGTGGTTCCAAAGAAGCAGTGATTCCACATGAAAATCGACTTGAATATAAATCGCATTAGGGTCAATAAAAAATGTAGAGTTTAAGGGGAGGAGTAGAATCATGTGCCATTGCTCTAATGCCCAAAACTGTGGCTAATCAAGTTCCTAAGTCTAAAATATTTATTTAACGCATTACATATAACACACAGGAGCAAGTATTATTTATAATTATCAGTCAGAAATAAAGTGCTAATTAATTCTTCACTGAATACGGCATAATTTATAGACCATGAAACCACATACTATAAAACCAGATATACTGGGAAATTATGTATTTTTTTTTAATTATAGCATACATTTTCATTTAATGTTCAGACAAAATCTTTTATTAGCCGGCGTATACTCCGTTTTCTTATTAACCCTCTATTTACATACACGGTACAAATCTTTTTTAATTCCTGTCTTCACTACGAAGGGTCACAATGTTTCTATGGTAACAGAGATGGAAGTGAATCAATGTCTCTTATAATTGTGGTTTTCTTTTGTTTCCGAAAGTTTTTTTTTTTTACATACCCTTTAGAGCTGAGTTGTACGAAAACAGTGTTTTTTTTTTTAATATTAAATATTTCTTGGGTTAGATGTGCCAAATGGTTCTTTTCTGCTGTAAAAGTCTATGTCTATGTTTCTGTATCCTGACTGAAACTTCCTACATTGTTCACACTTTATACAAAATGGTAATGAGGCACCAGCACTGTGTCACTGTATGTAGTACATATTAGACTGGTCCTGATTCCTGTCTCCTGCTCTGTTCTGTCTTCCCTCCCTGTGTGTGCCATTCTCTGCTTGCCCAGTGCTGCTTGTGTGTGCCATTCTCTGCTTACTCAGTGCTGCTTGTGTGTGCCATTCTCTGCTTGCCCAGTGATGCTTGTGTGTGCCATTCTCTGCTTGCCCAGTGCTGCTTGTGTGTGCCATTCTCTGCTTGCCCAGTGCTGCTTGTGTGTGCCATTCTCTGCTTGCCCAGTGCTGCTTGTGTGTGCCATTCTCTGCTTGCCCTATGCCACCTGCGGAATGTAAGCCTGTTAGGGGTTTGTTGTTGGGGTCTGTTAGCATTTAGAAATTGTTGTTAAGGGCCCCTAAAGTGTTTAATCATGTGTTGGGCTTGTTGTATTATCCACAAGGAGAAGGAAACCCAGTCGGCGCAAAAACCCTCCCCCCCTCCTGTGTGTTGCCCACCCTCCCTCCTCCCCCCTGGCCTACCTGTCCCGCTGGGCAAATGCCCCTAACTTGTTACTTACCCTTCTGCGCAGGTCCAGTCCACGGAGTTCACAGGCACCATCTTCTTCCACGTGATCTTCTTCTTGCTTTGACCGGCGTTTTGGCGCATGCGCAGTAGGAGCATTTCGCCGGTACGGATCTACTGCGCATGCGCCAAAAGTCACAAAGTTTTCCGATTTCACTTCGAGACTTTTGGCGCATGAGCAGTAGATCATACTGGCGAAATGCTCCTACTGCGCATGCGCCGGTCAAATCAGGAAGATCGCTTGGAAGAAGATGGCGTCGGTGAACTCCGTAGACTGGACCTGCGCAGAAGGGTAAGTAACAAGTTTGGGGCATTTGCCCAGCGGGACAGGTAGGCCAGGGGGGAAGAGGGAGGGGAAGCAACACAGGGGAGGGGGGGAGGGTTTTTGCGCCGACTGGGTTTCCTTCTCCTTTAAGGGTATGTTTTAACATGACTTACATTTTTGGGGTTTGGGCTTTATTAGCCAAATCCAAGCACTTTTGCAGGATTTAGAGTCTATGAAATTCTAACTGGTTTAATGATGCAAATTCGGGGTTTTTTCTTCAATTTAGAATATGTTAATAAGGATTCCCATCTGGTGTGGTATTCTATTTAACCTTTTGCCAATGATTTGGCCAAATCCAAAAATGATGGATGGGATACAATGGCGGCTCCATGGGTAGCACTTCTGCCTTACAGCACTGGGGTCCTGAGTCAATGTCGGACTGGAGTGTATGGGGCCCACTGGGGCTACCAACTCAGGGACCCCCACCCCAGTTGTGCGGCCCCTCCACACTTGGCTACCTTTTTAACTTTTACATTTTCCTTGCAGACACAATGGGGGGGGGGAACAGGAGTCCTGGTGTCCCGCCTGCCCATGATCTACAAGTAGTTTGTTTCTCCTCCGTATATTTGTGTGTATTCCTCTGGGTACTCCAGTTTCCTCCTTCACTCCAAAAAACATCCAGGCAGGCTAATTGGGTACAATTTTTTTTTCTTTTAAAAGTATTTTCCTGTGAATGAACCAATTAGGAACCTTAGATTGTGAGTTCTGCTGGGACAATACTGGAGTGATTGATGTATAATCTCTGTATGGAGCTGAGTGGGAGTGTTGGGGACACTGCATTGTTCTTCTCTGTCATTGACGACTGTATGACGGATATCCGGGCACTAAGTAGAAATGTTCCAGTGGGCACATACACGGCAAGTATATTTGCAGCTAAAGCAATGAATGCAAAGCTTCTCTTGAAAGGTCAGTTTTGTGGGGAGAATCTTCCTTCATTGCCTGGCAACAGTTTTCTATTCCACTGAACAGCTAAAGAGAAGTCGCACTGATATATCTTCATTTGTAGGACACTGAGTTTTCAGAACAAATTCATCTGTTTCATGGCAAAAAGAAAAATGAACCTGCAGAAACTGGGTTCTACCATTATTGTATTAATATTATTTTTTTTAATTATCATTTCACTTTGTCTTTGTCGCCCCTTGCATTAATTGAAATGGTTCAGAAATGATTCCTCTGAAATGATTATATTGTTTATGTTTAGGATGTTTGCACAATGGACATGGAAAGGTATAGGTTTTATTCCCTTTTGTATATGGCAACATCATATACAGTGATATTACTGGCGCAAAAGCAAATTAAATTTAGAGCCACAACATAACCAGAGGTTGTCCTGTTTTACCAATATATGTTGAAATTGTTCTTTATTTGGGCCTTCTGGGCCCCCCTGCAGCCTCCAGTCTGCTTCATCTCTAGTTACACCCCTGACTATATAATTATATATAATTAATGATGGGTGAATCTGTGGAGTTTTGCTTTGCCGAAAAAACTTGCAAATTTACTGCAAAATTTGCGAAATGCATCGAAGTCAATGGGAGTTAAAATATTGTTGACAATTTTTATACGCGCGACTATTTTGTCCAAATGCATTAAAGTCAATGGGTGTATAAATAATTTTGACACGCGACAATTCTGACTTGAGTCCATTTTTTTGTCATCGTGGATTTTTCACAGGTCAATTTTTGCCACAGTTTCGCTGTTATTCGCTGGCGGTGAAACACAAACATTTGCCCCAAATCCATGCTTGGCGAATTTATTTGTCCATCACTATATAAAATGTATATTCTTCATTCCCCCACTAATAGGATTCTAGTGGTTTAGATACCAGAACATTAACCATGATCAGTGGCCTTTATGTAAGTCATGAATTTGTGTCTTAGGTTTAGTCCACACTGAGCGTTTTCTTTGTGGCGACCAATCTCCCCAAATGCCTTCCCTCACTCTGCGCCCGCTAAAATGAAAAAACGTTGGTGCTAATCACACGCGGCGGTTTGTTTTCCGAAGTCGCCCAAAGTTTCCTCGTGAGGCAACTTCGGGCGACTTCGGAAAACGAACTGATGTTCACCTACACGCCCCCCTAATCTGCCTAACCAGCTGGGGAGATTTTTTTATTTTTACCAAAAAACATTTTTGCTTTTTGTAAAATTTGTTATATAGGCACCCGTGGGCCACAATTTAAAGCTGTCATTCTAGGCACAGCTGACTATAAAAAAATATTTTTTATTTTTTTTGCACACTTTGCCCTGCATTGTAAATATCCCCTACTGTGTCCCAGACCTTTGGCTAATGGCACATGACTTCTGCAGTGGCATATCTCCTAGAGAAGAAATGCCTGAAACTACTACAGGTATGGGATCAGTTATCCGGAAACCCATTATCCAGAAAGCTCCGAATTGCAGAAAGGTCGTCTCCTATAGACTCCATTCAAATAATCCAAATTTTTAAAAAATAAATATTTCCTTTTTCTCTGTAATAGTAAAACAGTACTTTGTACCTTGTACTTGATCCAAACTAAGATTTAACTAAATAAACCTAGGTTATTGGGTTTATTCAATGTTTACAGGATTTTCTAGTAGACTTAAGGTATGAAGATCCAAATTATGGAAAGACCCGTTATCCTGAAAACCCCAAGTCCAGCTCATTCTGGATAACAGGTCCAATACCTGTAAAAGGAAGTGATTTTCTGATTTTTTATAGGCTTTGATGGTTAATTCGGCAAAAAGAGCTGTCTACTAGGGCTGAGTGAAATTTTTCCACAAAATTAGCTTTTTTACTATGCTTTTATTTTGCTGTAAAAAAAAATGATTTCACTATTTCCAGTTTTCAGTGCATTGCACTAATGAGCCCCAATAAGGGCAAAACTGGTCTTCATTTTGGGATTAAATTAAAATCCAATGGGTGACGCTCAATCGTTAGAGTGTCCCATGGAAATGGAAATTTTAGGAACAATCCTGGGTTTCCTTGCGGTGCCTAACAGGTTGCAAAGTACATATGTCCGCCATGTTTCCTGGACTTTTGCCCTTCAATTGCTGCAGATTTCCCTGCTCCAAAATGGAGCACAGTGACCTGCGTTCCCCTAATATAATGCTGTCTGCATTCAGCAGTGCTGTATTCACAAAGAGTGGACAGTGGAAGGCATGTTGGTGTAGAATCTGAGATCCCCATTAGAGAGGATAAACATCTGGCCAAGGGTCTTACCCCCAAAACTCTTTTCTTTCAGCTACCGTGGTGGGAATGAGGGTTCCTTGTTGATGGACCATTGAACATTAAACCTGTATCTTAAATACATTTTCACATCAATGGGAATATAACATTTTGGGAGTTCAGTTGACTTTTATGGTTATTCAAATTCAAATGTTGAAAGAGAAAGTACAAAGCAAACAATGGTCGTTGTTCTTCAGCTCAAGCAGGAGGAGGAATCCATTAAGTGAAATAATTGGCTAGGCATTGCAAATTAATTAGCAGTCCATCTGAATACGGAGAAAGATACCGCATGATGGATATGTTTATGCGTCGGTTCCAAGTGGCTCATTTGTTTATCATCGATCCGCCCAACAGAAATGCTTAGGACAATGAGTGCAATTAATGCAACAAACACAGACACAACGACAAAATGCCACGGAGTGAAGTCTATTTCTGCCATAGCTCCTGAGACAAGAAAAATCACTGCGGTAAGTTTAGGGCAGGGTTTTAAAGAGCCTATTGTATAGATGTATACTCCCAATGGATATAAAGTTACAAGTGGGGAGCCTTTGCTGTTTTTGGCCTCCACACTGAGAAGGTGGTGGGAGAAAGAGGCAGAAGGACTAGGGTACAGTCTAGTCCAGGACAGGACAAAGAAATATAACAGGGGGTCCCCAACCTTTTTACCTGTGAGCTACAGTTGGGGAGCAATGCAAACATAAAAAAAATGTTCCTGGGTAGTGCAAAATAAGGGCTGTGATTGGCCACTTGATAGTTTCTAAGTGAACTGGCAGCCTACAGGAGGCTGTGTTTATCATTACCCTTGGTTTTTCTATGCAACCAAAACTTGCCTCCAAGCCAGGAATTAAAAAAATATGCATCTGTTTTGAGGCAACTGAGAGCAAAATCCAAAGGGTTGGTGAACAACATGTTACTCACGAGCCACTGGTTGGGGATCACTGTAGAAGAAGATCTAGGAGGATAAGTCAGTAAGGAGTAAAGTGGTGATACAGGGTAAGTTCTGCTTGTTTGTTGAGGTTTTCAAATGAGTCTCTGGGTAGTGGTGAGAGAATTTATTCGTCAGCCATGGATTTGCAGCGAAATTCCAAATTGTGCAAATTTTTGACTTTAATGCATTTGGAGAAAAAAGTTGACATAAGAAAAAACGCCCATTGACTTTAATGCATTAGGACAAAAAGTTGCCATAAGAAAAAACGCCCATTGACTTTAATGCATTAGGACAAAAAGTTGCCATAAGAAAAAACGCCCATTGACTTTAATGCATTAGGACAAAAAGTTGCCATAAGAAAAAACACCATTGACTTTAATGCATTAGGACAAAAAGTTGCCATAAGAAAAAACACCATTGACTTTAATGCATTAAGACAAAAAGTTGCCATAAGATATAATGCCCATTGACTTCAACGCATTTTGTGAAATTTCACCGTTCCGCAATTTTGTTTCGGTGAAATGGGACAGGTTCTCTCATCACTACCTCTGGGCCAATGAGCAGATCATAATGGAAGCCTGCAGAGACCCGTCAGGAGAACAACATATCAATGATCCGTACATTGGTTGATAAACTGCAAGCTTAATCAGGACGGGCCAAGTCTGTAGTTTTTATTGGCCCAAGTATGGCCATGAAATAGTGAAGAGGGGCTAATCACCTAAAGAAGACAAAAAGAGACCGAAAGAAAACTAGACCAAACAATATTGCTGCATATTGTAATTGCAACCAATAGCAAGTTATGAACCAAATATGTAAGGACAGAGGTAAGATGGATAGGGTAGAAAAGGCAGATGCCTTCCATATTTTTATGACCATGTCAGATGCAGGGCTTGTTAGTTATAAACAGGTGCCAAATATATAGGCACAAGACAGGGGACAGTGCTAGAAGGGCACGGTCACCGGCACAGAGTATATTACTGGCCCCTCTCCACTCCATACAGAACTACATTATCATTCCATTTACAGAATATACAGAACAGAGTGGCACTTGTGCAATGAATTCTTTCCCACAGTCTTATGGAGAGTCTGTACAATCAGAAGAGAATAATATAAAATAATATAAGAATTGCAGAAATATCTTTTTTTCACTTGATGGATTAACTTTCATGAACCGAATTAATTTAAGAGAGGGGCAGTGTGGCCTTGGGTGGAATACGGTTGTGGAAGAACATTCACTACCCTGTTACAATCGATCCACAGTTTCATTTAAGGAGCTCCTGTTAGAAGAACTGCACTACGGACATCAGTCCCCTTCCAATATGTGCATTTCTGCTGAATAGGAAGCACAACATCATCACAACAAGCCCATCTACCATCAATGCTTTTATTATTAATGTTATTTAACTGTAAGCTCTTCTAGACAGTAGGACTCATACTCATAGATCATAATGCTAAGGTGAAATAATACTGGCCAAAAATCTATTCCTCATATGGTTTGCAGATTGACTGTGTAGCATCAGCTTTTATAATAGATGAGCCTTATTTTCTGCTTGATGGTTTCTGACAACCTCTGAGCTTAGCTTCCCTACAGCTGCCCACTGAGCATGTGCAGTGCCACTGACTCACAGAAGCTGGCCAAACAGGATCCTTGTGACAAGGCCACAAAGGCCCAGGCCTAGGGCATCAGATTTTAAGGGATGCTGCCCAGCCACATGTATATTTTTGGGTTCCTACAGGACAGCCGCAGCAGAGTTACAGGGGGAGCAGAGGATTGGAGCCAACCAGATCAGGTGTTATTAACTTGCGTGTGCACGTGCGTTGAGGGGAGGTGGCTGGCCTAGAGGTGCCTCATTCGCAAATTCGGAGCTGGCTGTTGTGTATAACTTTGAAGGCCTGGGTCATTACTGAGATGCAGGACCTCTAGGCTGGTACAGAAAGTTCAGTATATAATGTACAGCATTTCTAGTGATATTTTAAGGCAAACCCAACCCCCCAAAGGGTTTTTAAGTATCGTGGACCTTCTGGTCAAATATCTCAGCCACCAACCCTGCATCACAGCTCTATATTTCGCACACATGTAGGGGGGAATGGAGTCACCTTTTGTGAATCTAGATCAGTGATCCCCAACCTGGCAACCTGGCCGGGCACGGCGCCGGCTGAGTGCGTGCTCTGGTGCGCATGCGCTAAACTGCGTGCGCACATGCGCATAAGCGCAATTACAAAAAAATATCCGTGGCAGTCGGGGAGAGACGGGACTGGACAATGGGGTGGGCGTCAGAGCAGGTACGTGCCTGGCGCCCCCCCAGCTTTGCGCCCTAGGCATGTGCCTACCCCTAGTTCCGGCCCTGTCCCCAACTAGTAGCTCGTGCTCCCCAACCCCTTGGATGTTGCTCCCAGTGGCCTCAAAGCAGGTGCTTACATTTCAATTCCAGGCTTACAGGCAAGTTTTGGTTGTGAAAAAACCATGTGCACTGCCAAACAGAGCCTCCTATAGACTGCCAATCCACATAGGGGCTACCAATAGCCAATAACAGCCCTTATATGGCACCTCCCAGGAACATTTTTCATGCTTGTGTTGCTGCCCAACTGTTTTTAAAATTGAATGTGGCTCATGGGTGAAAAAAGTTGGGGACCCCGGATCTAGATGGTAAATTTGGGCAGGGGCATAACAAGGGCCCATGGGCCCACCCTGCAATAAGCTTAGAATGGGAATTTCAATTATGAAGTGTGCCGTGAGTAGGGTCTGCTCTTTGCTTGTTACACTTCTGGGCAGGGGTGTATGGAGAGGTTTCATTCCCCTTTACGTACAATTAGAATCCATATGTGAATATAACCGATATCTGGTTCTTGCTTGAGAACAATGGAGCAAAAGGTCATGCAGAATCAATTCCTAAGAACACATATCATTCAGTAGAACTGCTGTGAAATGTAAAGTGCCCCCCCCCTGGGCCGAGCGCTCTCTTACCATGTAACACGGCACTTTAGAATGGATCCAGATTCATTTGGTAGACAGAGTGGCACTCTATGACACAGCACTGTGCTCCTCTGGAAACCATTGTGGCTTCTCTAGTCATTCCATTTGACTGATAATAAAGGGTAAGTTACCCCTTTACTGTTCCCATAGGAGAGCAGGATTCCATCTGACATTCACCAGAGCAATCAAGCCTTGCTAATGAAACCCTATTGAATTTCCATCAAAGCTCAAGAAAGTCGTCTACAACAACCGATTCCCTGTGTCTTCTGGCACCTCCGACACATTACCCTCGGCTCTGGTTTCACATTATAGCTCATATATTCAGACAGGGGTTTCATAGGGGATATTCTACAGTCTTGTATGCACATGATGTAATTATAGGCACCAACAGACATTACAAACTGTATATATGGCACATGCATTAAACATGCATACTCCCGACCTATGAACGTACCCATGCATTGAATATATTGCGATGGACAAAAAATCCCTGTTTTGTTTAAAGGGGTGGGCATTTTTTGTAATTTAATGCACAAAATGTCTTAGTGCATACCTCCCAACTGTTCCCTTTTTTACGAGACAGTCCCAATTTTGACAGCTTAACCCGCAGTCCTGGATTGTTACTGAAATTAGAGCTTAATGACCAAAAGTCTGGTTAATAAATTCCCTAATTCCCTTAAAGAGAAAGCTAACTTATTCTTAGCTACTTATGATTTGGGCTTCGTCTTTATAGCTTTTGTATAATTTGCCCTTGTCTTCTGCCTCTTTCCAGCTTGCAGTTTAATACCTAGTTGTTGTTGGTCATTGACCCCAGCAACCAAAAGAACATAAAAATTGTTCTGAATGGTTACTATTTTATTAATATTGTTAATGTTTATCTTTTCCCTCTCTCATTCATCCTCCAGTCTCTCATTCAGACCACTGTATGCAAACTGCTTTAGAATATCAATGTCTGCATCATGCACAAGAGTTAATTTAAAGGAGACCTACCCATTTAGCAATGTTTTAGGTGGTGTAGATGGTGGTATTGAATGCAAGGGTAAAGTTCATTAGGATGTGCAGCTAGAAAATATGCTGCTCAGTTATGACAAGGTCTTTGGTTCTAGGTGAAGGTCCTGGCCATGCATCCTGAAGATGTTTTCAGGACATAGTGACAAAGGCAGGCTGGAGGCACATCCAGGTCTGGGAATCAAAACAGGCCCTGGCATTTTAGGTATACAGAGGCCCAAACAGCCCCCACCAGCCCAATAAATAGTGTCTGTTTATGGCAACTTACAGCAGCCCCTCTGGCATTTGCCAGAACCAACAGATTTCCAGTCCGGGCCTGGCCACATCAGGTTACCAGCTGGATGCTCTTCTTCTAAGTAGACATGTGTCCATTAGAAACATACCTGTGGATCTTAACAGTTTAGCCCAGGGATCCCCAACATTTTTTTTACCCGTGAGCCACATTCAAATTTAAAAAGAGTTGGGGAGCAACACAAGCATGAAAAAGTCCCTTGCGGTGCCAAATAAGGGCTGTGATTGGCCATTTGGTAGCCCCTATGTGGACTGGCAGCCTAAAGGAGACTCTACTTGACACTATACTTAGTTTTTATGCAATTAAAACATGCCTCCAAGCCCGGAATTCAAAAACAAGCACCTGCTTTCAGGCCACTGAGAGCAACATCCAAGGGGCTGGTGAGCTACTGGTTGGGGATCACTAGTTTAGCCAAATAAATGACAAGCTAAAACCAAAACCCTATTTAGTCAACAACAAGCAGCTTGTCTATCAACTGGACAAATATCCATGTGATGTTTTCCTAGTGTATTCACACCTAACTACAAACCTCTCAATGTTTATCGACCAACCTCATAGGGCCCAACGACCTCCAACAGCATTGTTAGTAAATAGTAAAGAGAACAACACTGCATTGATAAGTGGCATTGAATAATTCATACAACAAATTAGTTCTGTTACTTGTGTTACAACAAACTCAAAGTTTTCGAGATTATGAAAAAATCATTAAAAAAAATAAACTATAAATCATTTCTTGGAAAAAAGTATAAATGCCAGTTCCCTCTGAATCCTATGCGGCCTCTGCGGAAAAAAAATCCTTACTAAAGGAAATACTATTCAAATGTTAAGGACTTAACTCACTGCCTGTAATTTTGTGCTGATGTGAGTTTAAATATACTGTATACTTTTAAATGTATACTATACTAAATACACTGAAATTCAGCTAAGTGTTGTAATATTAATTGTGTTCTTTATGAGAGGGAGGTGAGGGACTGGAATAAATGCCTGTAGTTGCATTATTAAATTCTGTCCTGGTACCATTCTGCGTAGTTGGAGTTCATGCCAAATAAATCACAAGCGCAGATTGTAATGTTAAGTCATAAATATTAAAGGGGGCTAACGAACCCTGCAATCCAAGTTGTTAGCACAAAAAGATAAAGTCTTTATAGTACGGATCATATAGTGGATCTTGATGGGTATAAATTGCCCATAATCATAAACGGCTGCTTCTCTTAACCAACTTGGCAGGAGATTGTCCTGTATAGGTTCAACACTTTCATTTTGCCAATCAGTTTATGATTGTAGACAATGAATGGAAGGGGCACACATCCAACTAAGGATGAAATCTGCAGCCAACCCACTATAACCCACCCCATGGCCAAATCAGGCCACCATAGTTGTGCCAATCGCCACAATTTATTGCAAACCTTGACCCCTCTGGTATTAGCGCAATATTTTCCATGTGTTTGTGGTTGCACTCAGGCCTGGATTTATGAAGTGGATGATCCTAGGCCAGATGGCTGTTTAACACTCCTAGTGCCCCCTCAATTACACGGCTTTCGGCCAGAGCACTGGGGTTTTGGTGTGATGGATTTAAAGAGCTGTCAACTCTCCTGCGTCATTCACTGGTAACAAGCCTTTACTGAAACAACCTGGGCAACAGCATCGTTTCAGACCTCTCAAGACAAAAGTTTGGTAAGTGCTAAAAATTAGCACAAATTTAAGGTATCTATAGTTCTGCCAAAAATGTAGGATGCAGCTGGTTGGCATACCAGCCCTAAAATCTTGCCAACTTAGGCCCAAGCCTTTGTGGCCTTCCCACATATCAGCACCTGATATCCTGGGAAGTAGGGATGCACCAAATCCACTATTTTGGCATTTGGCTGAATCCCGAACCCTTTGTGAAATATTCAGCCAAATACCGAACTGAGTCTGAACCCTAATTTGCACTGTAAATTTTTTCTCTTCCTTGTTTGTGTGGTGAAAATCCTGGCCAAATCCCAAAGCAAATCCTGGATTCAGTGCATCCATACTAATCCAAACTGTTGGTAAAAAACATGCCGGATTGTGCTGATTATTTGGCACTTCTTTAAAGGGGAACTATCGCAGAAAATGTAATACAAGCGTCCTCATACTGAAATAAGAAACTTTCTAACACAATCAATTAAATATTCTGCATTGTTTCTGAAATAATCAAGTTTATCTTTATTATCCCTCACTCAGCATCTGTTTCTCTTCATTCTGTCTTCATGCAGCAGTTGAGCTGGCCATAGACTCAAAGATCCGCTTGTTTGGCGACATCGACAAATGAGCGGATCTTTCCCCGATATGCCACTAACGGCATGGCTATATCGGGGGTAATCCGAACGTTCGGCCGTATGGTCGAACGATCGGATTACTATATGCCAAGGGGCTCCGACAGGTCGGTCGGGTAAAAATGAAACCTTCCTGACCGATATCGTGGCCAGATATCAATCGGGAAGACCCGTCGGAAGCCCCCATACACGTGCAGATAAGCTGTGAAATTGGTCTAAACAACCGATATCGGCAGCTTTATCTGCCCGTGTATGGCCACCATTAGATCCAATATATCTTATAGGGGGGCTTCCTTTCCTAGCAGATGTTTTAGAGCTCACTCAAATAACTGATTCCAGTACAAACAAAATCTAACAAAATAACGGCCTTTGCACAAATTCTGCATGTAGAGAGACATGATTTCTGGTGATTTTAATAGAATGAGCTCTAATACATCTTCTAGGCAAAATGAGCCCCCCTATAAGATATATTGGATCTACCTCTCAATGAATATCTGACAACCAACTGCTGCATGAAGACAGAATGAAGAGAAACAGATGCTGACAGAGAGATAGTGAAGATAAACTTGACTATTTCAGAAACAATGCAGAATATTTAATTGTATGTACTTAGAAAGTTTCTTATTTCAGTATGACAAAGCTTATATTCAATTTTTATTTTGCTCATTAATAAATGAGCTCTAGAATAGATAAGATTTCCTTTCCACTGAGAAAGGTTTATTTAGTTTGATGATGTGGAAGAAGAGTAATATTCTATATCATCATCTCATGGTTCCATGTTTTATAAGATCTAAGCTTGAGTTCACTGAGCTGTTGGACTAAAGGGAACATAAGGCCACTTTCATTCTGCCTTTGATTATTTTATTCACTAAAAGAAAAGATTCACATTTGCCTTGTATCCTCTGTCCTGGTGGTACTGAGCCAGAGAGATCTTGGGGAATATCAATGCAGATAAATAGATCTCCATGTCCTTGAATGACCTGGAGATGTCTGTAACAAAGTTTGGTTTTTCTTATGAGCAAAGCTAAGGAATAAGAAAAAAATCCCCACAAACAACAAATACATTTTCCTTCCTCTATTCCGTGTGTGCTAGTATGGATGCTGGGTGGAAGCTAGTCCTTGGGACAAAGAAAAGTATAAAGAGTAACTTCTCCTTCTGTTTTCATTTTTCAACACAAACAGGGATTATTACCTCCCAATGGTCCTAGTTATGTGGCACAGCCCTCAACCGTGCACCCCAGAAGACATACTATAAAGTCAGTTGAATTTTGGGTGGATTAAAGGCACATTTGGAAATAATCGTGAGGGGGGAGATGCCCAAAGTTTACCCTAGTTTTATTTTAACATTTTGAGAAGTATGGGTTGGTTGTTGCCTTTCCTCTGATGAGGATCTGGACCAGGAGCGATCAGATGATGTTGGGTGGAGAGCAATGATGTTTTGGGGTGGTCTGATGACATTAGTGGGCAGGCTATGATGTGCCAGGTAGGAATTAGCTAGGTTTTAAATTCATCTGGCATAGTTTGTTTGGGGTTTTGAACTTCTGCAAGTCAGTCAGGTAGTTTTGAGCTTATTGGTTCAACCAGTAAAAACAGCACTATCCAGTACAAAACTGGAAAGGAGGCAACCCTAGTTATGAGGAATATTAGCACTAGATTAAGCACCTTATTAGAAGGATTACTGTCGACTCCATTTCCCCTGCAGATATAGAAATTGGTAGCAGCTTTTACTATACTATCGTTTAGCAAGACATATCAAGGCCTACCCCATCCTTGTAATGGATGTATTGAAGACTTTTATCAAGGCTATACCAGAATATCCACTAAACTCCACCCACTTGAAGTTAAGCCTTTGCTCTGTGATATAGGTCTGTCTTGAGAAATCATTTTGGGCAACAGTTATAAGATAATTAGGACGAAGTGTCCAGGTCAAATTACTCAAAGGAACAAATTAGATGCTTGCCTACATTATTCAAACTAAGATACACTGGTGAAAGTTTAGGGGCACATTTACTAAGCTCGAGTGAAGGATTCAAATGAAAAAAACTTCGAATTTCGAAGGTTTTTTTTTGGCTACTTCGACCATCGAATCGGCTACTTCGACCTTCGACTACGACTTTGAATCAAACGATTCAAACTAAAAATGGTTAGAGTATTTGATAGTCGAAGTACTGTCTCTTTAAAAAAACTTTGTCTACCTACTTCGCCACCTAAAACCTACGGAGCACCAATGTTAGCGTATGGGGAAGGCCCCCATAAGCTTTCTAAGCTTTTTTGATCGAAGGAAAATCCTTCGATCGATGGATTAAAATCCTTCGAATCATTCGATTAGAAGGATTTAATCGTTCGATCGAAGCATTTGTGATAAATCCTTTAAATTCAATATTCGAAGGATTTTACTTTGATGGTCGAATATTGAGGATAAATTAACCCTCGATACTCGACCCTTAGTAAATGGGCCTCCCACAGTTCATTGGTTACTACGGGAAAGAAGCAACGTTTTTTCATTTTATTGCATAAACCCCCTTTCCTGAACCTATGACATGCAAATAATTTTAGCCCAGAACAGAAGGGGAACCTCAGGATCTATCCTGGAACTTTAGCCCTCACCTTCTTGCATTGCCTTGAGTACCCTTTTACTAACTCCCATGCTGGCAAAGAAAAAAAACCCTTGCCAATAGTATTTATGATAAAACGGTAATTTAAATAACCAGAAAATTAGCTGAAGCCCTGCAGAGATTAAGATTAGCCACAGTGCTTGTAATAACCACAAAGCTCATTAGAAATAAAATCAAAGGCTTCAGAGATAATGTCGCAAAATGAGGAACATCTAATAGTCCCGAAATCCATGAGAAATTAAATAAAACTCACATTATTAAAGCAAAAATAAGAAGAGGAAGGGGAATAATGAGCTGATACCATAATTGAATTGGATTTGGGAGATTATATAAATAGTAGGTTGTCAGTTGGTGTAGTAGACATGAACAGCCTATTAGAACGTGACTGAAACCCAAACAATGCCCTCCCTGACTGATATATGATCGGCACTGATTCAGGTAGCCACTGGGCAGAGCCAGAAAAACCCAACACATGGAGTGGTGGATGCAATAAACAACAGGCCATCATAGTCCTCCCAATATATCCACCCAAGTTGGGAGAAGCTGGTTCAGGCCTTAGTGAACCAAGAATAATTCTCATCAGCTTATCCAATGTAGGCCTATTAAAAACCTAAACCATCTACAGCATCTCAGATTGCTGTAAATGTTGGCCCAAGATGTCATGTTCTCTGGTGAGATTTTGGAGACCCAGTGAGACAAACTATGCATGGCTAGATTTAAGCTGGCCATAGATGCAAAGATCCGATCGTTCGAATCCTCGAATGATCGGACTTCCCCATCTCCCGACCTGCCACTAACCATTCAGATCAAATAAAGTAATAAAAGAACAGATCAGCCGATGTTCTGCCCCTGACAGCAATCGTACGAAAGTTATGTCTGACAAAGCTGGTGACATTCTCCCACTAAAAATCGTCCGATTGGCAATAAATGCAGGATTTGGATGATTTTGAGAAATATGCTGGAGCCATCATAATAAATTACCACACATATTATTTAGCATCTGAGTGATCCCTGGATGTCAGGTGTGTTGGTGGACCCTTGAGGACCCAGTCTGACAAAGGGTATATATTCCATTTCCTAACACACTAACATCACTTTCAGGAGGAGTCCATTATCCTGCCTGTGGAATGAAACCACAGTAACCAGAAGCCAATTCAGGTGCAGGAAGAATGTATAAACTCAAGGCAGATGGTGCTATGGTTGATTCTCAAGACCAAACACATGCAACTGGTCTAAACCCTCTTTACTACTGAAGACCAGGCACAGGGTGTACATGCAAACTGTAATGTGATTTAGACCATAAAACTGTACTTTACAAGAAATTATGATTCAATAATATAATAAGTTTAAGCTAACTTCATTTTAAAGTGCCGTGAGCTTTTTCAAGATGGCAGAGCTGGGAGGCAATCTGACATTACAGATGGAAAGAGGTCAAACAGAAACAGGAATCCAAAGAACTTCTTGCAGAGATACAATGCAGAGTGAGCAGAGCAGAATTCTAAGGACTCAGCCTTGAGGATCACAGCAAGTTCAACAAATCAAACTGAATGAAATGAAAGTGAATGAATGAAATGTGCAACGGCACGGCAAGAACCTGCAGGGAGATAAATTGTGTGCTCCAAAATAGAAGACAATTCCACTGAGCAGCTGGTGATCTTTTGTACCAAATACAGCACACAGGTCACTTAGAATGTGAACACAGGAGTGTCACTTGGACATGAACTGAAGATTGTCATGGTAGGATCCTAACTTGAGAATTTGAAATTAGTCTATTATTATCATTCATATACCTTGCTTAGAGTTCAAAAGAAAAATATTACATTTCAATCTAGGAACAACCCAGTTGTATTTCGTTCTTTACATGCCCTGATTTTGACCATGCTTCCCAATCACCTGGACAACATGTAAGCTCAACACGGTTGTCAATTTTGACAGATTATCTGTTGCTACTTTTGGATGGCATCTCTGTCCAAAATTATTCTCCTACTGCAGGTGGAAGAGCTGAGAGTAGTGGCTGCTCCCTTTCATATCCAACCACTTGAAGAGCAGAACGATCATATTTGGACACCTCCTATGTGGAAAGTCATATGGTATGTGTCCATTAAGCCTGTGTGCCAATTGGTCTTGAGATCTTGAAAGGTTGACCAGTTTCTGGCCACCTATAAAAAGCAAAATTATAGTTCACCTTGGAATAAGTCTCTAGGTAAGAAAAAATTGCGAGTCCTGGTGGAGATAGAAGATTGAAAAAGGTCCCAAAGTAAATTTATATAACTCACCAAAGTCTGAAAGCCTTAGGGTAGCAGATCAAACCAGATTGGTGTAGAGCACTTCCCAAAAGAAGTGTAAAATTCAAAAAGTTTATTTAGGTACACATAGACGTAGCCCTACGTTTTTCAGAAACACTTGAGTGCCTGTTTTACACTGATGGAGATCTTCAACTCTTCAGCACAAAATGGGTTGAGCTTCCAGTGCCCCTTCCAAAGCAAGTTTATTAGCTGGGCTTGAAGTCATTTTAGCATTTCTTGTATGAAACTATAGACAAAGTGGTTTAAACCAAGTTTAATTCTGTTAAGGTTAGAGGCACAGAGTGATCTTGTTTATCAGTACACCCCATAGGGTGCCTATTTTCTAGGCTGGGTCCAAAACACCTTAACACATATGTAATACAATTTTTTTTTACATTTTCTGCACGTCAATGGTTGGTTGATATTGCACTACTGCAGCCTGTGTTTTGCACTTTGTGTTGGCACAATATTGGGATTTGCTTCCATTCATTTGTAGTGAGGTTGGGCACTGATGTTCGGGATAACCCCTGTCTCACAGTCAGTGTTCCAGTTTATCCAATGGGTATTCATCTGGGTTGTGGTCAGGGCTTTGCGAAGGCCAATCAAGTACTTTCATTTGCATTTCTAATTCAATATGGACTGTAAAATGTTTGCATTGGGGAAATTATTGAGCCGAAACAGGAAAGAGCCTCCCTCAAGTGTCAACTGAACTGATCCTTAGGCTGGGGTGCCTTAAATATTTACAACAGCAAATAATTATTCATCCAAAATGAACACCTAAATGACCTTCAAGCATAAGCCTCCCTCCGTTTTGGGCAGACCCAGAGTATGGGGACCATCAAACTAAGGTATTCTCCATAGATACCAAATGGAAAGATAACAAAAGCTTAAAGGACCTTTAAGCTTCCCCCAAGCCAATGCTTTGGACAGACCCACATAGATATGCTGGTTTCTATAGGGAATTCCTGAAGCAAGAAAATCATCATATAAAGGGAATGATTTGCTGAGCCTTTGTACTTTATCATCTATTGGATAGCAATATATTAAAAGGAAACACCTACTAAGGGAAGTAGTATATTTCCCTGGAAGAATTTGCACATAAATACCGTGCGAAGAATAGTAAGATACATAAGGCTTATCCTGTATTGATATGGTTTATTCCCATGTGATGATGCTTTCAAGGAATACAATCTAATCTACACCCGGAGGAGGAAGGTGAGAATAATAACATTTCTAATGCATATTAAAAACATCTAGAAGGCTGAATAAAATTTGTAGAAATAAAGTGGAATGATGAATGCCGGGAGTAGGACGGCGGAACAACGCGCCTTGCATCTCATAACGACTTTTTTCATTTCTTAGTCTCAAAATGAAGAACTGTGTGCAGGTGAGAAGTTTTCTTTTTTTATTATTATTAAAAAACACAGGGGAGAATAATTGGCTTCTGAAATTTAATTCCACTGGAAAAAGTTTAGTTAATGTACAGGGCAATGAATGGGTATTTAAATGGCTTCATCAGCCTTAGCAAGTCAGAGATTTCATTGCAAAGTTCTGCTCACATGAGAACCCTCCCATGTGTAAAATTGTGATTAGTTTTTATGGTATTGAGTTAAATCCCTAGTTGTGAAATGTGCATGGCAGAACTATACAGAGTGCAGGGGCCCTGAACGCAGAAAACACTCAGTGGTGTAATGACCCCACTGCAATTATTCTTCAGAGGGGCCCAGCACCCACAGCCACCCATACCTACCCCTACGCTCTCCATATGCTCTGAGTTGTGGATTGAGGGTTTCTATAGAACTATAGAGGAAGCAGACCCTGCTGTCCCCCTCTGAGCCCCTTGAGACCATGATGTCTCCTCTATAATTTAACATATTGTTCTTCAGATTTTATTGTGCTTTATAATATACTGCATTAAGAGCTCTGCACCGGACTCTTGAGATGATTTCATATTGAGGTGGTGATTTTCTTTAAGGTGGCTATAAACGGGCTGATCTGGTATGGTCAACGGATAGTGTACGAGGGGCCACACACAGAGTATGGCTTCCATTTAATTGTGGCTTCACTTCACTTCCACATCTGCCAATGAATTATGTATTGGCAGATGAGAAATAGCCACTGGCATCACTAGAATTAAATGGCCCAACAGCAACATTTTCTTGGTGTCCCCAGCTCAGGGCCCAACACTTGGGGGCAGATTCATTAAAGTGTGAAGTGGCTAACGCTAGTGACTTTTCCCCAGCTTGAGAAAGGGCCTGTGACGCCCGAAACATGTCGTGTGGATAGCAATTAAATTGCACATTGGCAGTTATCCTGCATATTGTTCTCCATTTTGAATTTATACATTGGTACAAAAAGGTGTATGGACGGAGCACCTGTGGGACAGCTGGACCAGCTATACTTTGCTTATACGTGTATAAACTACAGAGTGAAAGACTTTTCCCCAGCGTTACCATCCTCAGCGACATCACCAATTCACTAACAGGTGCAGGCGCCTATTCGCGGACGAAAGAGACCGTCGCTAGCGTTCGTTCGCTCTCTATTGCCAGGCGACTTTTCGCTCTGGCAAAAGGTTGTTACTCCGCAAATTCAGTAAAGTGAGGATTTTACTGAACGTTACCTCTTTCGCCAGAGTTGACTTCGCCACCTCAGACCAGGCAAGTGCTTAAAAGAAGTTAGAGCTTCCTCACTTACATTCTGCCACTTACATCATATCCTTTGAGCCAAAAATGCATTAAAGTTGAAAAAACGATGGCGACTTTTCCTTTTTTTAAGCAGGATTGCCTGCAAAAGTCCTAACTTAAAGGGATACCGTCATGGGAAAATTTTTTTTTTTCAAAATGAATCAGTTAATAGTGCTGCTCCAGCAGAATTCTGCACTGAAATCTATTTCTCAAAAGAGCAAACAGATTTTTTTTATATTCAATTTTGAAGTCTGAAATGGGGCTAGACATATTGTGAATTTCCCAGCTGCCCCAAGTCATGTGACTGACAAACTTCAATCACTCTTTACTGCTGTACTGCAACTTGGAGTGATAGCACCCCCCTCCCTTTTCCCCCCCAGCAGACAAACAAAAGAACAACGAGAAGGTAACCAGATAGCAGCTCCCTAACACAAGATAACAGCTGCCTGGTAGATCTAAGAACAACACTCAATAGTAAAAACCCATGTCCCACTGAGACACATTCAGTTACATTGAGAAGGAAAAACAGCAGCCTGCCAATCTCAATGTTATTGATTCATGTCCTAAAGTGCAGGCACAAGTCACATGACCAGGGGCAGCTGGGAAATTGACAAAATGTCTAGCCCCATGTCAGATTTCAAAATTGAATATAAAAAAATCTGTTTGCTCTTTTGAGAAATGGATTTCAGTGCAGAATTCTGCTGGAGTAGCACTATTAACTGATGCGTTTTGGAAAAAAACATGTTTTTGATGACAGGATCCCTTTAAACTTTTTTTGGATAACTGGTTTTCTCCAGACATTTCATAAGATAAGGAACATTATTTTGCAGTGGGCTCATGTGTAGGGCATTATATTAACTCTTTTGTCTTTATAAAAGTTCCCTGGACATTTTTAATAAAAAGTGGTAACTTCAGGCACTTGCACCAACATTTATAATAAAGACGTCCATACAAATTTTCGCTAGGCACAAACGAACGCTATCGCATCTTCATTATGAAATGCTCGCACTGACGAAGTAAGTTGCCAATGTTCGGCACCCAGGACGCAACTTTGCATATTAGTGAATTAGCGTAGTGGTAGCGAATTTGCGCCTGGCGAAGTGGTGGGATGTATGCAAAGTAAATGCTGGCGACAATTTGCCTTTTTTACTTACCCCTCGGCGCAGATTCTGGCGTCGAAGTTCACCAGCCATCTTCCGGGTCTTCGTGTCTTCTTCCGGCGTTTTGTTAATTTCCATCCATTTCGCCACATGCATAGTTGTCACAAACCGGGAAATTCCTCAAACTGCGAATGCGCCGCCGGCCTCCGTCTCAGCTTACCGGAGACCCGGAAGATGGCTGAGTGGAACTCCAATGCCTGAATCTGTGCAGAGGGGTAAGTAAAAAGTTAGGGGCATTTCCCCTGGCAGCAGTTAGGCTGGGGGGAGGAGGAAGGGGGTCTACGTGGGGTGGTGGGGGGTAGGGTTTTTTTTCGCTAAAAGGTTGAATTCTCCTTTAAGAGCCATATTTCTGGTTTTCAAAATCAGCTCTTCTAGCGCAGGGAACACAATTATGCTCTCTGCAGTAGCATCCTGGCCAGTGTCGAACTGGGACACTAGGGGCCCACCAAAAAACTTCAGACTAGTGGCCCACTCTCAGTACTATTTTCTTCCTCTCCTCACTGATCCTCTATTCTCCTTGTCTCTTTTCTTTAAATACTATAATCTATTATTCCATCTATTTAGCCTCTTTTTCTCGTAGTAATAGGGAATGGCCATAAAATAGTCCAAATGTTTAACAGAATGAGGGCCCACTGAGACCTGGGATCCCCGGGAGTTTTCCTGGTATCCTTGTGGGCCAGTCCGACACTGGTCCTGGCTCTCTTTGCCATTGTGGACCCACCGGACCCCCTCCGGTGCAAAAAGGCGAGCGCATGGGGGAGGGGGCAGCAACAACAGCAAGCAGCCTCAGGCGGTGGAGGGGCCAGGATCGCCCCTGTGCGCATGCGCCAAATACAGCTCTCCCTTACCGAAGAAGACCAAAGACCTGGAAGATGGTGCCCTTGAGCTCCGCTGCGCTACTCTGCATAAATAAGTGAGCATGCTGTGCCCGGCACTTTCGGAAATAATGTACTATGTGGGTAGGTACCAGGAAGGGGGGACTATCTAGTGTAGTAGATGGGGCTTTTCTTATTGCGGTGGGTTAGTTCTTCTTTAAAGGCAGAAAACACATTAAAGCCGGTGGGAAAACATATGAGTCACTTCAGCTATTCGACTGACCTTTTCCTTGGGCAACTTCAGAAAGCTGAAAAGGCTTCTATGTTTTTCCGGTGGAAAAGCATTCAGAGGAGATTAATTGCTCATTGTGGAGTGATTAATCTCCTTATCTGACAGGGCCCCAAATAGCAGACAGACTGGTGCCCCCACTCAATGCAAATATAAGTAGAAGCTGTACCCAGTTAACAAGAATATTTGATATATTGATAGTGGCCTGATTTTATATAGGTGCTCCCCTGTCCCACTACCACGATCAGTGTCTTCAGTGTGCTGGGCCCCCCTGCAAAAAAATCTTTGGAGGCCTCTGGCGCACTCCGACCCCCATCCTTCCGCCTACTTAGCTATAGAGGAAGCAGACCACTGAGTGTTTAAAGCAAGCAAAATCCAAAGCAAAAAAATACACTCCGGCACGCTCCCCTCCACCAAAATGGCGTCACATGTGGTTGGATTGGCCTGATCTGGAAACCCGTTATGCAGAGAGATTTGAATTACAGGAAGGCTGTCTCCCATAGACTTAATTTCAATCAAAAAATTAAAATTTATAAAAAAATTTCCTTTTTCTTTCATGTTTTTGAAGATCCAAAGATCCAAAGGTCCCGAGCATCCTGGATAACACGTCCCGTACCTGTACGGGTATGGGATCCGTTATCCGGAAACCCGTTGTCCAGAAAGCTCAGAATTACGGAATTAAGGCCATCTCCCATAGACTCCATTTTATCCAAATAATCTAAATTTTCAAAAATGATTTACTTTTTCTCTGTAAAAATAAAACAATGGCTTGGACTTGAGCACCCACAGTGTTCTCTTGATGACTGTACCCTGGGTTGCGGGACCTTTTAAAGAAGAGGAGCGCTGGCCTGGGGTAGGACGTCATTATTTCGGGTCAGTTGGGGGAGTGCCTAATAAATTGCTGCACCCCAATTTAGTTTTGTATTACGTGCTATGTAGAAACAGCTGCGGGTGAACATCCATAGAGTAATGCCCAATGATATGCTGCATGGCATGGAAGCCAAACCTAATAGACTGATCCATTATCTGGAAAGCCGTTATTCATGCTCCGAATTACAGGAAGGCTGTCTCCCATAGACTTCATTTTATTCTAATACTCCAGATTTTTATAAAAGATTTCTTTATTGTCTGTAATAATAAAACAGTCGCTTATACTTGATCCCAACTAAGATATAATTAATCCTTATTGGAAGCAAAATCAGCCTATTGGCTTTATTTAATGTTTACATGATTTTCTAGTAGACTTAAGGTATGAAGATCCAAATTACAGAAATACCCGTTATCCGGCAAGCCCCAGGTCCCGAGCATTCTGGATAACAGATCCTATACCTGTACCCGTTGTCCGGAAAGCTCAGAAATTACGGAAAACCGTCTCCCATAGACTCCATTTTATCCAAATAATCAAAATTTTTAAAAATAATTCCCTTTTTCTGTGCAATAATAAAACAGTAGCTTGTACTTGATCCCAACTAAGATATAATTAATCCTTATTGGAAGCAAAACCAGCCTATTGGGTTTATTTCATGTTTATATGATTTTCTAGTAGATTTTAGGTATGGAAGGCGATCCAAATGAAGGAAAGCTCCCTTACCTGTGTATATATATATATATATATATATATATATATATATATATATATATATATATATATATATAAATATCAGTATATAAATATCAGTAACTGTCGGTGTATAAAGAAACATTGGTGCCACACTCTCCCTCTGCCCAACACTGAGCTGCTCCCTCCCCATCCCGAGCAGAAGGGCAGAGGGCCAGGAAACCCGGAACCAGCCAATCAGACGGCAGAGAAGGACGCAGAGGGGCGTGGCCAGGAACCTCTCCTCAGGTTTTGGCTGTTTTTTTTCTCTTATTCTTCTCCCTTTCAGCCCGTGAATCCGGGGCCCGTGACGTAAGGAGAAGACACCGGATCTATCAGTGTAACGGGAGGAGGGGGAGGGGACTGCGGAAGGACACGCACATCTCGGAAGGGACGGAGATAGCGGAGGAGATTGAGCCCCAGCGGGGAGATTATCGGGGAGGATGGTGTCCTGGATCATCTGCAAGGCCGTGGTGTGAGTATTCCCCCTCTCTCTCTATTATTCTCTTACTACCCTCCCTGATCTCAATGTGGTGGTTCAGTCCATTAGGGAACCTCAAGCAATTCATCAGGGAGGCCAATAAGAGTGCAGCTGTGCAGGGGCCATTTATTTCAATGGGGGGGGGGGGGGGGGGTTATGCTGGGCCCCAGGGGTCAGGTGGGTTTCAGATGACGTGTGTGTGTACCCGGCTGTACTCAGTATAATAATGACTAGGGACAGGACACATTAGTCTCTACGTGTGGCCCCTGTGCTGCAGGCAGGAAGCAGATGTTGTGGCCCCTGTGCTGGTGAAGGTGGTACAGACCATGTAGTCAGGGTCACCAGCTCTCATTTTCAAAACCAGCCTAAGTCCAGCCAAGAGGCTCTTCAGCAGTAGCCCAACAATAGCACAATAAGTGCAGTGAGAAAAGTCTAAAATTAATATATGTGAAAATACGCCTTTTTCAAATTTTCACTGTTTCTCAAATTCTCCCATGAAGCAAAATGGGACAGATTCGCCCATTACCAGCGGTGTAACGACAGAGTGGGCCCAGGAGGTATAGGGGCCCTAATTCATATACAATTTCAATAACTATTGGTAAAAAAGGTCAACCTCTAGATATTTTGGTAGCCAGCCCCAAAATTATCTGAAATTGAGGAAAGTCACTGAAGAATGCGTAAGAGTGACAGGAGACTGGGGTACAGAGCCCAAAATCTGGTGACTCCCAGTCCCATTGCATGCTGGGTATTGTAGTCTTACATTAAACTTGGCAAATTGTTAAGCAAAAACGACATTACCCAACATGCATTGGGAAGACGCAGGTTTGGCACATTAGGGCAAGAAAAAACTTTGGCTGGTTTCCAAAGTACAAACTAGCCAAAGGCCCAAATCCGTTCCTTGGCTAGTTTGTACTAGCCCGCCTGGGCTTTAAATGAGTTGCCCAATTTGGCTGGAAAACCTCCAACCTGGCAACCCTGCATGTAGGACTAGCTTGTTCATCCTGTGATGGTGACTGGGGACAAGGGGGGGCTTTTCCTCATGTCCCCGGCATTTTAGGGGCCCCTGAGGAAGAAAGTAGAAAAATGGGCAAAGGATAAGTATGTAAGTATTTTTAGCAAATATTGAAGTTTCTACATCCAAAATATCATCCCGCCCTCCAGCTCTTGCTGAACTTGAACCTGAGCTTTGTTTGTAAGTTGATTATCTGTGAATGATGTGGTCCCCCAGCCCTGCCCCAGGTGAACCGCAACTCTCGCTTTACCTGCCCGGGACATAGGGTTGGGGCAGCGGCTGATGGGCAAAGGTTGCATTTATCTGTAATGCCAATATCTGTATTGGTCACTTATCTCTTCATCCCGTGGCATTTATTGGAGTGGTGGGACAAAGGTTGTAGAATATCTCACATTGTGCAACGTGAATGTGCGTCCCTATCAGAGTGTGGATACCAAACTTGTGTTCCAGGGATCTTCAACCTGTGGCTTCCGAGTTGTTGTTAAACTACAAGTCCCAGCATCCCCTGCTGAAGTGTCAAATATTGAATAATCATTTTATATCCTGGTTATTTGGTCACAGTTGAAATGCAGTTCATGGCTGCTGAACATACTGACAGATCTATGTTCCATCTGTTTATTTGACGTGTCTATGACACATGGAGGCCCATTTATCAAAGTCTGAATTTATCTCATTTTCTGAAAACTACTCCGACCAAATCTGCACAGGTTTTTTTCCCTTATTATCAATACATTTTCCTGAAAATTTTTATGTGCGGGAAAAACCCTGAAAAAATAGTGAAAACTTCAGATTTTTGCCTGAAAACCCAACACAGATCAAGATATCTAAGGGACTTCCTTCCATTGACTGACTGATATGCAACCTCGGCAGGGCCGGATTTTCGGATTCTGACTTTTTTCATCCCGAGATATAATAAATACCAAAAAAAAACACGTTTTTTTTTTCATTAAAAATTCAGATTTTATAGTAAAAAAAACACATCTTTCGGATTTTTGGCATTCAGATTTTAATAAATAACCCCCTTTGAGTTTGGCAGAGCGTTCTAGGTAGGGAATGAATGCAGCATGGTGATTGGCCATTGGTTCAAAAGTATCTATGTGTCCCAGAATATTTATTATTCTGCTTTGTAAAGGGGTTCACCTTTTACTTAACTTCCAGTGTGATGTAGCAAATGCTATTCTGAGACAGTTTTCAATTGGTCTTTATTTTTATTATTTGCCGTTTTTAATCATTAAGCTTTTTGCGCAGCAGCTCTGCAAGTTGGAATTTCAGCAACTTGCTGGTTGCTAGGGTCTTATTTAACCTAGCAACCAGGCAGCTGTTTGAAAGAGAGACCGGAATATGAGGCCTAAATAGAAAGACAAGTAACAAAAAATAGCAATGACCGAGCATTTGTAGACTTACAGTGCTTTTGCCTAGATGGGGTCACTGTCCCCTATTAGTAAGCTGGAAAGGGTTAGAAGAAGAAGAAGGCAAATAATTCAAAAACTATTGAAAAGAAAAAAATGAAGACAATTAAAAAGTTGCTTAGAATCAGCCATTCTACTAAAGTTATATACATAATAAAAGGTAACACATCATTCTCTTTTAGGCTGAAAACGGAGAAATATGGAGATATAATATCCTAAGAAGTCCTATTTAAACAAACCATTCTTTATTGTTACTTGAATCAAAAGTAACAATAAAACTGTGGCCTCACAGAGCAATAGTTTTTTTTTTTTTTTTTTTGCCTGCTGGGGAAAGTTGCAAAGTGTCAGAAGAGAAAAGGCAAATAATTAAAAAAACTATATATAAAAAAATAACGGAGACCGATTGAATAGTTGGGGCCATTCTATGACATACTAAAAATGAACTGCTAACTACACAGAAGTCCGATTGTAAGCTCTTTACTCCTTGTATCAGTCACAGAGCTTCCGTTTCCTCATGCAATTCAGATGAATGGTGGCTGCTGGCAGGGTTAAACAGCAGTTGCACATTCATATTTAAAAAATGCAAGTTGTACAGAAATGGGTCATATAATGAGATTACTAATTAACGGGGCGTGTCCCAAAGTAATAAACTGCTAGTAGCGATAACAGAACTACAGGAATTCCGTCGACACTGTGATTGTCTCCGTACAGGTATGGGATCTGGTATCCAGAATGCTGGGGACTTGGGGTTTTCTGGATAACGGATATTTTTATAATTTGGATCTTCATATCTTAAGTTGACTTGACAATCATGTAATCATTAAATAAACCCAATAGGCTGGTTTTGTTTCCAATAAGGATTAATTATATCTTAGTTTGGATCAAGTACAAGGTACTGTTTTATTATTACAGAGGAAAAAGGAAATCATTTTTAAAAATTAGAATTATTTGCCAATAATAGGAGATGGCCTTCCTGTAATTCTGAACTTTCATGATAACGAGTTTCCAGATAACGGGTTTCCAGATAACAGATCCCATACTGTATAAAGACAATATTTAAAAATATATTTTGAAAAACCAAGAGCCGACGTGTAGGCCATCGGCTAGACCCACAGAGGTGTATTTATAAAGAAGCGTGCAAGGTATCTGTTTCCTGCGCTGCTGTTGACAATTGTCAATTGTCATGCAAAGAACAGGGTATTTATAAGGCTTAGAGGCATTTCTAAAGCTGCGAGGGAAAATGTGCATAAATAGCAACACAAGGAGGTTGTAAACTTAGATAATGGTAGAGTTAAAGGAGAAGGAATCGCAGATTCAGTGGAGGGGTGGGGCAGTTTGTTAGCCCCTCCCCTCAGTGATTAAAATACTTTATTTTTTACACCAGACTGGCATCCTTTTTCTTTAAGAAAATGCACCGGCACGGCTTATTCTCATTCTACTCCTGCACCAGGGCGACTTGATTATAAGGATAGGGTTTGGGTGCTGAGGTGGCAGTTGATACCAATACTTGGCATTCCCTGGGCGACTAGCGATGACGTTGAAGGGCAACACTTCACTTTCACTGTGATCCGTGTTGTGCGGGAGAATTTGCTTTTCTGCGAGACTAGTAAGAAATTTGGTTTGCTCCCTCCAGGCTACTGGGCATTCTGGATAACAGGTCCTATACCTGTATTGGATAAGCGAGCAGAAGCCATGGCCCTTCTCACTTTCAATCGGCATCACATGAAATATTCAGTCTGGAAAGACTGACTGCAATGTGATCTCAGGGCTGTTCTCAACACTCGCTCCGAAATCTGCAACCTAAAGCCCAGAGAGACTGGCCTAACTGTACCTCGTTAAGACACATTATGGTATTGTTATTTTCTGCTGGTTTTGGAGATGCAAAACTAGAGGTCTTCATACGTCCTTACTGTGATCAAATCAATGGCCTAGTGGGTGACCATATCAGACAAAGATCCAAAAACAAGCAGATATTTTTTTATATGCCCAGTTTAAAGGCATCTTTCACCCACACTCCAGACAGGATAAACTTCTATCTTGCATTGTGCCAAGAGAGCGAATTGGCAAAATGGTACCATTATTTTTTTTTAAAAAGGAAACATTCTTAGGTAGGGAACTATAAGACGGTTAGATTGACTCCTGTAGCAGAAAGCTTTTGGCAGGCATATTATGGGTTAAAATACTGTAATACCCACATTCACGCCCCAGGTGTCATCATATAAATCAGATGATAAGTACAAGGTACTACTAATCAGTTACTTTTAATTCTGTATACGGGTGACAAGGATGGGCAGATTGTTGGTGAAAATTGGACGATGTTTGTAAATCTCGCTATTACTGTGTATGTTTAAACTATACTGACAATGGATCTTCGCTACATTCATGACATGTATTTCCAAATTCCTTGTTTTTGTCTATTTTAATTTTATTTGTTATGAAAACTAAATAAAAACACATTTAAAAAAAAAAAAACAAAAAAAAAAATTGTGATACATTTCAAATCAAAAGACTGTGAGGTTGAGCCATGGCTTTATGTGCAATAGATCCTGCCTGACCAGAAGCTGAGCAGAAACCTAGACCTTGGTGGCAGTGGATGTGGTCTTGCTCAACCATTTGATACTGTCACACAGTAAACTACTGATTAATTGAAGGACTATTGGACTAGAACATACTCTTTGTACTTGAGATAGAGAATGGGCTCAAACATAAAGTGGTGACAAATGGAATGTGGAATACTTGTCCTTATATAGATACTGCCTGCTGATTGTTTGCTATAGGCGACTAGGCCTGATTTACCTGAATATAACACAAATTACTTTTTAAATTTGCTTTCAATTGCTTTTTTTTAATTTACATTTTAAAATGTTTTCCTGTGTTTCTTAGTGGCAGCTCAGTAAGTCAAACTGCTGGCTAAACACTTACAATTTCAAGAGCAAAGAGACATTAGTTGCTGGTATCCCTCTGATGTTGTATCAACTTGTATGTGCAAAACTGTAACTGATTAGGAAGTCGGTGACCTGCTTTACAAAGCTCATATTAGAGAAAAGAAAATTAAACAAATTAAATTCTAAAACCTCATTTTTTTTTAAATTGTAAAAAAAAAAAAAAAATGAAATAAAAAGCAATAGAATGAATATCTTCTGAGCCAAATCTTTTTGTCTTCAGTATTTCTTAAAGGGGTTGTTCACCTTCAAACAACTAGTTGTTTTCAGATAGAAAATAATGACTTTTCCAATTACTTTCTATTTTCTGTGTGTCACCGTTTTTCTAATATTGAAGTGTAAAGTGTCTTTTTTGACCTTCTAAAGCAGCTCTGAGAGGGGGGTGGCCGACCCAGTAAACTGTTCTAAATTGATACATTTAGTTGATACATTTCTTATCTTTGTCCCTGCTGAGCAGAATCCCTGGGTTTCACTACAGGCAGCTGTTAGACTTGATACAATAGTTGAGAAAATGGATCAACTAAATGTTGCAAAATTGTAACAGTCCAGAATCTGCACCTGAATTACTGAGCTGCCAGACTCAAACACCAGAGACACAAACATTCAACTTTAAACTTAGATTTTGGAAAAACAGTAAAAAATAAATAAAGAAAAGTCATTGAAAAAAGTCTTTATTTCTCGGGAACAATCTGAAAACAACTGAACTGAAAAAAATGTTTGGAAGGTGAACGACTCCTTTTAATTCAGACAGAGATGTGGTTAGTCTTGTCTTTCAGGGATTAACTGAAATGGTTTAATCCATTCTAGAAACAGAAATACCTACTGTATAATGGTGAAAATCAAATTTTATTTTGTTTTTGAATCAGATGTAAATTTTAATTGTAAATTGGCATCTCTCTCTTTCTCTCTTGAGTTTTTTTTTTAGTCAAAACTCACATTTTTCAGGTAAAAAAAAAAAATCCTCAAAATTTTGGAGATTTATTATACCCCGACCCATGGCACGAGTTTTTTTTCGGAGGTTTTTGTCTGAAAAATCAAAAGAATTCAAACGATTCACATATTAAGAAAACTCCATTAATATTGGTGAAAATTGAATTTTATTTTGTTTTTCCATTAGATGTAAATTTTAATTCTAAAGAGAAAAGAAGGAACTACATGTCGGCACTAATGACAGGTGCTGGTGGGGTGGGGGTTATTATCATATTGCCCCAAGTTTGCTGCAAGAGTAAAGGCCATATAATCTTTTTAAAATGACACCTGTTAGGGGAGCTATAAAAGGAAGCATCAGCGAGGGACTTGTTCAGTAGCATCCATCATCCGGAAGCAAAGGACGGCTCTAGACATAGTAGACAGAGGGTCATTAATCTCTGCAAGTTGCTGGATGTCTTGGCCATGGCCAGTGATTTATAGAAGGCAAAACAAAGATCAGGGAATGCTCTTCTTAAGGGCTAGTCCACACGGGGAGATAGCCCTGCGTTTGCGGTCGCGGCGACAAAGCGCCGCGCCAGTCGCCGCGACCGGCGCAGGCGACAGTTTTGTATGGGCGCCTATGTAAAAACGCCTGTGCTAACCACACGAGGCGATGCGCTTTTCAACAGTCGCCTGAGAAAGCCTGGCGAGGCATTTTCAGGCGACTGTTGAAAAGCGCATCGCCTCGTGTGGTTAGCACAGGCGTTTTTACATAGGCGCCCATACAAAACTGTCGCCTGCGCCGGTCGCGGCGACTGGCGCGGCGCTTTGTCGCCGCGACCGCAAACGCAAGGCTATCTCCCCGTGTGGAATAGCCCTAAAGGGGCACAATTCTAAAAAGGAAATGTAATAGAAAACAATGTGCAGTGCTTAATATGTAAAGATTTCATGTATGTTATGGTCTTTAATACGCTCTTTCAGGGAAGTATAATCAAATGGTGTCTCTTCCCTTTATTTTGCAAAGCAGCAGTTATGTCTTGCTTTATGGCTGAGGTTCTGCCTTTATGGTCAGAGATTCTAAATCACAGCCAATGTCTACATCGCTGTAGGGCTGTGAGCCTTTAAAGGGGTCATTCACCTTTAAATTGAAGTTTAGTAAGATGCAGAGAGTAATATTCTATCTATTTAATTTTCTATTATTTGTCGTCTTTGCGTTATTTAGCTTTTTACATTTCAGCTCCCCAGTTTCCAATATCAGCAATCTAGTTGCTAGGGTCCAAATGATCCTAGCAACCATGTGTTGCTTTGAATAAGAGGCTGAATTATAAATAGGAGAGGCCTGAGAAGAAAGATGATTAATAAAAAGTAGCAATAACAATACATTTGTAGCCTTACAATGCATTTGAGTATATGGGGTCAGTGACCCCTATTTGTAAACTAGAAAGAGTCAGAAGAAGAAGGCAAATAATTGAAAACTTATAAAAAAAAAAAATGAAGACCAATTCAAAGGTTGCTTCTGTGTAGCCTTACAGAGCATTTGTTTTTTTAGATGGGGTCAGTGACCCCCATTTGAAAGCTGGAAAAGATTCAGAAGAAGAATGCAAATAATTCAAAACCTATAAAAAAAATATTAGGAAAATGGTGCCATATAGAAAAAAGAGAGTAATTGGAAAAAGTCGTTATTTCTGGTGATATATCTGAAACCAACTAGTTGCTTGAAAGTGCACCACTCCTTTAACTGTCCCTGAACTCGCACTATTAGTGAAGGCCTGCGTTCCTACCAGGGGAGGGTGCTTCCCAGCATTCCTTTGACTGGGTGCTGTTTCTTCAAGCCCAGGATATGAGAGGACACTCGCCTAATGAACGTTCATTATCATTAGCAACGTAAGCAGGCAGCCTGTGTCACACAGAGGATTATAGGAATAATATTTTATTTATCTGCAATTAATCAGTGACACTGCCTGATGGAATATTCTCATTATAATACCCTCTTATGTTATCAGCTCGTTACTTGTGTTGCTAATGTAAATAGTAACATTTCTCATTTTGAAACTAAAAAACTTCATTGCATAAAATACCCTGGGTTTAGATAAGGTTTAATAGTCCTGTTATATCCTGTCCTATAATGGAGCTAATAGATGTTTCTATGTTATAAGTCTTCTTGTAACTATTATATAACTTTATTAGGGATGCACAGAATCCAGGATTCGGTTCGGGATTCGTCCTTTTTCAGCAGGATTCGGTCGAATCTTTCAAGAAGGATTTGGGGGTTCGGCCGAATCCAAAATAGTGGATTTGGTGCATCCCTAAACTTTATGAAATAATTTGATATACACCTTGCACAAATATAGCACAGTGGATGCGCAAAAACAGAGGGATTCCTCCCCTATAGAAATATGTCAAAGATTGTATGCGCTTCCTATACAGAATAAATTGTACCTCCCTATAAATCGCCTCCCTATAAATCATAGACGGCTTAAATGTCTTTAAGTTATGCAGAGTTCCGAATGCGTGAGTGCATTAGTTCACGATCCTCATCCGACCGTCTTTTAGCGCAACCTCAAAAACATAAGAGTGACATAGAGACACACCAATGTGCGTTATCGTAAAACCGGCACTAGATCCCAGCTTGATTTATAATTACAGAATCCTCTGGGCACGGTCGCAAGTTAGGAATAGATTCGCAGTACGATTCATCTGTCTGTCCCTTCTGTATATGTGGCACTCGTTCTTAATGGAGTCCTGCTTGGGATTTCATTCGTTCCCTCGTGTTCCACTGCGTTAGTGTCTACCGCTTCACTTCCTGGTTCGTTCGTGCTGAATTCAGCTGGGATTAGTCGATGCGGTATGGACACCACAGGCTGGGAAATCGGGCGTGCAACAAAGGGAGAGCTCAAAAACCAATATTACCAATATTTTGAAAAAACATTGGCATGTGTTACAAATGGACAAGGATAAAGATTGTGAAGCAGTACTTTGTTTCCTCGGAGAGCGAACAATCTCAACAGGGATCCAAGATGGCGGTCTCACGCAGAGTTCGCAGCCCTGCAGATGACTCCGACAATGAATTCTCACTCCAAAAGTTCCATAACTTCCACATAGAGAGGAATGGACTGAAGTATCTTCACCCTGAGTTAAGAAGACCTTCTTAACGGGGAACCTGTGGGTTCTGATGGGTCTCCTGCTGGTCCTAATACTGCTGCTATTTCTGTTGTGTTGGGTCAGTGTTCTGTTGCCTTCTGGTCTCTTCTGCTCTTCAGCCGCAGGCAGCAGTGCCCCTAATGGAAGGAAGCCTTTCAAAAATAAGAAGACATTGACCTTGCTCTGTGTCTTGTAAGAATTTATTTTTACGATATATGCATTTGTTGAATAAATGCCATAAAGCAAGGTAGAACTACCATAAAGCAGGGCAGAACTGCTGTTTTTTCACCAGGAAGGAAGTAGAGGCAGTCTTGGAAATAGACTTCTCTGCACAGTAATAAAACGTTACCCGAACTCTGCAAGTAAAATAAATCAGTCCCCCCCAAGATTATAGCACTTTATCTAATATTACACATTACATGTAGCCAGCTACACTACATACTCTGAATAACCTTAAGTCTGCCTAAGGCTAATGCCACTGCACCCAAGTGGAGAACAGGTGTGGTCAAGGTGCCCGTGTCTGTTTTGCAGAGCAACCAACTTTAAAGCGGGCAGTTTAAGTACCGGCTAATAGTTGAGTTGGGTTATTGCTGCCCTGCCCATGTGCAGTATGCTCCAAATCTTCTGAGCGTGTGCCCTTTAATGAGGTTGTTCATCTTTGAATTAACTTTTAGTATGATGCAGAGAGTTATATTTTGAGACAATTCGCAATTGTTTTTCATTTTTAATTTATTTGTGGTTTTTTTTATAGTGATTTTAGCTTTTCATTCAGCAGCTCTCCGGTTTACAGTTTCACAATCTGGTTGCTAGGGTCCAAATTACCCTAGCAACCATACACTGATTTGAATAAGAGACTGGAATAGGAGAGGCCTGAATAGAAAGATGTGTAGTTAAAAGCAGCAATAAAAATACAGTTGTAGCCTTACAGCGCATTTGTTTTAAGATAGGGTCAGTGACCCCCATTTAAAAGCTGGAGAGAGTCAGAAGAACAGGGCAAACAATTCAAAGAAGAAAAGACCAATTAAAATGTTGCTTAGAATTTGCTATTCTATAACATACTAAAAGTTATCGTAAAGGTGAACCATGCCTTTAAGTAAGGTAAAGCATTTTTTTTAATGGAGAATTTCCTAAGGAGTCCTATTTAAATATACAATTTTTTATTATCTTTTCTCTGTTATAAATATAATGCGGAAAGCTGCAGGTTCTGCTTAATATGTCCCATGTATATAATAATAATTATAATAATCGCACTCTTCCTACTTCCTGTTATAATGTCAGTTTAAAGATGGATTCCTGCCATTATGATCGGGATGTTTGCTACTTCCTTATCTCCATCCGCACACCTTGCTGTTTGGCTTCACCCTTCCCTATAACCCTGATTGATTTCCTCCTCTAGTAGATAAACCTACAGAATTGTGTAGTTGTCCCATTGTCTACACTGACCTCCTGTTTTCCGGCCTGACCTTTGGCAGCTTTGATTAATTGCTTGACTGCCTTCTGTACCATCTATCTATCTATCTATCTATCTATCTATCTATCTATCTATCTATCTATCTATCTATCTCTGATTGGGACCCCTGTACTTCCTATAAAGTGCTTTCTTTTAATTTCTAATAATGGCCTGTGTCTTTAGTGATCCTTGTAGTGCAGGGGTCCCCAACCTTTTTTACCCGTAAGCCACATTCAAATATAAATATAGTTGGGGAGCAACACAAACATGAAAAAGTCCCTTTTAATGCCAAATAAGGGCTGTGATTGGCTATTTGGTAGCCCCTATGTGGACTGGCAGCCTACAGGAGGCTCTACTTGGCACTATACTTAGTTTTTATTCAATTAAAACTTGCTTTCACGCTTGGAATTCAAAAATTAGCACCTGCTTTGAGGACCCTGAGAGCAACATCCAAGGGGTTGGAGAGCAACATGTTGCTCACGAGCTACTGTTTGGGGATCACTGTTGTAGTGTCTACTGTCACTTAGCATCCAGTGGAGCAAGCTGACTGTATCCCAAAGTTCATTTATTTTTGTTATTGTTTTTTTTAGAAATATGGTTTCACTTGTACTGACCAAAATAGACCTGGGAGTTATGTGTACAGGTTTACTGTTCATATAAGCCCTAATTCATATATATATAGATAGATAGATAGATATAGATATATATTTATATATATATAGATATACATATATGAATATATATGATAAAGGTCTGAGGAGGAGACCGAAATGTTGGCCTTTTTTTAATCATTCTAATAAATTTTTTACATTTTAAAAAGGTACCACTTACTTGAATATATATATCACATTATATATATATATATATATATATATATATATATATATATATATATATATATATATATATATATATATATATATATATATATATATAGAATATATATATCACATGACTCACTGAAACTTGTGTATTATAATAAATAAAGTACCCCCTATTGCAAAATATGAGGATATTAGAAGTCACCGGAGTCATGTAACGGAGTCATGGAACTCCTCGGTAACTTATAATATGCTTATATTTTACAAGAGGGCTATTTTATTCAATATATATATATATATATATATATATATATATATATATATATATATATATATATATATATATATATATATATATATATATATATATATATATATATATATATATATATATATACAGCATATAATTCAAATATTGAGGTATGAATACTTTAGCTCAGCCTTTGCCTAAGTAGCCGTTGTTTCTTGTCCCAGTTGTAATATTTCTTATCACGTTCTTCAGGCCTCCTATTTGTTTAGAATGCCATTACAACAAACTGGGTACAGGTACGGCTTAGCAATCATTAGGTTGTGACATGGGTGCGTAGACAGTTAAAACAAGGTGGAACAGGTATAGGATCAATTATCCGGAATCCTGTTATTTCAGAATCTTAGAATTACAGAACGGTCTCCCATAGACTCCATTTTATCAAAATAATCCAACATTTTTAAAATAATATTCCTTTTTCTCTGTAATAATAAAACAGTAGCTTGTACTTGATCCCAACTTAGATATAATGAATCCTTATTGGAAGCAAAACCAGCCTTTTGGGTTTATTTCATGTCTACATGATTCTCTAGTATATTTTAGGTACGAAGATCCAAATTACAGAAAGATCCATCCATTATCTGCAAAACTCCAGGTCCCGAGCAGTCTGGATTACAGGCCCTATACCTGTATATGTGTTTCCAGCATGTTTCCAGTACACTCTCTAGAGAAACCTAACCTTACATTAGAGTCCTGTGCACTGAAACCCCTATCAACAACCCCATTTTTTACCTGCTTGGACATGTTATTCAATGTGACCCACAAGCCATCACCATGAAACTGGTGTCATTGAAATCAGAAGTGGCATCATTAGAAGGAATTGAACTTAATGCAACTGCCTAAAAGTTCAGCATCTCTATAACAGTAATGGGCCGGGCCTTCATAGTTGTGCACAGGAGCTCCCCATCTTGTTAGAAGTGTCAGTGGCACTGCACATGCTCAGTGGGATCTGGACAGCTGTTGATAAACTAAGCTAAGGGGTTGTCGCAAATCATTGAGTAGGTGCCCAAATTGGGTAAAAATCTGCTTGTTTGGCAACCTTGCCAGTGACCCCCCATCCGATTTGAAAGCTGGAGAGATTTAAAAGGAGGCAAATAATTAAAAAACTATAAAAAAACAAAATCATACTAAAGGTTAACTTAAAGGTGAGCCACCCCTTTAAGGCTGACAACAACAAGCTCATTATCACCTTATATAGGCTTCTTATTGTGTTACAGAGTTGACAGTATCTGAAAGGGAGTCTAACCTGGGAGTCTAGCAGTGTGGAATGATGTTTATTGTTTGTTTTCAGTCCTATGGGGTTGTATTCATAAGTATGACAGGTCCCTAGGTTATTTCCTAGCCAGTAATGAGAAATACCATAAATCTATATCAGTACCGGTATTTTTTTTTTATTCTGCTGGACAGTTTGCAAGTATAGTTGCATGGAAAGTGAAATGTACTGGACTGATATAAAAGTACCAGTGTTCCAGTGCCATAGTTTTCATTTCTTGGTTTCACCTTGATCTATGCCATGGCATGTGTTTTTAAATGGTTAAAGGCCTGTGGTCACAGTTCAGGTTTCAGGGACATGTGTATAAATCATAAACGGCGGCCCGCGGGTCATCTTCTGTGCCCCCCCACATGCTTTGTCTGTTTACCATATGTAACCTTTAAAATTTATCACTATAGAGATTAACTGGCCCTGCATTGTTTAAACCTCAAATTCAGACTCTAATCCCCTGTATTGTTCACACCTGTGATCCCCCTGCATTGTTCACACTTGTGACACCTCTATTGTTTATATCCTAAAGGCCTGTACTGTTCCACCTGAGACCCAGACTGAAACTTCCTACATTGTTCACCTGTTTTTACCTTATTCAAAATGCTAATGGGGCACCAGCACTGTGTCACTGTATGTAGTACATATTAGACTGATAGGTTTCCCTGTCTTCTGCTCTGTTCTGCCTTCCCTCCCTGTGTGTGCCATTCTCTGCTTGCCCAGTGCTGCTTGTGTGTGACACTCTGCTTCCCCAGTGCTGCTTGTGTGTGACACTCTGCTTCCCCAGTGCTGCTTGTGTGTGATATTCTCCGCTTGCCCAGTGCTGCTTGTGTGTGCCATTCTCTGCTTACTCAGCGTTGCTTTTGTGTGTCATTCTCTGCTCGCCCAGTGCTGCTTGTGTGTGCCATTCTCTGCTCGCCCAGTGCTGCTTGTGTGTGCCACTCTCTGCTTACTCAGCGCTGCTTGTGTGTGCCATTCTCTGCTTACTCAGTGCTGCTTGTGTGTGCCATTCTCTGCTTGCCCAGTGCTGCTTGTGTGTGCCATTCTCTGCTTGCCCAGTGCTGCTTGTGTGTGCCATTCTCTGCTTGCCCAGTGCTGCTTGTGTGTGCCATATTCTGCTTACTCAGTGCTGCTTGTGTGTGCCATTCTCTGCTTGCCCAGTGCTGCTTGTGTGTGCCATATTCTGCTTACTCAGTGCTGCTTGTGTGTGCCATTCTCTGCTTGCCCAGTGCTGCTTGTGTGTGCCATTCTCTGTTTGCCCTACGCTGCCTGTGGAATGTAAGCCTGGTAGGGTTTTGTTCTTTGGGTCTGTTAGCATTTGGAAATTGTTGTTAAGGGCCCCTAAGGTGGTTAATCATGTGTTGGGGGGGTTGTTGTATTATCCACAGGGGAGGATGAGGCATATGGATTTAAGGATTTGTTTTAACATGACTTCAATTTATCACATATGAGTGATGAGGGATTTCCCTGCAGTGAGCACCAACCATTTGGTCTTTTGGTGTGCTGCCACCGTTAATGTGGATATGATCTTAAAAGTTCTTTTGGTAATATGGGTGTGGTTTACAGTGGAAGAAGGCGGCAAATAATAAAAAACCTATAACAAATGAAGACCAATTGAAAAGTCGCTTAGAATTATCTATTCTATAACATACTAAAAATTAAATTAAAGGTGAACCACCCCTTTAAGATGATGGGATTTGTAGTCCGTATCTGCAGGGCCACCATTTGGCCACCCAAAATAAGGTCTTGGAAATCCGTGTTTCTCAAAGGAATATTTTGGAAATGTGAGTTAGTAAAAGTCAGGGCTAATAATAATCCCAGGGCAGCGAGGTTTAATCTATGTTTGTATTCATTCGAGCACCAGAGTCAGGCCGTGTCTGGAAAAACGATGGTCACAAACAGCTTTTTAATGAAGTGCCGGGGACACAAATGTGAAATACTTGCAATGAAGCAAATGATGGGGAGTAGCTGGTTCTTGAATTCACTTTAAAGGAAGGATTTTTTTGCTGAACAGAGTGTGGCCGCGCTTATTCCAGAATTTGTGATCCCAGTGTGACTGGAAGGGTTTGTGGGTTTGTGTGCCACGTCGCAGGATACATTAAACACTCTTTTATGTGCTCTCCTTGCAGCTCAAGCTTCTCTGCCGAGTAAACATTTACCTTTTTAGGTTCTTACATGCACTTTTTATTTCAAGGGTAACTAATATTCTAAAACTGCGAATAGACCAGAACAATGGACAAGAAATAGTTTTATCTGAAAAGATCCAAAAATAAAAGGACATGCTGATTTATTTGTATTAATGCATGGAGCTGCTGTAGTGTTTCCCATGTAAAGCAGTCCAACGGCTCTCCTGATATCCCTTGTGCTCACATTCTTTATCCAACTTTTTCTGTACCAATGAAGAGGAAGCCATAAATGCAGGGTTAAAGGGGAATATGAAATCACTGGTGGAGATGCCAATTTGTTAAAGGAACAGTAGCGTCAAAAAATGAGTGTTTTGAAGTAATGAACATGTGATCCATTGTTGCTCTGCACTGGTACAACTGGTGTATTTGCTTCAGAAATATTATAGTTTCTATAAACAAGCTGCAGCCATTCAAGCACAGGATACACAGTAGATAACAGATAAGTACTACTATAGTTTATATAAACAAGTTGCTGTGTAGCCATGGGGGCAGTCATTCAAGCACAGGATACACAGTAGATAACAGATAAGTACTACTATAGTTTATATAAACAAGCTGCTGTGCAGCCATTCAAAGCTGAAAAAGAAGAGAGCACAGGATACACAGCAGATAACAGATACACTCTGTAGTATACAATGAGATTCTTCAGAACTTATCTGCAATCTACTGTGTATCCTGTGCTTAAATGGCTGCCCCCATGGCTACACAGCAGCTTGTTTATATAAACTATAGTAGTACTTATCTGTTATCTACTGTGTATCCTGTGCTTAAATGCCTGCCCCCATGGCTACACAGCAACTTGTTTATATAAACTATAGTAGTACTTATCTGTTATCTACTGTGTATCCTGTGCTTGAATGGCTGCCTTCATAGGCGTCCAATCAAAATTTTCCAGCCTGGCTGATCGACGAGCCGACCGATATCCAAGTCTTCACATGGAATACCATAAGAAAATTGTTACGTACGATATTATTTGTGCGTGTATGGCCACCTTAAGGCTACAAATATATTGTTATTGCTTGTTTGCTACGAATCTTACTATTCAGGGCCTCTCCTACTCGTATTCAGTCTCTTATTAAAATCAGTGCATGGTTGCTAGGGTAATTTGGACCCTAGCAACCGGATTGCTGAAGTTGCAAATTGGAGAGCTGCTGAATAGAAAGCTAAATAACTCAAAAAAAATAATAAATGAAAACCAATTGCAAATTGTCTCAGAATGCCTTTCTCTACATCATACTAAAGGTTAATTCAAAGATGAACAACCTCTTTAAATAGTCCAAAGAGGGCCAACCCTACCTTGCCCTAGGCTCCTAGGTATTCCCTGTACGAGTTCAGACTTGGCACATGTGCAGTACAGAACATCTCCAGAGATTCTCAACTATTCATGCATCAAGTCTGAGCTTGCTCAGGGGATAACTGGGATTTTGGGGCAAGATGCCGGCAGTGTTCTCTTGATGACTGTACCCTGGGCTGTGGCACTTTTTTAAAGAAGAGGAGCGCTGGCCTGGGGTAGGACGTCATTCATTTATTTGGGTCAGTTGGGGGTAGTGCCTGATTAATTGCTGCACCCCAATTCCGTTTTGTATTAAGTGCTATGTAGAAACAGCTGCGGGTGAACATCCATAGAGTAATGCCCAATGATATGCTGCATGGCATGGAAGCCAAACCTAATAGACTGATCCGTTATCTGGAAAGCCGTTATTCATGCTCCAAATTACAGGAAGGCTGTCTCCCATAGACTTCATTTTATTCTAATACTCCAGATTTTTAAAAACGATTTCCTTATTGTCTGTGATTATAAAACAGTAGCTTGTACTTGATCCCAAATAAGATATAATTAATCCTTATTGGAAGCAAAACCAGCCGATTGGATTTAATTAATGTTTACATGCTTTTCTAGTAGACTGAAGATATAAAGATACAAATTACGGAAAGATCCATTATGCGGAAGACCCCATGCCCCGAGCATTCTGGATAAGAGGTCCCATACCTGTAGTAGCTATTGACATATCAGTATTGCTTTGCTGTAAGCTGGGGGTAACAGTTTCCATTGCATTTTTGGAAAGACACACGGAACAAATCTGCATGTGGGAAAGAAGTGCAAATCTCTCCCCAGGATAATGTTTGCTGTTCCATAACAGGACAGACTGTAATTACAGATTACCGTCGGTTCTGCCAAGTGTCTGTACTGGATCTGATTTAGAATTTCAGAAGAGCAGTAAAGTTTTGTCTCGTGTGCAGCACCGACCCATCCCCCAGATTCAGCGTTCGCCTGTTTTTTAATTCTTCGACTCTGCATTTTTACCATTTTTGGGTAGAGATGTCGGAATGGTGAATAGTGAGAATGCAGGCTTTTGGCTTCTCTCTGTGTAATTTATATTTGAAATGTGCATTATAAGCCCTAATTTCTATTCTTAGGGCAAGGCCAGACGTGGCGTTTTTACGTTGCGTTTATAAAAAAGCCTTGACAGGCTTAAATGCGCATAAACTGCACAACCATTGAAATTAATGGAAAACGCACTGTGGCGATTCATAGTTATTCATGGTTTAGTCCCTCCTTCCCTGCCAGGATTTCAAATGATGTAGAAAGAGTAGAACTGTTAAACAGCTGGATTTCAGCATAGAAAATGGCATTTGTTCATACTTTTTGAAAAACATGTAACTGTGATGGGTGTATTGGTTGGTTCCTGTGTTATGTGGGACTCTTTATCAAATTTTGGTTTGGAACTCGGAGTTACCTTTTAAATCGGGTTGAAATAATAAGTCCATCAAGTTCAACCCCTCCAAATGAAAACCCAGCATCCATACACCCACCCCTCCCTACTTTTACATAAATTCTATATACCCATATCTATACTAACTATAGAATTTAGTATCACAATAGCCTTTGATATTATGTCTGTCCAAAAAATCATCCAAGTCCTTCTTATAGTCATTAACTGAATCAGCATCACAACATCACCCGGCAGTGCATTCCACAACCTCACTGTCCTGACTGTGAAGAACGACCTACGTTGCTTCAAATGAAACTTCTTTTCTTCTAGTCTAAAGGGGAGGCCTCTGGTGCGGTGATCCACTTTATGGGTAAAAAGGCCCCCTGCTATTTGTCTATAATGTCCTCTAATAGTCTCACTGGACGAGTATATAAGTAAGGGGCACACCAAGAGGTTGAAAGTGGGACTGGGTTTGGTTGGTTATGTTTTGCCACCCATACTTGACCTGAGGCCTCAGTTGTTAGCCCATTAGTCACCTGGGTGCTGGATGGAGGGCTCTGCTAGCAAGTAGCATTGGGCCCCTAACTATGGGCCACTATTATGGGTGTAGAGGGGCAGACTAAATAGATCTTGCTCAGTTACCTCATCTGCCCCTTCTCTGTTCTATTGTCCCTAACCCTCATGCAGCACATCCTAGCCAAATGCCTGGAAAGAATTCTCTCCGTATGCACATATACTGTATATATACAGAACTGGAATGGCGTTAGAGAGGGTACAAGTAAAGAGGATTTTGTCGTAGGAACATTTCTCCAAAAATACCTTTGTGTGTGTGTGTGATTTAGCAAGGCACAAGTATTTTCAGGTGCTTTCTCACCCGCCAGGAAGTGTGATTTCCTTTCTATTATTCACCTAACAATATCTCCCATATGTAATTAAAGGCACCGAGTTTGCCCAGGAGCAGTAACTAATAGCAACCAATAGGATGTTTGCTTTTAAAGGAAAAGGAAAGGTTAAAACTAAGTAAGCCTTTTTTTTTTTTTTTTTTTAAGAAAGTTCCACCGAAAATATACCAGTAAACCCAGGTCTGAGTACTCAGTCCTGCATTTTTTTTCTTCTATTGTGTACACATGGGCTTCTGTATCAGACTTCCTGCCTTCAGCTTAAACCTCCTTGCCCCGGGCGTGAGCATGCTCCGTTTGCTCCTCTTCCCCCCCTCCCTTCTCTGCTGTAATCTGAGCCCAGAGCTATGAGTGAGCAGGGAGAGACTCAGGCAGGAAGTAATGTCACACCAAGCTAATACTGCATCTGATATTCTAAACAAACAGAAAGCTTCTAGATCTTTTTACTTAGGTATGGTTAAACATTCTACAGAAAAAATATAGCATTCTAACTTGCACTATTGCAGCTAATTTATTGCCAATAAAATGCCTCCGTAGCTTTACTTCTCCTTTAAACAGGTGACCAGTAAATGCTAATGTCTGATTGGTTGCTATGGGTTACTGCTCCTGGACAAACTTTGTGCCTTTTTTTTACTTAACCCCCTACATATATATCTTGTATATCCTCCTCAAGCCCAGCAGGGGAATTAATTGGGAAGCAGAGGCATTTGCACCAGGGTAGAAGCTGATCCATCAAATGCTGTCGAAACATCTCCAAACCCAAACGCCAATGGTACTGTCCTCGTTTATACGCCCAGAAATTTTATCCAAAACTCTTGATACATTATTTCAGTACTCTGGGATATATTTATATTAATGCCATTATGCAGCCTCTTGCATTATTCCACTGGCTTCAGATTACCAATTCTTATGATTAAAGTCATGTAATTGCCCAAAGCCTAGTGCATAGACGGGGGAAAGCAGACATGATGTCACATAGGCAATAATAATCGGATATTTAATAATCATTGCAGAAAAGAGCAAATAGCCTGCGGCCCTGGTTTGATTACAGCACAGTATTTTTCCATTCACTCTCTCCAGTGACCCAACAGATCCTTTTTGGGTAACAACCGGGCAATTACTACTAATATAAACTAAAGAAACCACTTGTCTCTGAGGCAGTTGGAAGTGTTAAATCTCTGTGCCCTGATGCTTTCAGAATTGTTAAATCAGCCGGCTCCTACATTGTTTCAGAAGTCAGAACCGGCAGTGCAGAGAATATAACCAGCCAGACAGATACTTCTTTCAGTTGTAGTTCCATTTACAAATAACTTGAAGGCCTGGGACAAGAAAGGGTTTATATTCGTAATGATTTATAACGCTTTTGCTTGAGCCTTTGCGGCAGTAGCGATTACTCGCACGCTCCCCCCCTGTTAGTCATGCTTTGGAGACCCCATGCATTGTTCCTTATGCCTCGTGACTGAGTCAGCTGGCAGACATAAAAGCTTATGGGGGTAGGTAGCTGGGTGGGCGAGTGGGAGCTCTGGAGACAATACCCACACAGGGAAATATTGCATCAAGTCACCATTAGGGGAGCGCTGTTATTAACATTATAACCAAAACAAAATGAACTGTTTTTAGCAAGGTCCAAATTGATATGTTTGTATAAGAGTCTTGTACAGTAATGCTGCAGGGAAATATCGCCGGATTACGAGTTTCCTAGCTTTACTGTAGTCGTGTTTTAACCCTTTGTTCGCTCACTGGGTGCTGACTATGATAAGTATGGGAGGCCTTCGGTGCCATAAATGTTGAGGACTTGTGCATTTCATATGTACAGGTAAAGACCTGTTATCCAGAAGCACGGGACATGGGGTTTTCCTGATAACAAATCTTTCTATAGTTTGGATTTTCATACCTTAAGTCTAGTAGAAAATAATTTAAACATTAAATAACCCTATAGGCTGGTTTTGCTTCCAATAAGGATTAATTATATCTTAAGGTGGCCATAGACGTAGAGATATATGCTCGTTTGGAGATGTCGCTAAACGAGTGGATCACTCTCCGATATGCCCACAATAAAGTGGGCGATATTGGGCTGACCCGAGCGTGGGCCCTAGGGCCAAAAGGGCGGTCTGATCCGTAGGAATTTTCTAACCTGCCCAATCGCCATCTGGCCAACTTTCGGGCAGATATCGATCGGGAAAGCCCGTCGGGGGGGGGCTCTACACGCGAGCCGATAAGATGCTGACTTGGTCTGTCTGCAGCTTTTATCGCCCCATGTATGGTGGCCTTTAATTAGGATAAAGTACAAGGTAATGTTTTATTATTACAGAAAAGAGGAAATCATCTTTAAAAAATTTGGATAAAAGGGAGTGTATGGCCTTTCTGTAATTCAGAGCTTTCTAGATAATCAGAAGGGGGAAAAAAGCATATGGAACTGTCTCTGCCTCTTCCCATTGAGTTTAATCCTTACTGTCTGAAGACCGTACTAATTTCTTACCCCAAAAAATGTGCACTCATGCTTCTTAAGCTGTTGCTCATCAACATTTGGCCTATGGCACACACAGCCATAGATTATTTACCATAGGTGCTGTATATATTATATGCCAGCAGAGAATCCTGATCATGGTCATTCAGTTCAATGGTTGTGAATATTTTTGGCTGAAATCTGCCTGTAACTACCATTGACAGGTGGATTCCACTGGACAGGCTGCTCAGCTTTCAGGCGCATCTCCACTGGCTGACAGTTGCCTGTATGCTCTCCGTGCCATAGGCTGAACACTGCTGGCCCAACGAGACCAAGAGAATAAGTACATTCTCTGTGTATGAAACAGTGCCCCCTAGTGAGTGTGATAATAATAAGAATGGGAGAATTCTTAATTATGGTTACTTATAAATAACAATTGAAAAAAAACGAAATAGTTTTTTTTTTTTTTTTTGCTTCTAAGGGTTGGGGCAGACGGCAGATTCGGGGAGATTTAGTCACCTGTCGACTAATCGCCTCTTCTGCGGGGCGACAATCTCCCTGAACTGCCTTCCACCTGCTTGAATGAAGAATCGCCTGCGCTAATGCACTCGCGTCGCTTCGATTTCCGAAGTTGCCTCACGAGGAAACTTTGGGCGACTTCGGAAATCGAAGCGCCGCGAGTGCATTAGCGCAGGCGATTCTTCATTCGAACAGGCGGAAGGCAGTTCAGGGAGATTGTAGCCTGGCAGAAGAGGTGATTAGTCGCCAGGCAACTAAATCTCCCTGAATCTGCCTGTCTGCCCCAACCCTAAGAAACTGTTTTGTTCAGTAAAATCCATAAACTAGTCAGGATAAGGCCCTCTCTGCTATGCAACCATAAGGGGCCGATTCACTAACTTTGAGTGAAGGATTCGAAGTAAAAAAACTTTGAATTTCGAAGTGTTTTTTGGGCTACTTCGACCATCGAATGGGCTACTTCGACCTTCGACTACGAGTTTGACTTCAAATCGAAGGATTCGAACTAAAAAGCGTTCGACTATTCGACTATTCGATAGTCGAAGTACTGTCTCTTTAAGAAAAAACTTCGACCCCCTAGTTTGCCATCTAAAAGCTACCGAACTCAATGTTAGCCTATGGGGAAGGTCCCCATAGGCTTTCCTAAGTTTTTTTGATCGAAGGATATTCCTTCGATCATTGTATTTTTATAAAATCCTTCGAATCGTTCGATTTGAAGGATTTAATCGTTCGATCGAAGGAATAATCGTTCGATCGAACTATTTGCGCTAAAATCCTCCGACTTCGATATTCAAAGTCGAAGGATTTTAATTCCCAGTTGAATATCGAGGGTTAATTAACCCTCGATATTCTACCCTTTGTGAATCGGCCCCTTAGTGTTCATAACTTCATATCCCCTTTCCTATATAGTCTAATCAAGCATATGTTTAAATTGGATTCTTTTTATCTGGAACACACAATTATTACTCTTCCTTCCCAAAATTTTTACAATTACAGAGCCGCAGAGTTATTTCCCCCGATGAGGTGTCAGATCTGAGATAAGCGATTGCCAAGTAGGCGCGACATTGTAACACAAACTGCTTGGATTTCCATAGCCGTGATAATGACCCGGGGCTAGTGCAGTTATTCATCATAAGCCATAAATAAATGGAAACCTTGTCCACAATAAACACCAAAGGGAGAATCAGGTTACTGTATTATATTAAACCTGTTTATCCTTAAACTCAGACATCACCCGGGTGTTGGTGTACTTTCCGCACTCGTAGGATTGCCATTTGCCTATTGCAATTGCTTGGTATATGAGTTCTGTATTCCTGACTGGTCCCATTGTTTATTTATATCAAAATCATGCCAGCATCTTGCCTGGACCAATTCGATTGTTTGCTTTCCCCGTTGCTATGTTTTAAGACACAAGGGTATTGATGATTCCAAGCTCTAAGATGGTTTTATAATGCAGAATTGTGCTGAACAAGACCAATTTTTTTCTCACCATTGCTTGGGCTTCATTACCCTAGCAACCGGTCACTAATTTGGAAATCAGAATGGAAGATGAAAAGGAGAGGGTCTGAAAGGTAATATAAGCAATGACAAATACAGGTATAGGATCCATTATCCAGAAACCCATTAACCATAGCTCAGAATTACAGGAAGATTGCTCCCTATAGTCTCCATTTCAATTAGATAATTCAAAATGTTAAAACATATTTCTTTTTTCTCTGTAATAAAACCCTACCTTGTACTAGATCCCAACTTCTATTGGGGTTATTTAATGTTTAAATGATTTTCATATGGAAAGATCCCTTATCTGGAAAACACAGCGTCCCAAAGGATCTGGATAATAGGTTCCATACGTGTACATTTTAACCTCAATTATACATCCCCTGATCTTAAGTTTTCCTGGCATTTGACACCATATTTTGTGGTCCAGCCAATTTTTTTTGTAATGCATTTCCCTTTTTGTACCATTTTTCTGGTCCCCTGTACAGGTATGGTACATGTTTGGAACCTGTGGTTTTCCAGAAAATGCATCTTTCTGAAATTGGGATCTTCATACCTTAAGTCTACTAGAAAATCATGTAAACATTAAATAAACCCAATAGGCTGGAGAGGAAAGGAAATAATTTTTAAAAATTTTGATTATTTGGATAAAATGGAGTCTGTAGTTCAGGGCATTCTAGACAACGGGTTTCTGGATAACAGATCCCATACCTACAATAAAACTGAACAATCATAGTTGGTTGCTGATGTCGGTGACCCTGATATCTTTTTTAGCTGAAAACAGGCATAATAGGATTGCTAATAATTCTAAAGACCTACAGAATATAGAATGGAGACCAACTTTAAAGTTGTGATTGTATACCTGTATTGTGTACCTGTGTGTGTATACCTGTATTGGGGTTGCCACTTTTTCCCCCAGTAAAGACCGGGCAGGAGGCAGGGTCTATGACGTTTAGGGGCATGGCCGTGACACGGAGGGGCAGTCTATGATGTTGAGGGGCAGGGGCTAGGACTCGGCGATTGGCCGATTGCTGTGTCAATCATGGGGAAACCTGCCCGGTTTTCCTTATTTGTTATATCGGGCGGAAAGTGTTGATCTGGGCAGCCCTGGCTCATTTTTTTGCACACAGGGCCAGGGTGGGATTAGGCCGACATGACTCCTGGAAAAACCCGTGGGGCAGGAGCCCCCCCCCCTGGACATGGTAAGGAGGCCCCCAAGAGCCCCAGTCAGACACTATGCAGGACAAACCTCCATCCATTTATGCTATATCTCTTTTTCACAGAGGCCCCACCCCATTTCTGTGCGGAATGGGACTTACTGTAGGAAGTAACACATATGGGGGGGGGGGTTATGTAATAAGCAAACATCTTATTGGTTGCTATGGATTACTGCTCCTGGGCAAACTTAGTGCCTTTTATTACATACGGGGGATAGGGTTAAATGAATCGTATACGAATAAACGTATTTTCCAACAATAGAGTTACTTGCAGAAGATGTGAAAGCAATCATCCTTTTGTATTGGCAACTACCCTTTAAATCCGTGACCTTGGCAAGCCTGGTGTCGAGGGCAGTGCTGCCTTTCCGTGTCTTGTTTCCATGGCGTTTCTGACTCTTCTCCGAGTAACCGTGGCGATGTTTGTATGTCCCTGCTGGCAGGCTCCGAGTAAATCTAGGCCCGAGCGTGTCTGTTCCACTCAGCTTTCTCTCTAGCGCCTCCGTCTGCTCCATTAGTCACCCAGCCAATCGGATTGTTCCTTGCTCCTCTGTGCAACCTTGGCCAAAACAAATAATGAAGCGTTTGCCTGGTTCCAGTGGAAAGAGGAGGCTGGTTCCAGCAGCATGGAGGGAGTTATTATTATTCCAGCCTCGTATTGTCAGGACAAAGGCCACACTTTTTTCCTCTCAGTGAAACTGAATTTTCCTCCCTCTATGTTCCCGAATGCCAGGCCCAAATATCGGGAAGGTTCTTAGGCCTTGGCTTGGGTTCTGAGGCATCCTGTTTACTGGAATCTTGCATTGTGGGAAGGGGTGCTCTAATACCTCGATAATGGAGACCGTTAAATCATCAAAAGTACAAAATGTTAAGGTGTAGCATTTTTGACCTAATTCTGTGCTTTAGTTCTTCTTTTAAAGGGGCTTGTTCACTTTTAAGTTAACTTCGTATGACGTACAGATTGATATTCTGGCACAATTTGCAGTTGCTTTTCATGTTTTATTTATTGTGGTCTTTGTTATTTAGCTTTTTGTTCTGCAGCTCTCCAGTCTGTAGTGTTTTGTTTTAGATTCAGTAACCCCCCCTCCATTTGAAAACTGGAAAGAGGCAAAAGAACAAGACACATAACTCGTAAACTGCAAAATATATTTTATGAAGACCAATTGCAAAGTCGCTAGGATTAAGACATTCTATAACAATAAAAACTACCTAAACGTTGAACCACCCATTAAATGTACAAATGCTGCGAAATATTATAATGCACCCCATTGTAAGTTATATAGGAAATAAGGTAAAATATCACGATAGTAAAAGTCACTGGAGGGAACCATGAGCTTATAAAGCCATGAGGCCTCTGACATTAAAGGCTTAGGTAACACATGGTGTTTTTACCTCTAGCGGAAAAAAATGCCAATATGGTTCTGTAGTGTGAGTTAGTGATCCCAGGTCTGCGGGTTTGGGCTGGCCTCACACCCCCATTTGCTGGCGGGTCTGGGTTGAGCTCTTCCTCCCGCTCTCCCTTCCCACTAGGGGATTTCCCTCCCTTGGCCCGCACCAGCCCGGCCGTTTCCAACTTCCGCAATACTTTTATAGACCAGCGCCGTCCTGCCGATGATGTCACAAAAGGGGCGGGGTGAGCAGGCGAAGCGTCTATAAAAGACGAACCCAGAAGTTGGATGCCGGCATTTGACGGTGGTGGGCAGTTAGAGCAGGAGAACCCGCACCCGACCTGCAGGTAAACCCGTCCGGCCCGTGGGTGGCGCGTGTATCGGGCTGCCCCGCATATCACTACTGCCACCGTACATTTCCGGCTTTCTTTTTTATAGACGTGTGCCTGCTCACCCCGTCCCTTTTGTGATGTCTTCGGTGGGTCTATAGATGGAAGTCGGGGCGCGGGTGGAGGGATGGCGGGTCGGGTTTTACCCGACCCGCACATCACTAGTGTGAATTTTGTTGCAAAAATAAGCCTCATGTGGGCAGTGATGGCACAGTCATTTTACACAAGTGACATCACTAAGCATCAATTACAAAAGATGACATCATTATGCACTGTTTATAAGATATATTTACAGGTTATTCATGGTTCTTGTGTATTGCATAGAGTATTCTGTACCCCCTTCTGTAAATTGTAAGGATATTTACCAAGGACTTTTACGACCATATAAAGGCACAAGGCGGCAGGTCGAGTGCTTTTACACAGGTCATGGAATTCCGAGGTTCCATGAAGAAAGCAATACGTTATTTTTTTAGAATACACATGTTGAGTCATGCGACACATTATATTATTATGCACTATTTATATATAGGGGATAATGTACCTCTGTAGTAAAATAATATACATGTCTAATAGGAGTTCCATGACCATATACAGGCATAAGGCCATAGGATCATGGAACTTCAAATATTTATAAGTGACTTCAGTATATTATTTTTTATAACACACATGTATCAGCGAGTCGTAACACATGTGACATTGCTAAGCACCAAATATAACTGATGACATTATTACAGGGGTTGTTCACCATTGAGTTAACATTTAATGTGATGTAGATAGTGATATTCTGAGACAATTTGCAATTAGTTTTCATTTTTGTTATTTGTAGTTTTTGAGTTATTTAGCTTTTTATTCAGCAGCTCTCCAGTTTGCAGTTTCAACAGTCTGGTTGCTAGGGTCCAAATTAGAAGAGGTCAGTGACCCCCATTTGAAAGCTGTCAAAAGAAGAAGGAAATCTATTAAAAATCTATAAAAATAAATAATAATGAAGACCAATTGAAAAGTGGCTTCGAAATGGCAATTCTATAACATACTAAGAACACTAAGCACCATTTATAAGGCTATATTTAACAGGATCTTCATGGCTCTTGTGTATTCTTAGGATACATTTTAAAGATTATACTGTGTGATGTAAGTGTGTGTGTAGCTGCCGGACTACAGACCTGCGTGTCTAAGTACAGACCATTAGTCAAACGTAGACGTGGGAAATTGTCTACGCTTCAGAAAACCTAAAACTTTATGGATTATCCTTAACCCTTTACGTGGCATGACACCTAGAATCTTACTGGATAGGACCACATCCTGCAGTTCCGCTTCCCTTTTATATATTCTGTGCCCCATACCCGCAACCTGCAATCCACAACCCGGACGCACAACCCGCATTCTTACCCGCTTGGAACCGCTACCTGACCCGCTGACCATCAAGAATCAGGAAGTGCTGCCATTGTAAACCAGAAGTGACATCATCAGAAGTAGACGTGATCAGAAAAAAAGGACTAAAACTGTAAGTGCCGTCATTGTAAACCGGAAGTGGCGTCATCGGAAGTAGCTGTGATTGAGAAGACCTGCGACCCGCAGAACCGCCGACCACGTCTTTACCAACACCCAGAACTTCTCCCCTCAACCCGCAAGGTACCGCAGGTTTTTACTGGTAACCCGCAGGTACCCGACCCGCTGCAGGACTCTAGCACAGCGAAGGGTTGAATTCTGTTCTTGAGGGTTAAAAACACCAAAATCAGCCTAAAATCTTTCAAAATGGCAGCGTGGGAATATGTTGTTTTGCAGTCAATGTAGTCGTGATGATCACAGTGGGACTGGTTGGGTTTCCCTTGGAATTTATAGTGTTCATTTGCTCAGTACTCTGTGTTCCTTCTTTTGACTAAACACTAATCTTCCATGTTTGTGTTCTGGTTGCCAATATTTTTTCCCCTTGCTCTAGCTTTTCATATATGGTGCCGAACAGAATAAGCCTTTCTGTATTTTGAAGAGAGGTAATAAATAATATTGGTTTGGACGCGTCTCTGAGTAATATTTACCATTTGGGTTTCGAGTTCTAAGAAGTGTTTGGCAGAGCCGGCAGTGAGGCTTTCCAGCTGCCTATCCCGTGTCTCTCCGTGTGCTTTTCATCATTGCTCCTGGATTAGCCAGGGAAAGTAGCAAATGAAAATCATTTTGCCTTAAAGGGGTGGTTCACCTTTACATTAACTTTTAATATAGTATAGAATGGCAAATTCTAAGCATCTTTTCAATTGGCCTTCATTATTTATTTTTTATATTTTTTTAATCATTTGCCTTCTTCCGCCTTTCAAATAGGGGTCACTGACCCCTTATAAAAACAAATGCTCTGTAAGGCTACAAGTTTATTGTTATTGCTGCTTTTTAATCCTCATTGTTCTATTCATGCCTTCTCCTATTCATATTCCAGTCTCTTATGCATAGCTGCTAGGGTAATTTGGAGCCTAGCAACCAGATTGGCGACATTGCAAACTGGAGAGCTGCTGAACAAAAAGCTAAATTACTCCACAAATAATAAAAAGATGAAAACCAACTGCAAGTTGTCTCAGAATATCACTCTCTGCCTCATACTAAAAGGTAATTTAAAGGCGGTGAACAACCCCTTTAAAGGGAAAGTATACCCTTAATATTCATACACAGCTTCAACTTCAGAAAAGGGATAAAAAATAAACCAAGATTGTGTATATATAAGGGTGTACATATAATTATACTGTATATCTTCTCCCTGGGACATCACCCTATGGGATTGACTTCCAAGAGTATCTAGAATAGCTCAATGGCTTTCTTCCCAAAGTTCACTATTAACTGTCCTTCAGGTTGGAGCCCACTGGCCCATAGTTTGGGATCCGTTGTGCTCTGGCATCTAAATTTGTTCATTGGTAGCTCTTAAAATTGCTGGTGCCAAGAGAAGCCCACGTCCTACTATAAACACACAGATAGATGGCAGTTTGATTTTGAGGAGAAAGGACATCCACAAACATTGTGGGTATTGGGCAGGAAGTATTTATGTAAATAGTAATGTGGGTACAGTGTTGGTGGCTCCCCAGGTCCTCTCTGCCCATGGATCATGTCAATGCTGGTTGTACGATGACTCCTCTTCAGATGTTATGGTGGGTAATGGTCTGGGATGTGGATACCACAGTTGCCAGTCAGTTCCGGGGTGTTGGTGAACCCAAGTAGACCCATGTGGAGCTCAAATGTACATTCCAGACACCCTCTTTGTTCAGAGTCGGTGGATATTGACCAACTGCAATACTGACCTAGAGGTGGTCTTGTGTTCCAAAGCCCCATGGAGAGACCTACAGCAGGTCGCACAAATATCGCTGTGGGTTTTCTTTTCCATTAAACATAGGTGAGACCCTGCCACTGACTGAGACGGGAAGGCATGAGGGAAAACACATGCCTTGCCTGCTTTGTCTCTTCCATGCTTTACAGTGTGTTCTTGAATTCACATTCTTGTATTTGGCTGGAGGTGACTGGCTCGGCTCCAGCAAAGGTTTTTAGAGGTTTCCTGGGAGTGGTGGACTTTAAAAGAACACAGTGTTGGAACATGCTCCAACTGGATTGTACTGTGGGTACAAGTTTCCCTTTAAGGAAAATATGAGGGTTGCAGTAAATCGGCTAAACCATTTAAGTTTAAAGAAATTAAGGTCAGATTATTTCTCCTTTGATGTGCTTAAATTGCATAGATATCATATATATCTGCTTTCTTATTGTTCAGTGGAAGGCTCTGAGTGCACACAACATTACATCCTTGCAGTTTGAGCTGCCATATTGCTTTCCTTTCCCTATAGACGGCTATTTCAGCAGCACCGGCTGACCAGGTGGGGGCGCCGTTTTGTTCTAACCTATGTTTAAGTCCAAATGAAATCAAATTGCCTCACCCGGGGACCGAAAAGCAAAGAAAAACATATAATGGGCACACGGTAATACCATACACTGATAATGTTAGTGTTCAGGTGAAGTAAACGGAAGATAAACATTAGTTATGGAAAGAGCTCCCTTCTGGCGATTTGATTTTACAAGGAGATTGAGTAGAACAAATGAATAGCTGTTTGGCCTAAAATTTATGGTTGTTCACAGAATCTTTATTGCGCAACTGTAAAAGCTTATTTTATTTCATATGCTTTGATAACAGATCCCATGGGATGAGAGGCGCAAATGAATAGCAAAATAAAGTTTTTTGTATGATTGCCATGTTGTTGGATTTAAAGGGACTTTTAAATGGTTGTTTTAGTGCCGGATGGCTGGTAATGAGGCAGCTTAATTCCCTTTGTGTACCAACGAGTTCTTTATCCAAAAGCTGCCCGATAGATGTATCAATTTATATATCAAATTTTTAATTATATGATTTAAATGGAGTCTAGGGGGATGGCCTTCCATTTGCTTTAAGTCTATTGAGCACTTAAGCGGCCATAAGACCATACAAAATCCTTGGAGAGGTTCTTTACTGGCACTTGACTTATGTGACATGTTTCAGAATATATCTTTGCTAGTTGAGCAAAATAAATACCAATGATCCCCCCCAGTTGATACCTAAGAAAGACAAGAATACCCCAGTATGCATGGGATGTATTTAAAGGAGGTATTGCTGCAAGGTATATACTTGTCCTTTAAATATTTCACATTCCAGTTAAAAAATGCATACTGAATGCAGAAGAAGCAGAGTTTAGACACTAGATCATTGATTATTTCTGCGTTGTGCTGAAGGGCTGTTAGGCTGTGTATGATACAACTATATATATATATATATGTATGTGTATGTGTGTATGTATGTATATATATATATATATATATATATATATATATATATATATATATATATATGTGTATATATATATATATATATATGTGTATATTAGGTATGGGATCCATTATCGGAATCCAGAAAGCTCCGAATTATGGAAAATCCTTATGCCATATACTCCATTTTAACCAAATAATCCAATTTTTTTTTTTAAAACGATTACCTTTTTCTCTGTATCAATATAACAATAGCTTGTACGTGATTGAATCTAAGATATAATGAATCCTTATTGGAAGCAGAGCCTGCCTATTGGGTTTATTTAATGTTTACAAGATTTTCTAGGAGACTTAAGGAATGAAGATCCTAATTACAGAAAGATCCATTATCCGGAAAACCCCAGGTCCCAGGCATTCTGGATAACAGGTCCCATACCTGTATGTGTATATATATATATATATATATATATATATAAAGATATATGTATCTGTCTATCTAGCTGGCTAGACTCGCTTCCTAACGATCTGTATGTGGTTAGATGTAAGCAGGGCTGAGAAGTCAGTAGATAAATTCTTCGACTCCCAACTTTTATGGTACCTTCGACTGACTCCTCTGTGTATTTTCCATGTTGATTGTAGGAAGTTAAGTACATAACAAGGTATTTTAAAACTGTTAAAACTCAAAAATATAAACCACATCCTCAAAGTTGATCTACAAAACCAAAAACAATTGGAAAACCTAAAAGAACTTTTATATTAGTTGAACCTGGCATACACCTGTAGAATAGCTGTTAAATACAATCCAAAATTAACTAAAGTGTTTTTCGTAGAAACAGAATTACTTCTGCCATATCCTCTTTCATAGAAGCTCTTAAATCTGATTGGATTTTTTTCAGTGCTTTTCCTCCAGATACCCAAAATTGCTTCCAACTCCATGACTCCGACTCCATGTCTCTGGCTGTAAACTAGTTTATTTAAAATTACTGCCAATATCCAGATCTGTTGTGTCAAAGACCAATGTTAACTTGGCCTATGAGAAAGGGGTTATTCACCTTTGAGTTTTTTTGGTATGATGTAAGGAGTGATATTCTGAGACAATTTGCAATTGATTTTCATTTTTATTATTTGTGATTTTGACTTATTTGCTTTTTATTCAGCAGCTCTCCAGTTTGTAATTTCAGCAGTCCAAATTACCTTAGCAAACATGCATCAATTTAAATAAGAGACTGGAATATGAATAGGAGAGGCCTGGGTAGAAAGAAGAGTAATCAAAAGTAGCAATGACAATAAATTTGTAGTGTTAGAGAGCATTTGTTTTTGGATGGGGTCAGTGACCCCCATTTGAAAGCTGTAAAAAGTCAGAAGGCAACAAATAATAATAAAACATAAAAATAATAAAAAAAACTATTAAAAAATAAATAATGAAGACCAACTGAAAAGTTGATCATACCCCAAGCTGATCATATATAGCCAGATTTGTTTGGGTGATTTTAGACCATATGTATGACAAGCTGGTGGGTGAAAAATTTCCGTTTGGTTGGCTATAAGGAAAAAAGAGAAGCTGCCGCTCTACTTTACTTTCTACTGGTCCAATAGAGAAGTGTCCAAACAGGTCTATAGCCCTTCATAGGGTATCTACCAATTCAGGCCAATCAGTCGGAGTACCTCCAGGTCTGCCATTTTCAACCGCTCTTAGCTCTCCCATTGTGTTATACTACTCTAGTAAAATCCAGGAGGACTTTTCCTTGTAGGCCAAGAGGCTTGGACTGATACAACTGGAGACAATGAGGGCTTTTTTTTCTATTGTGAGAACCTTGAAGCTGTGGAATTCTCTCCCACAAGAAGCTGTACTGGCAGATATAATAGACTGATTCAGGAAAGGATTGGCTGCTTCTTACACAGCTAGTGTTTAGGGAGAAATTCACCTTGAAATTCCTTTAAAGTGACACTGACAGCGACTCCAACTGGTCTTTTATTCGTTGGCCTCTTTGGCATTTAAACTATCTGACCCTAGCGCTGACCCTAGCAACAAGGCATGTGTTGGAATGACAGGGTAAGGCATGAATAGACAAAGGCCTGAATATAGAGATAAAGTTGCATTGACCTCTTCTTTATGTTAGTTTTCCTTAGTTCTGATGCTTTTTTTTGGCAGATCTATTTCATCACGGTGCCGAGGGGACATTTTTGAATCCTAGCTATGGTTCCCTGAGCATACGCTTGCCCGGGGGGCAGTTGGGAGGCAGGGTCCTGTGCCAGCTATTAAAGCAGCATATTTCATACTAGGAAGGCAGCAGGATAGAGTTACATGGTATGCGCGGCTAAAAATATGTCCATCCAGTTGCAGTTTTGTTGCTGATGTGGTTAGCTGAGTCAGAGGAGCAAGAACAATATTATTTGTACTTGGAGGGGGGGGGGGGAAGAAATTGGTTGATTCCAAAGTAGAAATGAACCCCTCCATATCTTACTGATAACCATGGCCGGTGCATAATCAGCAGAAAAGACTTTGGGGGGCTACTGATCTTTACTGCTGGGGACCTCAGGCTGGTATAGAAACCTAAAACACACTAGGGGTTATTTATAAACACTGGACAAATTTGCACCTGGGCAGTAACCCATGGCAACCAATCAGATGATTGCTTTCAATGTTCAACATACAGCTGGAAAAAAAAAAAAAACGCTAATCACTGATTGGTTGCTATGGGTTACTGCCCAGGTGCAAAATTGTCCAGTGTTTATAAATGAGGCCCACTGTATAGCATTTCTAGCCTTTTTCTATTTTAGGCTTTATTTCTCCTTTAAACTTTAGATCTTGATTAACCCCTGCCTTGGGAAGCAGGCTCCCTTGTACAAGGTAGCAGGTGTCTGGTAACACCCATGTAACGCAACAGCTGAGATTGTGAGTTTTCTCCAGAAAAATAATAGCCAAAAAGTGGTTAAAAATTCAAACCATTTATTAGGACTGATGCGTTTCGTGCCTATTGGGGCACTTACTCATAGGCTAATGGGCACACCCCTGAACATTCCTTTTAATGGGGTTGTGACCAATCAAAACAATGTGTACCTCAACCAATCACAGTTGTGAAGACAGAATTACCACTTGTAAATGCTGTCATACACAATTATTGGAAAAGTGCAATACCTGATTATATTATCCACTTTCAAATAGCTTTATCTCCATAGCCGTTTTTATTCCAGGGATGGGATTTGGAATTTGCTGCCAAACTGAGAATAGCTGTCAAGTTCACAACACATTTCCATAAAGATTAAACAGATTTCTGAGAAAAGGTCTGTGAGATAACGTGAATCAATTATTCACGACTTATTGTCTACAGCGGCAATGGGCCGATCAATACAAAGAACTGCCGTCCACTCGCACCAATAGATGGAAGCTTTTCTACAAATTCCGGATTTTTAAAGCGAAAATATTTGGCAGGAGATCCCCTTTGGGACCTGGGGTCTTACAGATAACGGATCTTTCTGTATTTTGGATCTTCATGCCAGTCTACTAGAAAACCATTTAAACATTAATGAAGCCCAATAGGATTGGTTTGTCTCTAATAAGGATTCATTATATCTTAGTTGGGATCAAGTACAACATACTGTTTTATCACAGGTATGGGACCAGTTATCCAGAATGCTGGGGACCTGGGGGTTGCTGGATAAGGGATCTTTCCGTACTTTGGATCTTCATACCTTAATTCTACTAGAAAATTATGTAAACATTAAATAAACCCAATAGGCTGATTTTGTTTTCAATAAGGATTAATTATATCTTAGTTGGAATTGAGTACAAGGTACTGTTTTATTATTACGAAGAAAAAGGAAATTATTTTTAGGGATGCACCGAATCCAGGATTCGGTTCGGGATTCGGCCAGGATTCGGCCTTTTTCAGCAAGATTCGGATTCGGCCGAATCCTTCTGCCCAGCCAATCCGAATCCTAATTTGCATATGCAAATTAGGGGCGGGGAGGGAAATTACGTGACTTTTTGTCAGAAAACAAGGAAGTAAAAAATGTTTTCCCCTTCCCACCCCTAATTTGCATATGCAAATTAGGGTTCGGTATTCGGCCGAATCGTTCGTGAAGGATTCGGGGGTTCGGCCGAATCCAAAAAAGTGGATTCGGTGCATCCCTAATTATTTTTAAAAATAAATAATTTCCTTTTTCTTCTTGGGACCCTTGATATTCTCGAGGGTCCCAACCTAGCCCTTAGCTGTAACATACATCTGTGTTTGGGAGTGTCCATCTCTACCATTTAATAACTTTATTGTATTATACTTGGTGACAGCTTGTGCCTTATATCTACTTTTGCAACCTTGTATAGATTAGTCTGCGTATGTACTTATCTGTTGTATGTATGATTGACATGTGTTAAAAAAGAAAATAAAACTTACCTTTAAAAAAAAAAAAAAAGTAATTATTTGGATAAAATGGAGTGTATTGGAGGCGGCCTTTCCGTTATTTAGAGCTTTCTGGATAATGAGTTTCCAGATAATGGATCCCATAGCTGTAACTAAAAATATATCCCTTTCCCTTAAAAACCCTTTCTTTACAAGCCAAATAAACGAAACAGTTATTAGAATGCAAGTGCTGCGGTTGCTTAGCTTTCTTGTTATTAAACACATGTATGCAAGCCTTTTCATTAATGTTCGTTAGCTTTTCCGGCAAATAGTCACTGCCGCGCTGTTCCTCAGAATGGGAGCCAAGTGGATACGCGCGGCAGAAGGAAGCCATGTGGGTAAGTGACAGGTATAATAGCTGCAGATGCTGAAATCATCACGCGTGTGGTGCATTAGGAATTTATAATGCATTCTAATATGTGCTGCACGCCATGTTTTCTCTACCTGTTCTAATCACTGAAAACAATAGGCTGTGATCACCTCGCTCTCCTATCCATTAGTGCTTCAACAGGAGATTTTATATATTTACAGTTGATAGCATAGTATGTATTCAGAGGACTTCATTCTCTTGTTTTGCCACGGTTTGTTACTTAAAAAGAATAACTAAAAGAAAAAAAAACAAGTCTGGTTTAGTACCTAGATATAAATCAGCCCTGTAAGGACAACTAGAGAGATGGGGGCAAATTTCCTAAAGGGCGAAGTGGCTAACGCGGGGCGAAAATTTGGTTGCTGGCGTAACTTCGCTAGTGAAGGATAAAGACTCTAGCGGTACTTCGCTCCCTAACTCCTGGCGAATTTGCGCTCTGGCGTAACTACGCAAATTCACTAAGATGCGGATTTTACAGAACGTTACCTCTTGCGCCAGACTTGCCTTCGCCACCTCAGACCAGGCGAAGTGCAATAGAACAGATAGGAGTTCCTAAAAAAATAGCTGAAAATTATTCTAAGTCCAAAAAAACGCTGGCGTCTTTCCCGTTTTCTGGGTGATAGGCTGCAAAAGAGCTGATTTTTATTTTTTTTGGGATAACCAGCTACCCCCCTACTTTTCCTAATATATAGCACATAAACTTTACACTGGGCTCATGTGTAGGGCAATATAACAACTCTATTTTGTTTTAAGGTTTCCCGGGCTTGTGTAGTGCAATGTATTTGCTGCAACATATACGTCAATTGAACTTTTACTTCCCACCATATGCAAATTAGGCAATGCTAGCGCAACTTCGCTTCGCTTGGCGCAGTAACGCTAGTGCAACTGTGCCAGCGTTCGTGCCCTGGACGCAACTTCACATTTTAGTGAATTATTGTTGCCTGGGCGGCGCCTGCCGCAGTGTTGCAATGTGAGCAAAGCGAACGCTAGCGCAAATTTGGCGATAAGTGAATCTGCCCCATGATGTCTATAGTCCCTGGGAAGGGAGTGTGACTGTGGGATAGCAGGTATAGTAGGGAGAGATGGTGTCTATAGTAACAGTGGATAATAGTCTCTGGGAAGGGAGTGTGACTGTAGGATAGCAGGTATAGTAGGGAGAGATGGTGCCTATAGTAACAGTGGGATAATAGTCTCTGGGAAGGGAGTGTGACTGTGGGATAGCAGGTATAGTAGGGAGAGATGGTGCCTATAGTAACAGTGGGATAATAGTCTCTGGGAAGGGAGTGTGACTGTGGGATAGCAGGTATAGTAGGGAGAGATGGTGCCTATAGTAACAGTGGATAATAGTCTCTGGGAAGGGAGTGTGACTGTGGGATAGCAGGTATAGTAGGGAGAGATGGTGCCTATAGTAACAGTGGATAATAGTCTCTGGGAAGGGTGTGTGACTGTGGGATAGCAGGTATAGTAGGGAGAGATGGTGCCTATAGTAACAGTGGGATAATAGTCTCTGGGAAGGGAGTGTGACTGTGGGATAGCAGGTACAGTATAGTAGGGAGAGATGGTGTCTATAGTAACAGTGGATAATAGTCTCTGGGAAGGGAGTGTGACTGTGGGATAGCAGGTATAGTAGGGAGAGATGGTGCCTATAGTAACAGTGGGATAATAGTCTCTGGGAAGGGAGTGTGACTGTGGGATAGCAGGTATAGTAGGGAGAGATGGTGCCTATAGTAACAGTAGATAATAGTCTCTGGGAAGGGAGTGTGACTGTGGGATAGCAGGTATAGTAGGGAGAGATGGTGCCTATAGTAACAGTGGGATAATAGTCTGTGTTTATATTTCTGCACTGCTGGTTCTGTCTCCTGAATTAGTGTTGGTGATTAATAGACCTGAAAAAGAACTGACTTTTTCTACAGTGTTTTATGATTCATGAGTAAGAACACCTTGTAAGCTTGAATGAAAGAGAGAGAATTACCAGTGCTAACGTTTTCTAGTTCTCTGTAAAGTTCCTATGTCCCTTCCCCCCCATGGATAAAATATTGCTAGCTAGGAGGCTTGGAGGTTGGCCGGCTTCCATCTCTCCTCTGTTTGCTAAGGCCGTGAATTACAATCTGTTGTGAAAGTACAGTTTCTTACAGGTTGCCATAGCAACAGCAGAATGGGAAATTAAACCAACGTGTCCGTGTTTTTGCAGAACCACCAGGGAGGGACTGAAAGGAAAGTTAAAAGGACATGAAATGAATGGCACATCTTTGTAGTAGGACCAAATTAGGAACGGGGAGTCATTTAGAGCCTGCGCTGACATTGTCATGTTGCCGTGGGAACCTTCATTCTTCTTTTCTTTATGAAATTGTGTTTTCTACGATATTATACTGCAGAGAGTCTTTCATCTTATTATGGCAGGCCTATATAAATGATGGTATTGAACTGCAACTCCCAGAAACTTGCCTGGCCTATTTAAACGTTGGCAGGGGTTCTGGGAGTTGTAGTTCAGTATCAAATCGCACCTATCTGTGAACTGCTTTATTGATTGCTATGGTTAAGGTGAAATATAACCCTCCCCCTGCCCCAATTTGCTTCCAGTGACATCCTAGTGTTTGGGCCCTGTAAGTTGCAGCTTTAGAATGAAAGCAATGTGCTGTGTATTTTAGCCTTTCAGTCACCCCCAGGCCAATGTGAATGGTTTAACCCACAGTTCTGTACCTGGAGCATCCAAAGATTTTACTGTGGGGGTGGAAGCAGGATTAAACCTCACCTGCTCTCTAGCTTGTTTATGACATTAATAAACAAGTTCTAAAAGGCAAAACCTCACCTGCTGTATTTGGGGTACGCAAGCCTTATTCACTATGTCACTGCTGCTGTATATCATAAATGTTCTACTATTTCCCCTAATCACAGCATTTCATACCCAGTTTCATATACATACGAAAATTCTAAGATTCTAATTCTAATATAGAAGCTGATAAATGTGTATCGGAAAGAGCTTACCTGTTATGTGCTATGTAACCTGTGCCTTTTCTCCTTTTTTTCCATGGCTACACAGCAGCTTGTTTATATAAACTATAGTAGTATTTATCTGTTATCTACGGTGTATTCTGTGCTTGAATGGCTGCCCCCATGGCTACACAATGGCTTGTTTATATAAACTATAGTATTACTTATCTGTTATCTACTGTGTATCCTGTGCTTGAATGGCTGCCCTCTTGGCTACACAGCAGCTTGTTTATATAAACTATAGTAGTACTTATCTGTTATCTACTGTGTATCCTGTGCTTGAATGGCTGCCCCCATGGCTACACAGCAGCTTGTTTATATAAACTATAGTAGTACTTATCTGTTATCTACTGTGTATCCTGTGCTTGAATGGCTGCCCCCATGGTTACACAGCAGCTTGTTTATATAAACTATAGTAGTATTTATGTATCTACTGTGTATCCTGTGCTTGAATGGCTGCCCCCATGGCTACACAGCAGCTTGTTTATATAAACTATAGTAGTATATAAAGTATAGTAGTACAGTACTGTGTATCTATCCTATGCTTGAATGGCTGCCCCCATGGCCAGGTAATGTCAGCTACAGCCCCCCCAGCCTAAAGAGCCTGTGCCATTATCCACAGTAGATTATTACCTCTATCGATGAAGAAAGCATGAAAGAAAAGCTATTTTTGCTATTGAGTTGCCTTTGCTGGTGTAGCAGGTTTCTTATAGAAAAGATAAGGCAAACTAACCCGAAGGAAGTAGCAGTGTGTCCTATTTCATGCTGTAACACAATACTGTAGGTGACATTGCTGCCGCTCATGTTTCTAATGAAGCTAAGTTTACCACCTTGGCAGGGGGAGTCCTTGAAAGACCTCAGCCTCCATTATAATAAGATGAGGATGACACATTTTATTGCTGTTTATTTACAGCCCCATTTTTTGTTTAATTGCCCCCTCCTCTTTTTTAACTGTGAATAGAGACATCACTAAAGAAGAGACTGGATGTGTGTTATCTGGCTGAGGGCTTTTTATTATAATAAGGCTTATATCGAGGCAGGAATTCACTAATTATATTTATATTCCTTTATGCCTGTCATTTACAAAGGGTGCCGCAATATATATCGATGACATTCCCGGGCCCTAATTCCCTACACATTTGTGCAAGAACATACTGTCGGGTTGTTTAAGGTTAGGCTGCAGTAGAAAAATGAAGGCTGCATTAATTGCTCGGCGCGGGTGAGGGATGTGAAAGAGGGGCATTTTAATGGCAGCGCTATACGCGGCTAAGCAAGGCTGCTCATAAATCTCACTGTGCGGAACACAATAAATTAGATTCGGCTGAAACCAGCTTCCAGATAAAAAGGCTGGCTTTGTTCCTGCTCGGTATATAAAAGTCGCACACAGCCATTGTCTCTTCTGTTAATATTTGTCCTGCGGAAATGACTTTATGTAGTACAGGTATGGGATCCCAGAAAACTCCGAATTACGGAAAGGCCGTCTCCCATAGACGCATTATAATGAAATAATCCACATTTATAAAAATGATTTCCTTTTTCTGTTAATAATAAAACAGTAGCTTGTACTTGATCCCAACTAAGATATAATTAATCCTTATTGGATGCAAAACCGGCCTATTGGGTTTATCTAATGTTTTAATGTTTATTTAATGTTTACATCAATTTCTAGTAGACTTAAGGTATGAAAGGAACATGGGCCCTAGATATAATAAGGGTTTTTTCTGGCTTAATCATTACAGTATTTTTTCTCTTATGCATTTCTACCTGTGAGAGGTATCTGCCATATTATTTGCCAATTAGGTCCTAGTAGACCCCAATAGTACGAGCATTATCTGGTTTTAGTGACTGTGGGTGTCTGGAAAGAGTGCCATGGCAGTGCTTTTTGGACTTTGTCCAGATCAAGCCTTTTTGAAGGTTCAAGACCCCCCCCCCCGGCTTAGGTTAACACATAATGGAAAACATTAGCATATCAGCGATTGAGTCCAAGATTATCTAGGACAGCAAATAGGTATTCACCCAAATTTCACCCTAACCAACCTTCAAATTGGGCTTTTAGGTAAACATGAGAAAGCAAATAGGATTCCCACCTGTTGAACATCCCACTCACACACCATTAATATGACATTGGACCACCCTTGCTATCCTATAACAGCCTCTAGTCTTCTGGGCTGGCTTTCCATAAGATGTTGGACCAGTGTTGGTGGGATTTGCTTCCATTTAGCCGATGGTGAGGTTGGGCACTGGTTCTGGGGGATCAGGCCTGCTATACAGTCGCCATTCCAGTTCTTCCTACAGGTATTTGGTTGGGTTGAGGGATCTGTGCAGCCCTGTATAGTTCTTCTACTCCCATCTCAGCAATGCCAATGTGTATAGACCTTGTTTTGTGCCCAAAGGGCCAAACAAAGTTCTTCTACTTGTATCTCCGCAATGCCAGCTAGTATAGACCTTGCTTTGTGCTTTGGGGTATTATTGTGCGGAAGTAGGAAAGGGCCTTCCACAAAACTAAAAAGGAAGAAAAGTACATTTAATATTGTCATTGTATGATGTAGCAATCCGGTTTGCTTTTAGTGAAACCAGGAACCCAAACCATGGAAAACTGGCCAGACCTTATTTCTCATCCATCAAACCCAAGGGATGTCTTGTGTGTGACTGCTTGCCCATAAATACACCCTTCTCCTGATGTAAAGTTTTTGTACTGGCACTGCTTTCATGGACTGTTTGGGCAGTGAGAATTTGCAGTGTTAGAAGAGGCGTCTCTGTTCATTTAGCCATACAGTGTGTCATGATAGTGTAACTCAGTTAGGATACATACAAATTATAATTGTAGCATTTAATTACAGAAGTCTTTGAATAAAGCTGGCCATAGACGCAAAGATCCGATCGTACGAATCGTTGAGTCGTACGATTTTCGGACCATGTGTGGAGAGTCCCGACATTTTTCGTCCGTCGGAGATCGGTCGTTTGGTCGATCGGACAGGTTAGAAAATTTCTGTCGCCTGCCGATAATATCTTTGCGTGTATTGCCGATCGTACGATTTTCAGAGGGAGACTGTCACTAGTGTTGTCAGACATAAGTATCGTACGATTGCTGTCAGGGGCAGAACATTGGCTGATCTGTTCTTATTTGATCGGAATGGTAAAGACTTTGATCTGAATGGTTAGTGGAGGGTCGGGAGATGGGAAAGTCCAATCGTATGTTGATTCGTACGATCGGATCTTTGCGTCTATGGCCAGCTTAAAAGTCTTTATGCTTATCTGTTGTGAACTGTAACTCCCAGCATGTTTAACTTACAGCTATGGGTCTCCTCTGTAGAAGCAAAGGAGGTATAAATATTTAAATGCATTTTAAAGCTGTTGCACAGATTTTTAGATATAGGATTTATGATTTGTTTCTATTTTACTGTAGGCTGGTGTTTGGCATGTTGTACCCAGCGTATTTCTCATACAAGGCTGTGAGGACGAAAAATGTGAAAGAATATGTAAGTATTGTATTTATTATTCCCTTTATAAACGTATCGAAATAAACCTTCCTTTATTTTATGAATGGGATTTATGTATATTCAAAGTATTTAGTGTGCGTTTGCTTTATAAATGGTCAGGGTATTATGCAGTGTTTTGTTGTGGTTATTTAATTGTGAGAGCTGCCTTGGTACTTGCTTTAAAAGGGTAAAGGCTGCAGAGGAGAGGGGGGAAGAGTCTGCAGAGGAGACAGGGTGTAGAGAGAGAGGCTGCAGGGTGTAGAGAGAGAGGCTGCAGGGGGTAGAGAGACAGAGGCTGCAGGGGAGAGACAGAGAGGCTGCAGGGGAGAGACAGAGAGGCTGCAGGGGAGAGAGAGAGAGAGGCTGCAGGGGAGAGAGAGAGAGGCTGCAGGAGAGAGAGAGGCTGCAGGAGAGAGAGAGGCTGCAGGAGAGAGAGAGGCTGCAGGAGAGAGAGAGGCTGCAGGAGAGAGAGAGGCTGCAGGGATGAGAGAGAGAGGCTGCAGGGATGAGAGAGAGAGGCTGCAGGGATGAGAGAGAGAGGCTGCAGGGATGAGAGAGAGAGGCTGCAGGGATGAGAGAGAGAGGCTGCAGGGATGAGAGAGAGAGAGAGGCTGCAGGGTAGAGAGAGAGGCTGCAGGGTAGAGAGAGAGAGAGTGAGGCTGTAGGGTAGAGAGAGAGAGTGAGGCTGTAGGGTAGAGAGAGACAGAGGCTGCAGGGGAGAGAGAGACAGAGGCTGCAGGGGAGAGAGAGACAGAGGCTGCAGGGGAGAGAGAGACAGAGGCTGCAGGGGAGAGAGAGACAGAGGCTGCAGGGGAGAGAGAGACAGAGGCTGCAGGGGAGAGAGAGACAGAGGCTGCAGGGGAGAGAGAGACAGAGGCTGCAGGGGAGAGAGAGATAGAGATCGGCTGCAGGGGAGAGAGATCGGCTGCAGGGGAGAGAGAGGCTGCAGGGTAGAGAGAGAGAGTGAGGCTGTAGGGTAGAGAGAGAGAGTGAGGCTGTAGGGTAGAGAGAGACAGAGGCTGCAGGGGAGAGAGAGACAGAGGCTGCAGGGGAGAGAGAGACAGAGGCTGCAGGGGAGAGAGAGACAGAGGCTGCAGGGGAGAGAGAGACAGAGGCTGCAGGGGAGAGAGAGACAGAGGCTGCAGGGGAGAGAGAGACAGAGGCTGCAGGGGAGAGAGAGACAGAGGCTGCAGGGGAGAGAGAGACAGAGGCTGCAGGGGAGAGAGAGACAGAGGCTGCAGGGGAGAGAGAGACAGAGGCTGCAGGGGAGAGAGAGACAGAGGCTGCAGGGGAGAGAGAGATAGAGATCGGCTGCAGGGGAGAGAGATCGGCTGCAGGGGAGAGAGATCGGCTGCAGGGGAGAGAGAGGCTGCAGGGGAGAGAGAGAGAGGCTGCAGGGGAGAGAGAGAGAGGCTGCAGGGGAGCGAGAGAGACGCTGCAGGGGAGCGAGAGAGACGCTGCAGGGGAGCGAGAGACGCTGCAGAGGAGAGACGCTGCAGAGAGAGAGAGGCTGCAGAGGAGAGAGGCTGCAGGGAGAGAGAGAGAGGCTGCAGGGGGGGAGAGAGAGGCTGCAGGGGGAGAGAGAGATGCGCTGCAGGGGGAGAGAGAGAGACTGCAGGGGAGAGAGAAGGAGAGAGAGTCTGCAAGGGAGAGAGGGAGAGAGAGCCTGCAGGGGAGAGAGGGGGAGAGAGCCTGCAGGGGAGAGAGGGAGAGAGCAGGGGTGCTTCGCCAATGAGGCAAGTTGAGGCTGTCGCCTCAGGTGGCAGCGCCCCACAAGGTACCAGGGGGCAGAAAAAATGCTGGTACTTTAAGAGCGAATTTCCAGGGGAGGGGGGGCAGCAGCAACTGCTGCTGCCTCAGGCGACAGAGGGGTCAGGATCGCCCCTGGGAGATAGAGCCTGCAGGGGAGAGAGAGAGACGCTGCAGGGGAGCGAGAGACGCTGCAGAGGAGAGACGCTGCAGAGGAGAGAGGCTGCAGGGAGAGAGAGGCTGCAGAGGAGAGAGGCTGCAGGGAGAGAGAGAGAGAGGCTGCAGGGAGAGAGAGAGAGAGAGGCTGCAGGGGGGGAGAGAGAGGCTGCAGGGGGAGAGAGAGATGCGCTGCAGGGGGAGAGAGAGAGACTGCAGGGGAGAGAGAGGCTGCAGGGGAGAGAGAAGGAGAGAGAGTCTGCAGGGGAGAGAGGGAGAGAGAGCCTGCAGGGGAGAGAGGGAGAGAGAGCCTGCAGGGGAGAGAGGGAGAGAGCAGGGGTGCTTCGCCAATGAGGCAAGTTGAGGCTGTCGCCTCAGGTGGCAGCGCCCCACAAGGTACCAGGGGGCAGCAAAAATGCTGGTACTTTAAGAGCGAATTTCCAGGGGAGGGGGGGCAGCACCAACTGCTGCTGCCTCAGGCGACAGAGGGGTCAGGATCGCCCCTGGGAGATAGAGCCTGCAGGGGAGAAAGGGAGAGAGAGCCTGCAGGGGAGAGAGAGGCTATCTGAATCTTTAGTACTTACAATGAGCGTGCTGAATAAATGCGAGGATGCAGTTCTCAGGGTTAAAGGAGCAGATGGTCTTCCTGTCACATGCGAGTCCTATGGCAGCAGTGAGTCTTACAAGGAGAAATTTTCTTGCCAAAAAAAAAAAAAAGTGAGTTAAATTCCCTTTTGGGCCCCCGAGCCATGATTTTAGATAGAGATTGTTTCCTGTATCTGAACTTGTCTGGATATCTTGGCAGTGTGTTTGTTGGGTCTGAATAGATGCGGCTGTAGGATGAGGAGCTTTTGTAAATACAAAGTCTGTTGCGATTCCCCTTTTCAGTGTCTTCTCTTGCATGTTTGTAATTATGATGGTGGTGGAAAAGCTCTGAGTACTGAATTAAAGGGGAAGTAATGCTTTGTCTGTACCTTTCATAGATTTTCTGCTAAACTGTATATTGTTCGGCGGGAAGGTTAGATGGCTAGAATCTAAATCGCCGGCGGGATGGCTTTGTTTCCGAAGTCGCCCAAAGTTGCCTCACAAGGAAACATCGGGCCTCTTCGCAAAACAATGTGATTTGAGTGCCATCCCGCTGGCTATTTAGATTCTAGCCGGCGGGACTAATTCTCCCCGAATCTTCATCTGTGTCTCTGCCCTTACACCATGAGATTGTTACTGGTTTGGTGCTGTGAGCCAGTCCCGCGTTCCATTAGCCGTTAATCCTGATTATAATTCATGCGTAGGGTATGGGCTAAAGTGGAAGAAACAATCAGCAGAAATACTAATCTCGCTTTCAGACAAATGGCCTGAGACTGCAAAGCGGGGAAATGTAATATACGTACAGGAAGCCAAGAAGGGAAAGGGAATCATTTACATATAAATAGTCTTACATTGTAGGTCAGGATTCAGCGATGGTCAGGCTGATGGATGAGGTTTGCAGCTGTCCGCTTTGATAAATACAATCCTACACCTGCAATCTGATTACTGCGAAAAATGACTGCGCTACTGACGTGTCCAGCTGCATGCTAAAGGCAAGAGGCATCTAATGGCAAGATTATCTTGTGGCCGCAACAGCCGCTAATCACCACAGTTATGTTGGCACATTGTTTAAAAGGGCAGAACTGGCAGTGCAGAGAACAGCAAAAAACAGGCCTATACATCTTTCGGTTACAATCATATTGCTAATTTTAAAGGAGAACTAAACCCTAAAAATGTATATATCTAAAAATGCCATATTTTATATAATGAACTTATCCTAAAGTTTGAGCTTGTCAATAGCAGCAATGATCCAGGACTTCAAACTTGTCACAGGGGGTCACCATCTTGGAAAGTGTCTGTGACACTCACATGCTCAGTGGGCTCTGAGCAGCTGTTGAGAAGCTAAGCTTAGGGCTCGTCACTAATTATCCAGCAGAAAATGAGCTTCCCCTGTAATATAAACTGATGCTACAGGTTTGCTGATTATTAAATTCTGATGCTAATTGCACTGGTTTCTGTGCTGCCATGTAGTAATTATCTGTATTAATTACTAATTGTGACATTTCTATTCTATGTGTACTGTATATTGTGAGTGGGTCCCTAAGCTCAGTAAGTGACAGCAGCACAGAGCATGTGCAGTGAATCAGCAGAAAAGAAGATGGGGAGCTACTGGGGCATCTTTGGAGACACAGATCTTTACTGCTAAAGGGCTGTGGTTGCCATGGGCTGGTACAGAAGCACAAAGAGAATACATTTCTAGACTACTTCTTTAGTTAAGCTTTACTTCTCCTTTAAGGGGTTTATATTCAGTGTGTTCTAGATGGCTGTTGGCAACGCTGCAGTTGGTCTTTATTTTTACTTTTTCATAACTGATTTGCCTTGTTATTCCTGAATCTCTGATCTAAACATCAGTGGGGTACACTCCCCTCCCCCTCAGCTGCACCTTTGGATTTAGCTAAAAAGTGTCTGATGGCAGCTGGGTGGGCAAGGCTAGAGTGCTACTGTTTCACAATTATGTGGCCAATGGTGGGTGGCTTTGTTGCATGGGACTGTTGTTGGGTGCAGCTGTATTAATAGGAGGCGCTGCTCCATTGGAGTGCTAATCAGTATCCCTTTAAAGGACACCTATCATAGTAAAATTGTTTTCCCCACGGAGGTGCTGACTAGTAGAACAAACACACCATAGTACTATTTGGTCAAGAAAATGCTTTATTAGCCCCGGGGAAACAATTTTACTATGGTAAGTGCCCTTTAAACCTATGTAGAGGAGGAAAAGCTTCAGTACCATTCAGTATCATCCCTGTCTGAACAGTGGGTAGTGCTCAGCCCACAAGCAACAAGCAAAACACATGTATCACACTAAGCTTTTTAAATAGCTTGTTTCTGCTAAACTGCTGATGATCCCAAATAAGCCAGAAGCAAATACGCTGAGGGCGTTTACATTTATCTGTATTGTGCTGTTACTTTGGTTGTATTGATTTCTGCTTGCCCGTTCTTGCCATATTCAAGTTTTTCATTTTTGCTTGTTTGGAACATTCCTTGATGGTAGTTTGGGGGTTAAGGGTTTGTTTTCCGTGTAACATTGGACCTTTGTCTGCTTGCTGGGGAGTTGCCGGCTTGCTGTGTTTCAGCCTCTCCGCTGCTCACAAATCTGGTGGAAATTTCTCTTGCCAACCCGGTGCCAAAAATAACATTCCACTCCGAGGGGAGAGAACCTGTAACTGTAACACACCCTTGGTTGGCCGGTGCGCGTACTGTGACATAATGAAGTGGCTGTAGGGGCTGCAATAAATAAAGATAAATAAACAAATAAATATATATATATAGGGGCAGGTTGTAGGGTTGGGCAAAGTGTATCTTGGCCCAGGTTGCCCATATGCACGCCCACTAAGTTATGGAACCTGTTATCCATAATGCTGATGACCTGGGACTTTCCCTCATTTGGATCTTCATACCATAAGGGCAGAGACACATGCTCAGATTCGGGGAGATTTAGTCGCCCGGCGACTAATCTCCCAAACTGCCTCCCGCCAACTACAATGAAAATTGCTGGCGGGAGGCAGCGAAGTCGCCCGAAGTTTCATCATGAGGCATCTTTGAGCGACTTCAGAAAACAAAGCGCACCAATTGCTAGACTGTAAATCGCTGGCGGGAGGCAGTTTGTGGAGATTGCCCAAAGAAGAGGAGATATGTCGCTGGGCGACTAATTTCCCCGAATCTGAGCGAGTCTCTGCCTTATGTCTGCCAAAAAATAGTTTAAACATTAAATAAACCCAAGGGGATTACCATAAGTATATCTTAGTTGGGATCAAGGATCAAGTATAAGGCATTATTTTATAATACACAATATCCTTGAATATCCTATTATATCCTTTTAAACGGTGCTTAGTGAGGTCATCCGTTTTTATCAGAGCTTAGTGATGTCATTTCTATCACATGACTCACTAAAACTTGTGTATTATAATAAATAAAGTACCCCCTGTTGCAAAATATAAGGATTTTAGAAGTCACCTCGGACTTTCATGACCTTCGGCATCATGCTTTTATATGGTCATGTACCTCCTCGGTAACATAATATCCTTATAATACACAAAAGCCATGAATATCTTGTAAGCGGCGAGTTCTGATATCATCAGTTATAACCGGTGAGTTCTGATGTCATTTCTGTCACATGACTCACTGAAACTTGTGTATCATAATAAATAGATAAATTATTTTTTTTTTTTTTTAATGTGAATTATTTGGATAAAATTGAGTTCATGGGGGATGGCCTTCCCGTAATTCGAAACTTTCTGTATAATGGGTTTCCAGATAATGGATCCCATCCCTGTACTTGCTGAAAGTACTATTAATTCATTGTTACATTGTTAAAATGCTATGGATATCAGCTGACTACCTCACTAGTTATTGAACATCAGATGAACGCGTCTCCTTGCAGTTAATGGCAAGTGACTACATTTCTGCCCATTCACATTTCCAGCGTCTGGTGGCGGCAAATAGATTCGTTACAATGCGGCAGGAAACAGCAGCGGGGAAGCAATTCTGAGCGTCTCTCCATGGAGACGGGATATTAGCTGTTTTTTTCTCTGATAAGAATGATAAAATTACATTTCGCTAGGATACAACCCCCCCCAAGGTTGGAGCGTTAGTTGGTGCGTTCCCATGGAAACCTGAGTAAAATACGTTCTGCTCTTCAGGTGGAAATGGAACATTCTGCGTAATTGTTGGCTTCATGCTCCGAGGGGAAGGAAAATGTAACAAGAATAAAGTGTACTGACAAGGTTCACACATACATATACATATACATATACATATACATATATATGTATATATATATATATATATATATATATATATATATATATATATATATATATATATATATATATATATATATATATATATATATATATATATATATATATATATATATATATAAATATAATATATATATATAATATATATATATATATGATGTGTGTCTGTTTATACATATTAGGGATGAACATAAATATTGCCCGTATGTTGCTTTAAAGAGTTCGCCAAATAGTAGCCTAAATACGGACCCTTATTAGCTTGGCCAATCACTGTCCTGAGTAGTGATGTGCGGGTATATCCGATGTCCTTGGAACCCTTGGGTTTGAGTTACTGCTGTGGGTTTTGGTGGCATGTCCAGGTTTTGGTAATTCCAGACCTGCCATTTTAAGCCCCTGTGTGTTACCTTCTGTCGAGCCCTCCCAGTTGGTGATGTCAGCAGCAGGCCCCTCCCCTTCCGCGTTGTAACCGGTGGGTACATGTTCAGGTGAAATTAAGGGGTGGTTCACCTTTAAGTGAAATTTTAGTTTGTTATAGAATGGCAATTTCTAAGCAACTTCCATTTGTCTTAATTATTTAATTTTCTATAGATTTTGAATGATTCACCATCTTCTTCTGACTCTTTCCAGCTTTCACGTGGCTTTTCACTGACCCCGTCTAAAAAACAAATGCTCTGTAAGGCTACACATTTATTTTGCTACTATTTATTACTGATCTTTCTTGTCACGCCATCTCCTATTCATATTCCAGTCTCTTATTACAATCAGGGCATGGTTGCTAGGGGAATTTGGACCCTAGCAGCCAGAAATTGCAAACTGGAGAGCTGCTGAATAAAAAGCTAAATAATTCAAAAGTTCAATGAACGAGAGATTGGAATATGAATAGGAGAGGGGCTCAATAAAAAAAAAAAAAGTAGCAATAATAATGCATTTGTGGCCTTACAGAGCATTTATTTTTTAGATGGGGTCAGTGACCCCTAGTGATGGGCAAATAAATTTGCCTGGCACGAATTTGCGGCGAATTCCAACGTCTCCCACGAAAATTCCCTGGCGTGAATTTCCAATTTTCAAGATTTTTTTTTGAAAACGTTCAAATTGCTAAATTTTTTGTGAAAACGTTCGAATTGCACGATTTTTTCACGACAGCGGTAGAATTTCAAAATGTTTTCGTGAATTTTCTGATTTGACGATTTTTCAGTAATTTTTCACATTTTGCGGGAAATTCGCGATTCGCCCATCACTAGTGACCCCCATTTGCAAGATGGAAAGAGTCAGAAGGAAAGGCAAATAATTAAAAACTATAATAAAAACCAAATGAAAAGTTGCTTAGAATTAAGGCCCCAATACACGGACTGATAAAAACTGCAGACAGACCGAGTCGGCAGTTTATTGGCCCGTGTGTGGGGCCATCCGACGGGCATCCCCGATATCTGGCCGCATCTGTTCGTTCATGCGGTCCCGCAATCGGACCGCCCGTATCACCTCCATTCTGATCTGATCGTTGGGCCCTAGGGTCCACGGTCGGATCAGCCGGATATCGCCCATCTCAATGTGGGCATATCAGGGAGAGATCCGCTCATTGGTGACATCTCCCTGTGTATGGCCACCTTTAGCCATTCTGCAACATACTAAAAGTTAACTTAAACGTGAATCACCGCTTTAAAGGCCTGGATCATTACCGTTATTGGGCTGCTGAACCTCTGGGCTCGTCTGTAAGCTAGGGATGCACCAAATCCACTATTTTGGATTCGACCGAACCCCCGAATCTTTCAGGGCTGAATCCTGCTGAAAAAGGCAGAATCCTGGCCGAATCCCGGACCGAATCCTGGATTCGGTGCATCCCTACTGTAAACCGATGCAGTTTTGTTGCTGCTTCTGAGTCGTGCTCATATCCCCTCGCAACACTGTGTTCTGCGCACATTTTAGAAGGCTAATCCCTTAATTTGCAGTGCCCCCCATGACGGCTCTGTAATTTGGAACCGAGGCTGAGATGTAGTGGGGTGCAAGTGTAATTCGTGATCCCCCAGACTTGCAGAGATGATAGGCAGTCACTTTTATGACAAATCAATTTTTTTTACATTATTTTGTGTCACCAGATATGTCCGTAGAGCTGACAGGTAGGAAACAGATGGAATATTTTACCCAGAATGATAATTTATCTACGTTTGTTTTCTCATTTTTTGTTTTCTTGTCTTCCTCCCCGGGCTGTAGTTCCGCCTCAGATGCCAGGGCCAGTGCTGCTGCAGGTGATTTATAGCTTGGAACCTAAAGGACTGAGAGATTGATGTGCATTGACCTCAACCAGGCGGTTGCTATGTTCGGCCTACTCTGGTTGCTGTTGCTAAGGCTACGCTGCCCTGGGGGATCATGTAATGCAGAGGCTCCTTGTTGGCTTTTTTAAGGGCTGTGTGACTGGAGGATGAAATAAGGCAGCATGTGGGAAATCCACTAAATCATAAACGTGCCCACGTGTGTAAAATATATATAAATTCACGAGAACAAAGCCTGGAGCTCACAGCTGAAGCTAAAGCTGTCTCGCTTGTCCTTGTCCTCTCATGTTTATTAGGGGCTTGCAAGTAGATGAGTAATGTTAAGTAGTTACTCTGCTCCATTCTAGGAAAGAGAGACAATGATATATGTGTGCCCTACCGGCTGGATATCGGGTTCGGGTCACCGCGAAAGTGACGTCACAAGCAATGAACTGTGTGTTGTGATGTCACTTTTCCCAAGTAGGCAAGACGGCATATATTCTGGGCAGCATCGGGTTAAATTATCCTGACTTTATATCTCACACAGCAGCAGTGTGGTCATGCTTTATGTCAGATAATGTTGGTATGGGATCTGTTATTCAGAAATCTGTTATCCAGAAAGCTCCAAATTACAGAATGGCCCATCTCCCTTAGACTCCATTTTATCCAAATAATCCATATTTTTAATATGGGACCTTTTATCCCGAATGCTTGGGACCTGGGGTCTTCCAGAAAATGGATCTTTCTGTAATTAGGATCTTCATACCTCAAGTCTACTAGACTTGTTTTTTTGGCTTTGCCTCCAATAAGGATTAATTATATCTTACTTTGGATCAAGTACAAGCTACTGTTTTATTATTGCAGAGAAAAAGGTAATCATTTCTAAAAATTTGGATTATTTGGATAAAATGGAGTTTATGGGAGACGGCTCTTCAATAATTTAAAAGCTTTCTTAATGATGGGTTTCCGGATAACGGATCCCATACTTGTACTTTTTTAGTATTATTACATAGAAAAGGGAAATATTAAAAAAAAAAAAAAATTGATTAGAATGGAGTCTATGGAGTCATAATTTGGAGCTTTCTGGACAATGGGTTTCCGGATAGCAGATCCCACACCTGTAATACATTATTGGCTAGATTGTTCATTTTCAATAACGTAATTATCCCAATGGATATATGAGTATATATATATTTATCAGCTGATGCATCATTTTTGATTTTGGTTAATGCAATCCATTTGATAAATCACAAACAGAGATGATTATCATTTTTTTGGGTTCAAACCTCCATGTGTTCGGCAGGGCCTCCCTTGCCCTAATAAAAGTTCTAAACGTCACAATGTATAACAATCCCGTTCTGCTATAGTTCCGGACATATCCAAGGCAGAACATTTTTATTTACCCCCAATTGTATCCAAATCAGACCTCAGACCAGTCCCACCCTGTTCTCCCCAAGGAGGTCCAGCTGCAGAGTTTGGCAACGTGGCCTTTAGAGCAACCAAAAACCTTGATTTATTCTAATTTGTAGCTGATCACACAATGAAATACAATCTGTGCTTTTATGAAGGAGTATATTTCTTGCCAAGGAAACCTTTTCCATCCAAAATAATAATATTCCTCAGCTTTTATAGCAGGCTCAGCCATTGTCTGGACAGGCTGATTTTTTTCTCCCTGAAGTTTTGTGTGAAGTTGTATTCAATAGTAATGGAGGGTGGGTTTCTTCTTCTCCCTTTTTAAATCGTATAAAGAAAAACCTACATACTGAATGGATTATTAGCAAATAAGATACATATTGCATGGCTGCAAAACAAATGGTGCATTCTGCACTTATGTTGGCGTTCTCTAAATACATGTTAATAATAATAATAAATCCATAGCTAATAAACAATGTAAGATGTCAATTTAATATTCATGGGGTTTTAAAGGGAAACTAAAGCGTAGCAAGTAATTCGGTTAGAAATGCTACTACAGGTATGGGAATTGTTATCTGGAAACCCGTTATCCAAAAAGCTTCAGAAAATCTTCATTGAATTTTTAAAAACTATTTTCTCTGTAATAAAAAAAAAGTAACTTGTACTTGATCCCAACTAAGATATAATTAATCCTTATTGGAAGCAAAACCAGCCTATTGGGTTTATTTAATGTTTACATGATTTTCTAGTAGACTTAAAGGATACCGTATATACTCGAGTATAAGCCGAGTTTTTCAGCCCCCAAAATATGCTGAAAAACTCTACCTCGGCTTATACTCGGGTCAAGCGCAAAAATGTAAGAATAGTCGCCGATGCCTAAGACTAGTCGCCAGCATCCAAGAATAGTCTCCAAGAATATTCGCCGGCGTCCAAGAATGGTCGCTGGCATCCAAAAACAAGATGCCGCACCTCCAATGGGAGCAGAAACCCTCAATTTTTTGATTGAAACTTACCAGAAGCTGCTTCATTTCTCACCCTAGGCTTATACTCGAGTCAATAAGCTTTCCCAGTTTTTGAAGGTAAAATTAGGTACCTCAGCTTATACTCGGGACGGCTTATACTCGAGTATATACGGTAAGTAAATCTTTAAAATAAGTGAATGTAAAATTAATGAGTGTTATTCTAAGCACTTTCATCATTTACATTCATTATCTATTTTCTTTTTATTCCACATGTACTGTTAATATAAATGAATTTTGTTGAAACAGCGCCACCTGCTGCTCCTTTTCCCACCAGTTTGACCACCAAGTAGTCAAGGAAGTTGTCAGGAGAAAGAAAGAGGCTGCTCTGATGTTCTTCTGCTTAGGAAAGATGTGAGAAAGGTTTCTAATTGTTTTCCTAAGCAGAAGAACATCAGAGCAGCCTCTTTCTTTCTTTCTCCTGACAACTTCTTTGACTACTTGGTCAGAAAATGACCAGCAGGTGGAGCTGCTGTAACAAAATTCATTCATACATGTATCCCTTAAAGGAGAAGGAAAGGTTAAAACTAAGTAAGCCTTATCAGAAAGGTCTATCTAAATATACCAGTAAACCCCCAAAGTAGTGCTGCTCTGAGTCCTCTGTCAAAAGAAACACATCATTTCTTTCCTTCTATTGTGTACTCATGGGCTTCTGTATCAGACTTCCTGCCTTCAGCTTAAACCTCATTGCCCTGGGCAAGAGCATGCTCAGTTTGCTCCTCTCCCCCCACCCCTCCCTTCTCTACTGTAATCTGAGCCCAGAGCAGGGAGAGACTCAGGCAGGAAGTGATGTCACACCATGTTAATACTGCAGCTCCTATCCTAAACAAACAGAGAGCTTCTAGAGCTGTTTACTTAGGTATGGTAAAACATTCTACAGAATAAATATAGCATTCTAGCTTGCACTATTGCAGCTAATCTATTGGCAATAAAATGCCTCCGTAGCTTTCCTTCTCCTTTAATAGCTTGGAATAAAAAGATTAAAAAATAATGAATGCACATTACAAAAGAGCTTAGAATCGCCCCCCCCATCAATTTTACATTCACTTACTGTATTGTAAAGGTTTACATGTCCTTTAAGTTATGAAGATCCAAATTACGGAAAGATCCGTTATCCAGAAACCCCCCAGGTCCCTAGAATACTTTTGGCTGCTGCTGAGATGCTAACCATAGGGGTCACCACTAGTGATGGGTCGAATAAATTCGGCAGGCATGGATTTGCAGTGAATTTCCAAGTTTTGGCAGGCGCAAATGTTTTTGCGAAACTGCATCGAATATTTGCCGGTGAAAATAGTGTTGTGCTTCAATTATAAGGCCGTCCATTGACTTTAATGCATTTTGGACAAAATAGTTGCTTGTATAAAAATAGTCAGTTATTTTGACGCCCATTGCCTTCAATTCGTTTCACGAACGGGACAGATTCACCCATCACTAGTCACCACAAATTGTCAAGATTTATCTGTCATAGAAGCTACTACTACGGGGCTCATTATTAAATTATATTGCATTTTTAAAAAATTTGGATTATTTGGATAAAATGGAGTCTGTAGGTGATGGTAATTCGGAGCTTTCTGGATAACGGGCTTCCTGATAACGGATCCTATACCTGTAGCACCAACATTTAAAGGGATTTTTAATGCCTTGAGAGCGAAGGTCTTGTCACCCTGCCCTAATATAGACGATGTATGCACTTCTGAAGAAGGTTACCTCCATAGTTCTCATCATATTTGTCTTTTTTATAAAGGAAGACCATTCGGTTGAGGGCAGTCAGTTCAGTTATAGCAGCATTTTGCAGCATCTCCCAATCTCCAGGTACAAACGTCTGACACAGGAGAAAGGGGGATCTGCTCGTGATGTGTAATAATGGAAACAGCCGGCTACCAGAACTCATAGGGCTCAGTTCCATGCTCTTCATTTCTCAAGAGAGCAGCAATACAAAGCTTGTGTATGAAAGAATGTTGTGTGGGTTAAACATGTAATATACTGCATTATACATAGCACTGGGTGATGTCTAATGTGCTGTCTCTTTTGTGACATCTATAAATACCACAGTACAGCACCCACAGTGTATTTTACTTTTAAAGGGCAAGTGAACCCCAAAATAGAAATGTGGCTTATAAAAGAGAACATAATTCTAAGCAACTTTTCAATTAGTGGTGGGCGGTAGGCAAATTGTTTGACCCTAACCTGCCCTCTCCCAACCTATACCTGGGCCGGCCGCCGTTCCCCCTCTTTTTATAGATGAAAGCACGTCCCGCAGTAATGTCCTGAAAGGGGCAGGGCGGGGGTGAGTGCGAGTCTGTAAATTTAGGGTACGGAAGCCGGCAGTGCTAGGTCAGGCAGAGCAGGAGAAGAGCTGCTCCCGGACCTACCTGGGACCCGAAGATTTTGTGCAGGAACCGGGTTCCAATATACATTTATGAAAAAAGTTATTTGTAAAGACAATTATTATTAATATATGAATAGGAGAGGTGGTTTACCTTCAAACAACTAGTTGTTTTCAGATAGAAAATCATTGAAAAAAGTCGTTATTTCTGGTGATCTATGTGTGACCGATTTTTCTAATACTGAAGTATTTCCCCGACCCGCACACGACCCTAACCCGCCCTCCCTTGGCCCGCATCTGCACTTCCGGGTTCCTTTTATAGACCCACCCCACCGATGACATCACAAAAGGGGTGTGGTGAGCAGGCGCAGCGTCTATAAAAGATGAACCCGGCAGTCGGAAGCCGGCATTTGACGGTGGCCCGCGATGAAACATGCAAGGTCGACCCGTACCCGCCCGACCCACGAGTCCCACAGCTATCGTGTCGGCCCGAGCTTTACTAGTCTGCACCTGAATTACTGAGCTGCCAGACTCAAACACCAGAGACACGAACATTCAACTTTAAACTTAGATAAAATAATGGAAAATAATTGAAAAAAAGTCTTCTAAAAACAACGGAATTGGAAAAAGTGTTTAGAAGGTGAACAACCCCTTTAACAGAAAGATAAGTAACAAGTAACCATTACAATAAAATGGTAGCCCTGCAGAGCATTTGTTTCTCGGATGCTGGGGTCGGGGACATCCATTTAAAAGATGGAAAGAGTCAGACAAAAAAGACAAATAATTCAAAAACTATACAAAAAAATGAAAACCAAGGGAAAAGTTGCTAAGAACTGGTCTTTCTATGATATTTTAAGGCTTCCATACATGGGCAGATATAAGCAGATATAATACAGATTAAGTGTATCGGGCCCTCCAACTGGCTTCCCCGATGATATCTGGCCAAAAGTCGGGCAGATGTTTATCGGCTGGGCTTAAAAATCTCAGCAATGGTTCGTTGATGTTGCCCTCGATCCGATTGCCCATATTCTTCTCATTGTGATCAGATCAGCCTATATGGCCTACCTCAAGGTGGACATATCTGGGAGAGATCTCCCTATTTATAGCCAGCGTTAGAGGTTAACTTAAAGGAACAGTAACATCAAAAATTAAAGTGTTTTAAAGTAATACAAATATAATGTAGTGTTGCCCTGCACTGGTAAAACTGCTGTGTTTTCTTCAGGAACACTACTATAGTTTATATAAATAAGCTGCTGTGTAGCAATGGGGGCAGCCATTCAAAGGAGAAAAGGCTCAGGTTACACAGCAGATAAGCTCTGTAGAACATAATGGTGTTATCTGTTATCCACTATTTAACCTGTGCCATAATTTTTTTTCAATTCCCACCATTGCTACACAGCAGCTTGTTTATATGAACTATAGTAGTGTTTCTGAAGCAAACACATCAGTTTTACTAGTTCAGGGCAACAGTACAGGATAGTTTTATTACTTTAAAACACTTTCATTGGTTGATGTTACTGTTCCTTTAAATGTGAACTCTCCCTGTAAGCCTTTCCAGGAGGCCAGCTACTCAGTTTGGGAACCTCTGCTCTTAAAAGGTTCATAATGGTTTTATTTGAATCCTCAATCTCCCCAGGGATTATTCGCTGTACAAAATCTTAAACATTCTGCTTGTTTTGATTGGTGGAGCCATAAATCACGGTTGCCAGAGATCTGTAAACGCGGCTTTGCTTCCTGCAAATGAACTTGCTCATTGTTCCCTCTCTCTCTGATCTCTTCTTTAGCTCAGACGGGAAAGACACCATGTTGAACACATTAACATTTCCAACACAACTTCAACAGGACCTATACTTCTATATCAGGGATTTGTTTCTCATGCAATTTCCCTCAAAGGGAACACTAAGGGGCAGATTTATCAAAGGTCGAAGTGAAAATTCGAATTAAAAAAAATTTGAGCTATTTTTTGTGTACTTCGACTAGGGAATCGTCCAAATTCGATTTGAATATCGAAATTTATGTGCTGTCTCGTTAAAAATTCGACTTTGATCATTCGCCGTCTAAAACCTGCCGAATTGCTGTTTTAGTTTATGGGGGACCTCCTAGAAGCTATTTGGAGTCAATTGGTGGACTTTGAAAAACTCAAGATTTTTTTTTTTTTAAATGCGCTATTACTTCGATTCGTGCGATTCTAATTCGAACGAATACGGACTATTCACCCGTTGACTTTTTAAATAAATTTCGGTTGGTCTTTTTTTTTTATTCGAATTTCGAAGTTGTGGGAATTCCCATTACTTCGAAATTCGACCCTTGATAAATCTGTCCCTAAAAAATACTGGATGACTATGTAGATATCTTCAATTTTAACTAAACTATAATATTTTGATATGTCAAGAGAGAAATAATATGCGAGCCATGAATATAATGTAAATTCGATTTTTTTTTAAGTGGGGCCTAATGACATCACAGCTAAAAACAGTTGACTATATACAAACGTACACATATGGGACCTGTTACCCAGAATGCTCGGGACCTGGGGTGTTCCGGATAAGGGATCTTTCCTTAATTTGGATCTCCATACCTTAAGTCCGCTTAAAAATAATTTAAGGGGTAGACTTATTAAGGATCGAGTTGTGTTTTCCACCAAAATTCGAGTTTTCGAGGTGATTTCTTTGGTCAAATTTTTTTTTTCTGAATTAAAAAAAAAAAACAACTAATTTTTTGAGATTTATTATACCCGATCCTGGAAATAGCTAGAATACGAAAATACACCATCTAAAACCTGTCGAGGTCATGTAGAAGTCAATGGCAGAAGTCCCTTGAACCAATTGAAAATGTTAATAGCCGTTATGATGTTTGGGTTTTTTTTCAGAGGGTTTTGCCGATAACTCGATCAGCAAGATTGATTTTAGTTTTTTTCCGCCGAAAACTCGATTAATTCTAGTTTTCTGGTTGTTAACCCCGAAATCGCTGAATCAGGTTTTCCATTTGAGTTTTTTCTTAAATAAGAAACCTTTCAAGTTGTGAGTTCATTCAAGGTATAAAAAACACAAAAATTCGACTTTTGATAAATGACCCCCTAAATGTTAAATAAACCCAATAAGATTGTTTCCCACCAATATGGATTAATTATATCTTAGTTGGGATTAAGTACAAAGTACAGGTATGGGACCTATTATCCAGAATGCTCGAAACATAGGGTTTTCCCGATAAAGAATCTTTCCCTAATTTGGATCTCCATATAAAAAATATCCTTAAAGGGGATGTTGACATTAGTATGAAAAACCCAGTGATATTCTGAGACAATTTGCAATTGGTTTTCATTTTTTTTTTTTTAATTATTTGTGGGTTTCAGTTATTGAGCTTTTTATTCAGCAGCTCTCCTGTTTGCAATTTCAGCAGTCTGGTTGCTAGGATCCAAATTACACTAGCAACCATGCACTGATTTGAATAAGAGACTGGAATATGAATAGGAGAGGGTCTGAATAGAAAGATGAGTAATAAAAAGTAGCAATAACCATAAATTTGTAGTCTTACAGAGCATTTGTTTTTTTAATGGGGTCAGTGACCCCCATTTGAAAGCTGGAAAGAGTCAGAGGAAAAAAACAAAAAATTAAAAAAACTATTAAAATAAATAAATAATGAAGGCCAATTAAAAAGTTGCTTAGAATTAGCCATTCTATAACATACTAAAAGTTAACTTAAAGGGATACTGTCATGGGAGAACCTGTTTTTTTCAAAACACATCAGTTAATAGTGCTGCTCCAGCAGACGTCTGCACTGAAATCTAATTCTCAAAAGAGCAAACAGATTTTTCTATATTCAATTTTGAAATCTGACATGGGGCTAGACATATTGTCAATTTCCCAGCTGCCCCTGGTCATGTGACTTGTGCCTGCACTTTAGGATGGAATTACTTTCTGGCAGGCTGTTATCTCTAACTGAATCAGTCTCAGTGAAACTTGGCTTTTACTATTGAGTGTTCTTAGATCTACCAGGGAGCTGTTATCTTGTGTTAGGGAGCTGCTATCTGGTTCCCATTGTTCTTTTGTTTGGCTGCTGGGGGGCGAAAGGGAGGGGTTGATATCACTCCTACTTGCAGTACAGCAGTAAAGAGTGACTGAAGTTTAACAGAGCACAAGTCACATCACTGGGGGCAGCTGGGAAACTGACTATATGTCTAGCCCCATTTCAGATTTCAAAATTAAATATAAAAAAACATGTTTGCTCTTTTGAAAAATGGATTTCAGTGCAAAATTCTGCTGGAGTAGCACTATAAACTTATGTGTTTTGAAAAAAAAAACCATGTTTTCCCATGACAGTATCCCTTTAAGGGCAGGGGCACACAGCAGATGGCGACTAATCGCCTCTTCTGCGGGGCGACAATCTCCCTGAACTGCCTTCCGCTTGCTATAATGACAAAACGCCTGCGCCAATGCACTCGCGGCGCTTTGATTTCCAAAGTTGCCTCACGAGGAAGCTTTGGGCAACTTCGGAAATCGAAGCACCGTGAGTGCATTGGCGCAGGCGTTTTCTCATTATAGTAGGCAGAAGGCAGTTCGGGAGAACCAACCCTTTAAGAACTTGATGTGATTCAGTGCTGAATCCTTGAATCGGAGCATATGAATAAATGGAATAACAATAGATCTGTCCTGAAGTCTGGCCTTTGATCTCCGCTGTATCCAATAATAATACAGAATAAATCAGATGATAATTAGGAGGAGAATAATGAAAGGGACACTGCAAATAGCAATGACTTATTTGTTTATCCCTCGGCTGATGGAACATTATACAATATGATCACACCGAGCATTTTAAATTTAAGGGAAAAAGCTCAAAGGTCAGGTTCTAAAAAAGTATTTGCCGCCCCCCCTAAACCATTTACAGTGAAATTGGCTGAGGAATCTCCTTAAATAAATTTCACAGCTTGAATGGGGAAATGGAATTGTGAAGCCAATGAAACAATCTACAGACATGTGGTCTGTCCTCAGGAATTCATTATAGGCCGCCTCGTGCAGCTGGAAGCAAATTGAAAACTAGAAGCAATAATAGAGTGTTGAACAGAAGAAAATGTGAGGACTAAACTGCCGGATGAAAAAATAAAATGTCACTTCCCCAATACCCCACCCCTCCCTCCCGCCGACAGCCAATCCATCATCCCGTGTCACATTCTGAATTCCGGATTAAAGCTTCCAATTAGAATTCCCACAAACACAGATTTGGTGATTCTACAAATTTTCCCAAATAAAGTAAAACAAAGGTCATTGAACTCCAAAGTGGTACTTTATTTATTATAATACACAAGTTTCAGTGAGTCATGTGACAGAAATTACATCACCGAGCACCCACGACATCACAAAGCACTGTTTATAAGGATACAGGTATGGGATCTGTTACCCAGAAACTTTGGGACCTGTGTTTTTCCGAATAATGTATCTTTCCGTAATTGGGAGACCCAGTCTTCAACAAAATCATGTAAACATTAAATAAACCCAATAGGCTGGTTTTGCTTCCAATAAGGATTAATTATATATTAGTTACAAGTTAGTGTTTTATTATTACAGAGACAAAGGAAATAATTTTTAAAAATTGGATTATTTGTATAAAATGGAGTCTATGGGAGATGGCCTTTCTGTAATTCGGAACTTTCTGGATAGCGGGTTTCCAGATAATGGATCTCATACCTGTACACGTATGGGACCTGTTATCCAGAATGCTTGGGACCTGGTTTTTTCCAGATAACCGATCTTTCTGTAATTTGGATCTTCATACCTCAAGTCTACTAGAAAATCATGTAAACAATAAACCCAATAGACTGGTTTTGCTTCCAATAAGGATAAATTATATCTTAGTTGGGATCAAGTACAAGCTACTGTTTTATTATTATAGAGAAAAAGGAAATCATTTTTAAAATGTTTTATTTTTTTAGATTAAATAGAGTCAGTGGGAGATGGCCTATATGTAATTCTGAGCTTTCTGGATAACAGATTTCCAGATAACAGAACTTACACCTGTATACTTTACAGGATATGCATGGCTCTTGTGAAATATATATATATATATATACTGTATACATCTCTCTCTCTCTCTCTCTCTCTCTCTCTCTCTCTCTCTCTCTCTCTCTCTCTCTCTCTCTCTCTCTCTCTCTCTCTCTCTCTCTCTCTCTCTCTCTCTCTCTCTCTCTCTCTCTCTCTCTCTCTCTCTCTCTCTCTCTCTCTCTCTCTCTCTCTTTTATATATATATATATATATATATATATTATATATATATATATATATAGATATATATTATACTGTCCATTTGTTTTATGAATGCATTGCAGCTCCAGAATGCTTGGGGCCTGGGGTTTTCTGTATAACGGATCTAATTTGGATCTAAAGTTTTCTAAAGTTCTTTTAAATGTTAAATAAACCGATCAGGGTTCTTTTCCCACCAATAAGGATTATTTATATATTGGTTTGGATTAAATAAAAGGTACTATTTTATTATTACAGGGTTGGGACCTGTTACCCAGAATGCTTGGGACCTGGAATTTCCCTGTAATTTGGAGACCCAGTCTTTAACAAAATCGTAGAAACATTAAATAAACCCAATAGGCTGGTTTTGCTTCCAATAAGGATTAAGTATATTTTATTTTGGATAAAGTATAAGGTACTGTTTTATTATTACAGAGAAATAGGAAATCATTAAAAAAACTTGGACTCTATAAAATGGAGTCTATGGGAGACAGCCTTTCTGTAATTCTGAGCTTTCTGTATAACGTGTTTCCGAATAAAAGATCCCATACCTGTACTGAAAAAGAGCAAATCATTTTTAAAAATGTGGATAATTTGATTAAAATGGATTACGGGTTTCCTGATAACGTATCCTACACCGGTACAAGTAACACTTTAAAGGGATCCTGTCATCGGAAAATATGTTTTTTTTCAAAACGCATCAGTTAATAGTGCTACTCCAGCAGAATTCTGCACTGAAATCCATTTCTCAAAAGAGCAAACAGATTTTTTTATATTCAATTTTGAAATCTGACATGGGGCTAGACATATTGTCAATTTCCCAGCTACCCCTGGTCATGTGACTTGTGCCTGCACTTAAGGAGAGAAATGCTTTCTGACAGGCTGCTGTTTTTCCTTCTCAATGTAACTCAATGTGTCTCAGTGGGACATGGGTTTTTACTATTGAGTACTGTTCTTAGATCTACCAGGCAGCTGTTATCTTGTGTTAGGGAGCTGCTATCTGGTTACCTTCCCATTGTTCTTTTGTTTGGCTGCTGGGGGGGAAAAGGGAGGGGGTGATATCACTCCAATTTGCAGTACAGCAGTAAAGAGTCATTGAAGTTTATCAGAGCACAAGTCACATGACTTGGGGCAGCTGGGAAATTGACAATATGTCTAGCCCAATGTCAGATTTCAAAATTGAAAATAAAAAAATCTGTTTGCTCTTTTGAGAAATGGATTTCAATGCAGAATTCTGCTGAGGCAGCACTATTAACTGATTCATTTTGAAAAATTTTTTTCCCATGACAGTATCCCTTTAAGACAATACTTATATGCCACTTATTAGCTTGGAAACAGCGAGTATTATTGGAATACAGAGGGACTATGGGGTTATATCGTTGATTTTCGGAATTAATCCACAAAATAGACTTTTTACATTTCACTTTCTTGGTTTCTAGCAGTGATTTAGTGACTCTGCTGGTCGTCGGATTACTTTGAGAAGCTGAAAGGGACTAGTTCATAGGGAGGTCACCAATTCATTACTGACTTGCAGGGTGGTAATTTCAGCCTGTGCATGTTCCTTTTGTGCTGCTTACTGAGGCTTAAAATATCCTCTAATTCCTCCGAGAGACTGTAGCAAAAACATCATCACAAGGCTGTCTGGCCTTCTCTCCTTGCTCAGAGTTCTTTGGAGATGGGACGGATTGCGAGCAACACGCACAAAATCATGTACCCATATGGTGCCGGGAATGTAATGGAGTTTATTTTGCTTTCAAGAGCTGGTAGTTCTATGGAGCGACCCAATTCCACATGGATATTTACTGTTATGGTTGCACTTAATGATCCTATGATGTTCTTTACGGAATCCAATAAAAAAGATCATTCAGATTATTTAGCTTTTTGTTCAGCAGCCCTCCAGTTAGGGATTTTAGCAGCTTCCAGTTTTCTCTAACAGCCAGGAGAATAGAAGATGAAATATAAAAAGTAACATTAACCATAGCATCGAAGACTTGCAGAGCAAAGTTCTTTGGTTGGCAGGGTCGTTGACCCCCAATAACCAGATAGCATTTTAAATTGCACTCTGAGGCTAGGGAAATTGTTCAAAAACAAACTAGGACATTCTATAACATACTAAAATAATAAAGCTCAACTGCCATTGAATGTAATTTGTAAAACTGTGTAACATTTGAAGGTAAGTACTAGTGATGTGCGGGCCGGCCCGATACCCACAGGTTCGGGCCAACCTCGCACGCTTCATCGCGTGTGCAGGTTGAGCTCTTTTTCTGCTTTACCTGCCCGCCACCGTCAAATACTGACTTCTAACTTCCGGTGTCGTCTTTTATAGACACTGCGCCTGCTCACCCACCCGCCCCTTATTTGACGTCATCAGTGGTGCGTGTCTATAAAATTCGGGGAAATCCTGACCCACACATCACTAGTGATTACATTGTAATGCAAGTTTTCCATGACCAGGGTTGGACTGGGCCAGCAGGTCACTGGGAATAAATCCGGTAGGCCCTTGACCTTGTGGGCCTTGCCAGGCAAGGGATGGGGTTAGGGTTGCCAGTCAACTGGTATTACTAATATTTTGGCAATGTAGTTGCTGGTAAATTTGTGATTGCCTATATTCTCCTCCCCTCCCTAAAGCTTTTTACTGCTAAATTCTCCCTGAAGGCTTTAGTTTCCCTTACCTGCCCATCACCCCTCCCACGGCATCCTCAACCCACCTATTCCCCACCCAATGTCATCAACCTGCCCATTCCCTTCCGCGTGATATCACAGGACTGCCCATTCCCCACCCCTTGACACCATTGATCAGCACCTTCTCCCTGAAGGCCGGAAAGAGTTATGCAGAAAGGTGGCAACCTTAGATGGGGTGGGGTGATCAGTTTCAGGGGCCACAACAGGGTGGAGCGGTTTTTTAATGGGGGGTGGGATCTTTAAGGGTGGCAGCCCCTTGATACGCCAGTCCAAAACAGTCTATGACTGCCTGGTTGCCTATAAACTGCAAGGTAACTCTTTCAGGCAGGGGATTGGCTGCTTGCATTAGGTTTCACTTTACAGTACAAGGTTTTTTCTTTCTGAGTATAAATGGTATTCCCATACTAAGGTTTAGACTTGCCTTGTAACCGATAAGTAAGAAATCATCCCTGCTTCTAATCATTTGGCCAACAGAGGGCGCTTCATTAACGTTTATGAATAGTTTCCATATCAGTACAAACATGGCTGCTCCCATTGTTTTTAATAAACACATTTATGCAGATAAATATGGCTAACTGGGTGGAATAATCTATATTCATATGTTTTAATGAGGTCTTATAGGAAATCGTAGTGAATGTAACCCCTTTTTAGATACGGTTATAGTGTCTCTTTAAGTGCCAGTTTGTATTAGTAGAGACAGCCCAGTCTGTAATTATATACTGTAGGTTCTATGTGGAATACTCAGCTGGCTTAACAGCATAATTCAGTTCACTGTATTATGAAAGATATAGGGCAAATGTTGAGGTGATGGGTGCATTTATTTACACCAATAGACCCTCCTTTAACCGGCAGCAGACAGGGTGACATTTACAGCAAAGCCCACAGTAAAACTGCCCACTATGGGACCTGGCAGTTGATCAGGTAGGGGAATTACTGTGAAAAGGAGTCTGTGAAATGATCGACTGAGCATTTAAATATAAATGGGATTCCTCAGTTCAAGGTAGTGATATCGAGCCCTGTCTGCGTTCTTATTGCTGGGCTGGTTATTTATATTATTGTCGTGTAATTGGGAATTCCTGCTTTCCATTATTCACCTTGCAAGATTATCTCATCTGCTCCTTCTCTTTGCATTAATGATAAATCCATTCTTTTTTGTAACAAAGGAGGCTGTTTTATATTTGTCAGCTTTACGCTCCCCCATTTAAAGGCAGAGCTTCACTGCATTTTATTATTACAGATTATTATTATGACATTTCTCTATTAAGGCATTAATGTCTAACTCTGCAATTGCCTAATCAGTCATTATGTTTATGACAGACTGGCTACCTTGTCCCTTATGACATTCCACTGACCTCCTATTGTATTGTAATCACGAGCGGAGCAGGACTTAATAAAAGAAAATGGTTTTTGCAGGACAATGAAATTGAAAGAACTTTCATTTTACACTTGATGAATTTACGCAGCTAAGTTACCATCAAGTACAGGGTACTGTTTTATTATTATAGAGAAAAAAGAAATCATTAAGAAAAATACAATTTAAAGGAGAAGGCAAGGTTAAAACGAAGTTAGAGTTATCAGAAAGGTCTATGTGCAGTAAATACACCAGTAAACCCTCAAAGTAATGCTGCTCTGAGTCCTCTGTCAAAAGAAACACAACATTTACTGTATTTCCTTCTATTGTGTACTCATGGGCTTCTGTATCAGACTTCCTGTTTTCATCTTAAACCTCCAGGGCTAGGGCTTGAGCATGCTCAGTTTGCTCCTCTCCCTCCTCCCCTCCCTGATGTAATCTGAGCTCAGAGCTATGAGTAAGCAGGTAGAGACTGACGGGAAGTGATGTCACAGCAAGCTAATATGGCAGCTGCTATCCTAAACAAATAGAGACAGTGTTAGGTATGGGAAAACATTCTAAAGAATAAAAATGGCGTTGTAGCTTGCACTATTGTGGCTAATCTATTGGCAATAAACTGCCTTGGTAGCTTTCCCTTTCCTTTAAAATGGACTCTATGGAAGGTGGCCTTCCCATAATTTGAAATACCTTACTGGGTTTACTGTCTATTGGACTGCTTTCATGTGAATAGTCTGCAAAAGATACTATTTTCTTTTTTGTCTCTCTTTTTATTGGCTCTAGTTCTGGTACATCACAGTGAATTTGTCCATTTTAAGTGTTCTAGGAAATAGACTTGTAAATAATTCAGTTGGGAACCAGACACACACATCAGACTGGAAAGCCTTCTATTTATCTGTGTGTTACTTGAGTACTGAGAGTGGCCGGGTCTGATACCAAGTTCTGTCAGTAGCTACTGATGCATCATATATTGGGAGTGAACTGTTTTGTTTTTCCCACCATAGAAAAACGGACCGGCCCGATCATAATTGTTCTTGTGTTGTTAAATTTCATGCATCTTTGGCAGAGAGACCCCAACTTTCCTAAACTGAATTACAGAAGGTTTTTGGGAATACATAAAACACTTCTGCCCATGCCTCTTTCATACCTTCCAACATTTTGGAAAAAGACAGTGGGACAAAAAGGATTGCTGTGCAGTGTGCGGCAATTTTTTGACCACACCCATGTTTGTGGCCACACCCCCAATGACCATGTTCGTTTTACCAAATTTTGCATGTTATGAAAGTTTAAACACATTTCTGTGGTTTTTATGTGTTATTACAGTTTTGCTAAATGAAGATGAATTGCCCTTTAAGCTGCAAGTCACAGTTTCCCCAAGAGACCTGCTTATCTTGAATTGTTACAGTTGCTTCTTTGCTTATCTTAAATTGTTACAAAAGTAACAATTTGAACCTGGCACATATTCTGGGCCCTCTGACAAAAGCGAATTAAGTTAGAAACTACTACTAACTACTAACATTGGAGATAAATATCTGGAGAGATTTCTGGAGATGTTGCCCATAGCAACCAGTCAGAACTTTTGTTTTCTGATTTATAGGTGGCTGTTTAAATCTAATTACTGATTAGTTGCCATGGGCAACATCTCCAGAAATCTCTCCAAATATTTATTTCTAGTTTTAGTAAACATGCTCCATTGTATATTTTTCTGGCTGTTCAGTGCAGGAGATCAAAGAGAACATTTGATGACAATCCGGGACTGCGGATTGAGCTGTCAAAATCAGGACTGTCTCGGGAAAAGGGACAGTTCGGAGGTATGCTCTTTACTCCCTGTCCAGCACCATTCCACCATGATTACATCCAGGTTTCACAACCAAAAAATATAGTAGGCTTAACCTGTCTACTTTGGACTCCCCTCTTTCAAGTTAGATTACCAGGTGACCACAGCCCAATGCCCATCTATCCATCAGACCAATGAGATGATCAGGGGGTGTTTTTTCTGCATTCTGAACATGTACAGTTCCCTTGATGTATGGTGGGCTTCAAGCCATTAGAACATAATCTAATATCTTATGTTGAAGACATATGATCTCATGGTCCAATGAGATGTCCTCTTTAGGTACCAGGAGATGTTTTCAAGGATGACTGATCATACCTCTAGGGCAGGGGTCCCCAACCTTTTTTACTCATTTAAATGTAAAAAAGAGAGCAATACAAGCATGAAAAAGTCTATGGGGATGTCAAATAAAAGGCTGTTATTGGCTATTGGTAGCCCCTATATGGACTGGTAGCATACAGAAGACTCTGTGTGGTAGTACATCTAGTATACAACCAAAACTTGCGTCTAAGACTGGAATTTATAAATAAGCTCCTGCTTTGAGGCCACTGGGAGCAACATTCAAGGGGTTGGTGAGCAACATGTTACTTGTGAGCTACTGGTTGGGGACCACTGCTCTAGGACATCATCTGTGGGTCTTGAATCTACGACCCATGCATCACTACTGCATGACTGCTTCTCTGCTGGTTGAGAAACACTGGGGGGCAGGTGGTGGATTCCATTAAAGCAAATGTTAGGCTGCAGAACCAGGTTCAGGCGTTCCTCGCAATGTACCATGAGGCTTGGGGAGAATTACTACTTGTTGGCTTTGTTACTCCTATATCAATAATGGCCTCCTCATCTGACCAGTGACTCCCCCCTTTTATTTATATTGCCCCAAAACTTTATGTAGCCCTCTTGAAAATTCTATCGAAATTGAACATGTGCCTGTAAAGTGTACATTAATATTTTAAAGAAACTGAAAGAATTCTGATTCTTGTCTGGCCGATCTTTAATATTAAGAGAAAATTACCTTGCGGAAGGAAGGCAATTGGATTAGTAAATTATACATTAGCGCAGATATTCAGCTGTATGTCTAATTGAGTTTATCCAATAGGCAATCCAATCATATCCCTTGCATAAACCATTCTGTACTAAATTAACACATATTTACATATATTCTGCGGCTCACTCTTCCACTTCTTCTGCTTAATAGGATTTCTGGCTGTAATGAATGTTAAGCTTGGAACCAATTATACTGAAGAACCTTCTCACAGACATGTGTAGAGCCGAAGCGCTTTGTATATAGTGGCCAATCAGATTGTGGGATTGTAGCTTGGCACGGCATAAATTACATTAGTACAAAAGTACTAAAGGCAAAAAATGGTGTAAGCCACTGAAAGGCTCTTTATACCACCCAGTTATGGATTAAGAAACAATGGCACATTTGTATAACTTCCCTCCTAAGTAAAACAAGTGTAATCTCGTGTCTGAAAGCTTTTTTCATTCAAAAAAAGTCATTTGGTTGTAAAGCAGAGCAAACATTACCCAGTTTCTCACAATAACTTAGTTAGTTAGTTTTATTGTCAATGCGCAAGTTTAATTTGTATGAGCAATCATGGCTGCCCCCACTTATAGGGAGGCAAGTGAGGCTTCACACAGGCATTTATATAGTGAATAAAGTACATTTCTTGGAAAATATATAGTAAATAAAGTACCCCCTCTTGTAAATTATAAGGATATTATAAGTTATCAAGGAGCTTCATGAACATATAAAAACACGAGGCAGAAGGTCGAGTGTTTTTATACAGGTCATGGAACTCCGAGGTTACCTCTAATATCCTCATATTTTGCAACAGGGGGTACTTTTTAATATAATACACACGTTCCAGTGATTCATGTGACAGAAATGACATCAGAACTCACCGTTTATAACTGATGACATCAGAACTCTCCGTTTATAAGGATATAATTTACAAGATATTCATGGCTTTTGTGTATTATTATAAGTCACAGAGGAGTTCCATGACCATATAAAAGCACAAGGCCAAAGGCTGAGTGCTTTTATACACGTCATGGAACTCCGAGGTGTCTTCTAATATCCTTATATTTTACAATAGGGGGTACTTATTCACTAATATCCTCATATTTTCCAACAAGGGGTACTTCTTATAATACACAAGTTTCAGTGAGTCATGTGAAAATAATGACATCACAGCTCACCATTTATAACTTATGACATCAGAACTCACCGTTTATAAGGATATAATTTACAAGTTTTCATAGCTTTTGTGTATTATATAGTGAAGAAAGTCCCCCTCTTGTAAATTATAAGGATATTATAAGCTACCAAGGAGTTTCATGACCATATAAAAACACGAGGTCATGAAACTCCGAGGTAACTTCTAATATCCTCATATTATGTAACTGGGGGTACTTTATTATAATACACAAATTTCAATGAGTCGTGACAGAAATGACATCAGAACTCACAGTTTATAACTGATGACATCAGAACTCACCGTTTATAAGGATATCATTTACAAGATATTCATGGCTATTCAGGTGAGAGAAATGACATCACTAAGCTCTGATTATAACCAATGACATCACTAAGCAACATTTATATGGATATAATTTAAAGGATGTTCATGGATCTTGTATGTTACAAGAATATAGATAAAATGTTGTCCTGCCAATGGTTGTATAGTCCAATTAGAATAGTGCCAGGAGAATATAATTAATGTGTACTGTTTTAAATGCACAAGTCCCAGTTACTTACTTTTAATCAGAATTAAAAAAAATTTCCTTTTAAATACGACAGTATTCTAATCTATCGTTTTCCTTTCTAGGTTCGGTGGATGATGTATTGGATTGTTTTTGCCCTCTACACTGTCACAGAAGCAATAGCTGATCTAACATTATCCTGGTAAGTTTTAAACACTAATATATCATTTGCATTATTACCAGTTTTGCATATACATATGTGTCTTGGCCGACCCACTTTCACACATGCCATAGCCTCGTAAAAATTTTTTGCCTGGTGATGAGCTCTTATCCAATTTAGTTAATTTTTCCTGGAACAGGGACATTTCCTTTTGTGGTTTACACTTCCAGTTCTAAAGATTTATAATAAGCCACTTTTCCTTATTGCATCTTTTGCCTCAGGCTTATGGATAAGGAGGAGTTCATTATGTAGAAGGGGTTGTCTGTGAAGGACATCTGGTTAAACAATTATTTCCCTTCTCCCACAAAAAAAAGAATTAAGGTGGAACCCAGTGTAAGTTTAAAGTACTCTTCAGTATTAGTGTTATATATGATTTGATACAGCATAATAGACTTAAGGGGCCATTTACTAGGACCCTGGACAAGAGTACAAGACAAGAGTACAAGAAAAGTACAAGGGCCCTGTTGCCCAAGGCAGGTAGCTCTGTTTTCATGGGGGCAGCCATGGTTCTCTGTGCTCCAAAATGGTCTGAAATGGGCACTTAGAGCCATAAATCCATTAGTATATTTGGGTCGGTATGGTTGGAAGGACTTCTACCAGAAATGAAATGTAGAAAGGTAAACACTTTGTGGTGTGGAGAAGCCATGTTTTAAAATGACAAAATGAATGTTGAACTATTACAGTAACTAGCCACAATTCCATACATTATTAGATACAGATGAACATAACAGGCCCTTCAGGGGTCAGCAATTTATGTTATCAAATCTTTGTAAGCTCTTGGCTTTCTTAGTTATTTGCCACCTTCTCCATTCCCTAGGTTTCCATTGTATTATGAACTGAAGATAGCCTTCGTTGTTTGGTTACTGTCTCCCTACACAAGAGGTGCAAGTCTACTGTATAGAAAGTTCCTTCATCCCCTACTTTCATCAAAAGAAAAGGTAATGTCCCTCTTAAAGTCTAGATCTATTTTAGTTAAGATCATGGTGAAAGCATCGCTGCCTTGTAGAGCTGGAGTCCTGGGCTTGAATCACTCCAGGGCAGTGGTCTCCAACCTTTTTTTGTCTGTGAGCAACTTTCAGATGTAAAAAGAGTTGGGGAGCAATGCAAGAATAAAAAATGTTCCTGGGTGGTGCAAAATAAGTGCTGGGATTGGCCATTTGGGAGCCCCATGTAGACAGTCAGCCTACAGGCAATACACTTGTTTTTTATGGAACCAAAACTTGCCTCCATGCCAGAAATTCAAAAATAAGCTCCTGCTTTGAGGCCACTGGGAGCAACATCCAAGGGGTTGGTGAGCAACATGTTGCCCCTAGCCACTGGTTGGGGACCACTGCTCCAAGGCACTGCCTCAATAGGTTTTATGTTCCTTCTTTGTTTTACTGGATACTGGTAGGATAATTGGTTTTTGCATTAGTGTGCATGTAATAGGGATAGTAAGCTACAATGAGGCTGGTATTAAGGTAAATGATTCGGAAATCTCTTTTAAAAGAGAACTAAAGCTAAAAGGGAAACTGTCATGGAAAAACATGTTTTTTTCTAAACACATCAGTTAATAGTGCTGCTCCAGCAGAATTCTGCACTGAAATCCAATTCTCAAAAGAGCAAACAGATTTTTTTATATTCAATTTTGAAATCTGACGTGGGGCTAAACATTGTCAGTTGTCAGTTTCACAGCTGCCCCAGTCATGTGACTTGCGCCTGCACTTTAGGATGGAACTACTTTCTGGCAGGCTGTTATTTCTCCTACTTAATGTAACTGAATCAGTCTCAGTGGGACTTGGCTTGAACTATTGAGTGTTGTTTTTAGATCTACCAGGGAGTTATCTTGTGTTAGGGAGCTGCTATCTGGTTAAATTCCCATTGTTTTTTTGTTAGGCTGCTGGGGGGGGTGGAAGGGAGGGGCTGATATCACTCCAACTTGCAGTACAGCAGTAAAGAGTGACTGAAGTTTATCAGAGCACAAGTCACATGACTGGGAGCATCTGGGAAATGAATTTCAGGGCAGAATTCTGTTGGAGCAGCACTATAAGCAGATGCGTTTTGAAAAAAAACATGTTTTCCCGTGACAGTATCGCTTTTACTAAAGAAGTTTACTTTATGTTTTGGGCTTCTGTACCTGCCTAAGGCAACCACAGCCCTTTAGCAGTAAAGATCTGTGTCTCCAAAGATGCCCCAGTAGCTCCCCCATCTTCTTTTCTGCTGATTCACTGCACATGCTCTGTGCTGCTGTCACTTACTGAGCTTAGGGACCCACTCACAATATACAGTACACATAGAATAGAAATGTCACAATATAAGGCTGATTAGTAATTTATACAGATAATTACTACATGGCAGCACAGAAACCAGTGCAATTAGCATCAGAATTTAATAATCAGCAAACCTGTAGCATCAGCTTATATTACAGCCAGGGAAGCTCATTTTCTGCTGGATAATTAGTGACGAGCCCTAAGCTTAGCTTCTCAACAGCTGCTCAGAGCCCACTGAGCATGTGAGTGTCACAGACACTTTCCAAGATGGTGACCCCCTGTGACAAGTTTGAAGTCCTGGATCATTGCTGCTATTGACAAGCTGAAACTTTAGCCTCGTGCAATAAGTTCACTATATAAAATATGCCATTTTTAGCCATATTCGTTTTAAGGGTTTAGTTCTCCTTTAAGCACTGTGTTTTATGTTGATACTTATGAAACATGTTATCCAGACGGGACCTGGGGGTTTCGAGATAAGGGATCTTTATGTAAATTGGATCACCATGCATCATTAAATAAACCCAGTAGGATGGTTTTCTTTCAATGAGGATTAATTATACCTTAGATAGGATCAAGTGCAAAGTAATGTTATAGTATTAAAGAGAAAATCAATTCTAAAAATCTGAATTATTTGATGAAAATGGAGTCTACAGTATGGGAGATGGCCTTCCTGTAATGGGTTCCTGGATAATGGATTCCATACCTGTACTATATACTATATATACTATATATATATATATAACGCATGATGATGGCAATGTCTGCCTTGATCAGAGATCACAAAACTGCTCCTTCTTCTTGATAGTATGAGATTTAACACCCAAATCTCCCATATACCGTGGCTTACGTTCACTTCTGGAACCAAGATCTGGAGTGTCTTGTGCTAAAGCTACAGAGACATGAATTATTTACATGTATACATACTTTAGAATAATTGATGGGTTTCTCTTGCTGATACTCAACCAGGAGATTCCCACCATAATACTTCATACCCAACCTCTTGGCCCCTAGTCCTTGTCCGTTGCTACCTTTTTTTCAGGATCTTCTAACACCATAGGAGGACTATGGGAAGGTCTGGCCAGGCTGGGACAATACTAGCTTAGGCAAGACTGTAGCTCACAGCAGTTAGGCAGAATGTAAAGAAATATAATTATACCTTCACCTCTTAACATTTCCATCCAACATTTTTCAAAAAAAAAAAAAATAAAGCCTTTAATAGGAAAAGTAAATATAATTTCCTTACAGAATGTGTGTGTATAGATACATATGTGAATATTTGATTGAGAAGAAGCAAACGATACATATGTGAATATTTGATTGAGAAGAAGCAAACAGGACTTACTTTTATGCCTTTGGCTGTAGTACCCGGGAGCTTGTTTACACTGTGCTTTTCTTTCCTTTGCTTTTACTGCCTCTGGGCCCAGGGCAGATATCAAAGTGACTTCTGAATCACAACTCTCAAATAATGGAATTCATGTTTTTAGCTGAAATTTCTGTTCTATCATGAAAATTGAATCTCGGTTAGAAAATTGCATAGCAGAACTGACAGTGTACTTGATCCTTATCCTACCACAAAATGAATGGCCCTTTATTTGTAAGAGGAAATTAAGCTCCAGGGGGACAGTATTGTACAAGAGCTTTGCCAGGATTTCAGAGGAATGTGTGGACCATAGTCAGATGGTAGATTGGCCTACCTCAGTCCATTTAGACCAGTAGTTGTTAGTGTTTCTTGGTTCAAGCACTCTGAATCTTTGGTGAGGGCCCCTCTTAGTTCATAACAAGGCTACAGATATGGGAGAATTTTTCTGGATCCGCCATAGTTCCAACTATATATAGAACAACCATTTAATGCTCACCCCCAAATCCCACTTTTTGGGGGACATTCATGCTAAGCTTTCAGTTGTATCTACTAGAGCTGCAGTCCCCAGTGAGCAACACAAGCATGAAAAAGGTCCGGGGGGTCCCAAATAAGGGCTGTGTTTGGTTATATGGTAGCCCATGTGTGGACTGGCAGCCTACTGGGGACTCTGTTTGGTAGTAAACCTGGGTTTTCTGCTTCCAAGCCTGAAATTCAAAAATAGGCATCTGCTTTGAGCCCACTGGGAGCAACATCCAAGGGTTGGTGAGCAACATGTTGATCGCGAGCTAGGAGATCACTGTACTAGAACAAATAAGCATTCTGTTCAAGGCTCACCCTAACTGGACCTTAGGCTGAGCCCCCAGCTTCTGATCTGTGCTGCCTTAGGGGGACTAAACCCAACATTTGGAAAAGGTTGACTTAGACCATACTCAATTGCTCTCAGTTACTCCCCTCATCTGCCCCAAACTCAGTGCAGTTCTTGGTATACCCAAGTTAGTTTTTCTGAGCTTCAGGATTTTCTCACTTAAATATGGACTTTTGTGATGTATGGTAGATGAACAACAACTGCCAGATGCATTATTATGAAATGTATCATCAATGTAACAGAATGCCTGAGGTTCACCTATATTTTTTGCCTAAATTGGGTCTTTTCTTGTCAGGAAGAGAGCCCATATTATGTTCTTTGTCAGCCCTCGAAATAATGTATTCCTTCAGTTTCACAATGTCTCCCTTCAACATCTCAATGTAATGTGTGTTTTCCGGGCCACCGAGAGGCTGGGATCTAGCAGGCGATGCTCCCAAACTTCCGTACTGGTGCAATTGCTTTCTCTTAGCAGCTGAACAGTTGCCTTGTTTATTTTAATTCCTTGGCTTTTTTCCCCTTTGTGCAGGTGCTGGTGATGTAAAGGAAAACTTTTTCTAGACTATCATTGGATAGTCTATATTTTTAGTGGATGTTTTTGTAGAAAGTGATTTCAGTGGCTCAGGCTGAAGTAAAATAGATTTTATATGACAGAGTTGCGCTCAACATTCTTTCAATAAATAGAGTTTGTGTTGGACATGCATTGTTTTAGTAAAAGGAAAATATTTGTGGTGAAGGACAGTCTAACTGTAAACACTCTAATTCTGTACTTATAGTATCTGGCACATTTTGTGTCTGTAAAGGGCACTTACTCCTAGTCTCAGTATGTGTGTTAGACGTGCAAGAAACCCATCTCTCTCTCTCTCTCTCTCTCTCTCTCTCTCTCTCTCTCTCTCTCTCTCTCTTTTTTTTTTTATACTTTACTAAGACAGTGGTGGTTGTAGATCTTCGTCAATATTCACAGGTATAGATCTTAGGTAGCGCTTTCATAAGTTGAAGACTCGTGTGACGACTGAGGTTCAAATAACTAAATGAGACACAAATTAGGCAAGAGTTCTGCATTGGTTCAGGTACCCACTGTATCTTGCTTGTTGTGGTTCCAGGTCTCAGTATAAACTAATTGTTCTCCTTGTTTTTCAACCCATGTCTTATGATGATGTTCTTTGATAATGACTTAAGATGATGTCCCATGGTTTGCGTTGATGGCCGTTTTTGCTGGTGTTTCTGTTGTTTTGTGTTGATGACACTCCTGGTTTGTGTTGACAATACTCTTGTTTTATGTTCATGGCACTTCTGGCTTGTGGTGAAGTCACCTTTAGGGCAGAGACACGCTCAGATTTTGGGAGATTAGTTGCCCGGTGATAAATCGCCTTTTCTTCAGGGGTGACTAATTGCCCAAACTGATTTATTTCACACTCATACAGAGAGTTGTGAAATCCGGTATAGGCTTATTCGATAATGTTTGTTAACTTCAAATTTTTCTCACCATTAAGTTAAACTGGCTCAGGTGCCAATTGCCCCGAGCCTCTCGCTTAAGGAAGGGGGGAGAAAGAAAAAAATCGTCCCCAACTGCGATAGCCCCAATCTTCAATTTAGTATTTAGCTTACCGGATTTCTGCTGTGACCTGGGTGCAGCCGCCCCAAGTCCGTCGCCAAGAAATAAACGCCAAGTTACGATTATTGATGTATGGCAGCGCACTCCAGACCACATTCAATAGTCACCAACACCGCAGTTGCTTGTTAAAAAGATAAATTTTATTTGAACATTAGGCTAAAAAGCGTCTGAGGTCTGACGCGTTTTCGTGTTCACACACTTCCTCAGAGACCTCAGAGAGGTCTCTGAGGAAGTGTGTGAACACGAAACGCGTCAGACCTCAGACGCTTTTTAGCCTAATGTTCAAATAAAATTTATCTTTTTAACAAGCAACTGCGGTGTTGGTGACTATTGAATGTGGTCTGGAGTGCGCTGCCATACATCAATAATCGTAATTGCCCAAACTGCCTCCCGCTGACTAGAATGTAAATCACCGGCGGGATGGCACTCGGAGCACTTAGTTTTCCGAAGTTGCCCGAAGTTTCCTCGTGAGGCAACTTTGGAAAACGAAGCGCACCGATTGCCATCCCGCCGGCGATTTACATTCTAGCCGGCAGGAGGCAGTTTGGGGAGAATAGTCACCCTTAATAAGAGGAAATTTGTTGCTGGGCGACTAATCTCCCTGAATCTGAGCGTGTGCCTCTGCCCTAAGTTTCATAGTGACCTTCGGGTGGCAGGTCAGGTTGCAGATAAGGCAGATGCAGATAGTGAGTCTCAGAAGGTAAAAATGCTGGTCATATGACTCTACCTAACACCAATCATTCTTTTCACTAGGCTGATCTTCCCAGCCCTTCTAGTCTCTACTTTTAATGCATGGTGCTCCATATTATGGAAAGATCTCTTATCAAGGAAAACCTAAGCTTTCCAGAATGTCCATTTGATAAGTACTTAAAGGGATGGTTCATCTTTAAGATAACTTTTAGTATGTTATAGAATGGCTAATTCTAAGCAACTTGGTCTTCATTATTTCTTTTGTTTTTATAGTTTTTGAATTACAGGGAGGCCTCGAGTTACATACACCTGACTTATATACATCTCATATTTGCATACAGAGGCTATTCCAGTAATTTACTGTGGTGTGCTTGGCCTTTATTAGCATCTAGCTTAAATAAACCACCTGTCCCAATCCCCTCTGGCATGTGTTGTCTACTGCAGAGCACAGAAAGGTAAAAATAAATACTATCTAAAGACAAACATCTGTCTTGTTGCATTTAATAAGTAAATGTATATGTTTCAACTTACATACAAATTCAACTTAAGAACAAACCTAAAGTACGTAACCCGGGGACTGCCTGTATTTGCCTTCTTCTTCTGACTCTTTCCAGTTTTCACTGACCCCATCTAAAAAACAAATGCTCTGTAAGGCTACAAATGTATTATTATTGATACTTTTTATTAATGATCTTTCTATTCAGGCCTCTCCTATTCATATTATAGTCTCTTATTCAAATCAATACATGAAACTGCAAATTGGAGAGCAAATTTGAATAAAAAGCTACATAACTTAAATAACCACAAATAATAAAAAATTAAAGCCAATTGCAAAGGCTGATCTTTCCAGCCCTTCCTAGCCTCAACTTTTAATGCATGGTGCGCCATTTTATGGAAATATCTCTATCAAGAAAACCCCAGGTCTCAAGCTTTTCAGAATTTCCATTTCATAAATACTGAAACTCTATGATTCCATGCTTCAACAAAAAGGAACCCCATTCTTGGTTTCTCACGATAGTATAAACATGAGCGTCTGCTTTAATAAATTAATACCCAGGCATGGCAGATTGTCAACGACCGAGACTTGGCCCGAAATCCAAATTGACACGTATCAGTTGCATCAGTTCTCTTTGTTGGTGGCTTGTGCTAGCCGCTTGTTTTATGTTGCGCTCGTGCTTATGTATATTTTATATGCCTGTGTGTAACAACAGATGATCCTTGTTATTTTGCAACAGGAGATTGATGACTATATTGTGCAAGCCAAGGAAAAGGGCTATGAGACGATGGTGCACTTTGGCAAGCAAGGGTTGAATTTAGCTGCTAACGCTGCGGTGACTGCTGCTGTAAAGGTAAGACGATATTCCACTTATTTATCTTGCTTAAAGGAGCAGTGAACGCTCTTGGATTGATCATATTACTATTAAATAAAAGCGAACATCAAATGTAAATCTTTCATGAAAGCGTTGGGTTGTTTTATTTCACTTAATCCCAGAGCTGCCATGTTGGTTGATGCTTTTTCTTGACCTGTGGCTGGGGGCACAAGATGCATATGTGTGAGATTCAGGATTTAATTCCCAGGTCTGCATTTATTTATTATTATGCTGTTCTGACCATCAGTTTTGGCACTCTGGGGACTCATCCCCTGGCATTCTGCTTTTCTGCCGCCCCTAAAAATTATGTTTTGTACTGGTTTTAAATTAGTCAATTATGTTAAATGGGCTAATCCTTATATATTACAATTTCACAAGTGTTTCTCAGCCCAGAGTCTCACTAATCTTTGTCAGCCTGTAGTATGACCCTCTGAGTAAGTTATTCTCAGCCCATAGTGTTACTCATTAAGCTGGTTCTTCTCCGTAGTCTTGAGTACAGAGTCAGTCATTCTTAGCCATTTTCAGCCTATAGTGTGACCTACTAAAACAGTACTTCTAATCTTATAGTCTTAGTCATTAAACTGGTCCATCTCAATTTAGTCTTACCTAACGAATCCGATTTCTACATCTGAGAGTCCTTCTCTGTCTATGGTCTTACCTTCCAATGTAGTACTTCTCAGCCTGTAGTCTTATCTACTCAACCTCTGGTCAGTTAGTCAGACTGTGGGCCGAGTCTTATCTACTGAGTTATTTCTTTAAAGAAATAAAGCTAATCTAAGCCTTCTCAATTGTGATTCTTAAGTACAGGTTTAATCATTCTCACCAAGACCGTTTTATCCAATGAGCTAGTCCATCTGAGCCCACATAGTAATAACCACATAGCCAATAGTTTGTCACTGATTTAGCCCTTCTCTGCCCAATAGAGTTTTGCCCACTCAAAATGTTCCTGGATGGTGCAAAAAACTGCTGTGATTGGCAATTTAGCAGCCTACAGGAGGGTCTGTTTGACAGTACACCTGATTTTTATACAACCAAAACTTGTTTGGTTTTCTAAGACAGGCCTCAGCCCAAAGCCTGAGCTATCAGAGATGGTCCATGTCAGCCTAGAGCCTGAGCTATCAAAGATGGACCTTGTGTGCAAAGAGCCTGAGCTATCAGACATGGTTCTTGACTGCCCAGAGCCTGAACAATCAGAGAAGGTCCTCGTCATGGGGTCTGTATTAAGTGGTAACAACTAGGGTGAGGATTGAACTCCTCCAGGGTTCAGGATGTCCTATATGTCCTTCAGAGCATTTTGTGGAAACAAGTCAGGGCTGGGGTACCTCCTGCTTTTACATTACTATGCTCTATTAGTAAATAATAACAGATCACTTATAATCTCCTATATGTTCTTTGTTCTTTCACATTAGTTTCACATTCACAATAGATAATTAAAACAACAGACCATAAACATTCTCAAGACTGGGCCTGTTTATTGGACATGTTGAATGCAGGCTTGCAGTGCTCCATAACTTTACAGGCTAGTATATTTATAATAAGCCTGACATTTTCTGAGCATCCTCACATTATTAGGCACATTTAACATGCCCAAGTCTCGTTTTTGTGTATTTACATAGTTGTAGATATTTATATTAATGTGAGCCAACCTCTTTCATGTGGAACTGCTGTTAGCAGTCAGTTTGGCAGGCTCTTTTGTACTATTAAAATGCCTTTTTAAGTATAAAAACTTGTTTATGTTCTAACGAGAGGCCAAAAAACCCACCATTTGGGTTTTAAAAGGGGTGCTGTCAACACATCATTTTATTGTTTTTAATAAATATATTTTATGGTTTAGTGAGGTGCTGTATGGTTTTCTGTCACATAAAAGATTCCGTTTTTATAAAATTATATAAAAGTATTATAGTTACACCCCCCGGGCTCTTAAAGGGATACTGTTATAAAATAAAATGTTTCTTCCTTTAATTCTAAAAAAAAGTTCTTAGTCTTTATTTTCTTAAAAAGTGGAAAGGCAGTATCACACTAATATTTTTATATCATGCAAAAGCCATACATGGAAGGAGGGTGTGCAATGGACATGGATCTATGCATCACCCTGGATTTGCAACACCCAAATTTGCTCTGCTTTAAATCTTCCTGGGGGGAATGTATTGCACAGCTCATGTGCATTCTGGAGAGGGAGGCAGTTACAGAAGCACAGAAGTTCTTCACCTTTGCATCTGGACTGAAAACAGATATGCCCTCTGATTCACTGCACATGCTCTGTGCTGCTGTCACTTACTGAGCTTAGGGACCCACTCACAATATACAGTACACATAGAATAGAAATGTCACAATATAAGGCTGATTAGTAATTAATACGGATAATTTCTAGATGGCAGCACGGAAACCAGTGCAATTAGCATCAGAATTTAATAATCAGCAAACCTGTAGCATCATCTTATATTACAGACCAATCTCATTTTCTGCTGGATAATTAGTGACGAGCCCTAAGCTTAGCTTCTCAACAGCCAATCAGAGCCCACTGAGCATGTGAGTGTCACAGACACTTTCCAAGATGGTGACCCCCCTGTGACAAGTTTGAAGTCCTGGATCATTGCTGCTATTGACAAGCTGAAACTTTAGCCTCGTGCAATAAATTCAGTATATAAATATGCCATTTTTAGCCATATTCATTTTTAGGGTTTAGTTCTCTTTTAATACAGTTCAAACAAGTTCATCACTAGGGCTGGCGTGGGTCTGGCCACATATACTTGTGTGCTGCCAGCATTGTTTGTTGTGTGCTGAAGATATAAAAATAGGTCAAGCGTGTATATCCTATTATGTTTGCTCTCAGGAACAGAGACATTCTGAATATGTTATTCTGGCATTAACTTTAGTTCTCCTGCCAAGAGCAGAAACTATACAGGTATGGGACCTCATATCCAGAATGCTTGAGAACTGGGGTTTTCCGGATAATGGATCTTTTTGTAAATTGGATCTCTATACCGTGTCTACTAAAAAATAATGTAAATAGTAAATAAACCCAAAAGGCTGGTTTTGCTTCCAATAAGGATTAATTATATCTTAATTTGGATCAAGTACAATGTACTGTTTTATTATCACTGAGAAAAAGGAAATAATTTTTGTAAATTTAGATTATTTGGATAAAATGGAGTCAATGGGAGACAGCTTTTACATAATTTGGAGCTTTTTGTATAATGGGTTTTTCCGATAACGTATCCCATACCTGTAGTTTTATAATATTGCCAACTCCGTACAGTAATTTTGTATGTGTGTAGCCTGCTCATAAATGAAAATGGCGTATCTGTAGACCTCAAGTGGTTTTCATATTCAGAAAGAGATTTCCATCTTCTTTCCCAGTCCCTGTGACTCCCAACATGCACTAATTACTACTTACTAGTGATGTGCGGGTCGGGTTTTTCCCTGACCTGCACCCGACCCTAACCCGTGCCACCCCGCCAATGACATCACAAAAGGGGTGGGGCGAGCAGGCGCAGTTATAAAGCCGGAAGTCGGAAGCTGGTATGGGGCCGCCAGCCATATCACTACTAGTTACTAACTAAAGTCGTGTATTTGGGATATGGTTATATTGATGACAACTCTTAGTCTTTAAAGGAGACATATTATGTTAAAAAAAAACAAGAATGTACAAGTGTATTATGCTCTTTTTAGATATAGAAGGACTATGCTTTAAAAAGTTGTGTTTCTGGTTACTTTATTTAAAATTTCAGCAAAAACCCTAATAGTTCCGTCAGTCAGTTCCACCTCCTGTTGGCTGAATTGTCCGGCTGTGCAGGGTAGCTGGCGGCACACTGCACTGTAGGATAGCAACCAATTAGCAGCTGACCTGACCTGATAGGGAACCGAAGCCTGTCTTTGCTTGTGTGACTGCAGGGCAGTGATTGGCTGTCACCCCCTTACTGTGCTTCTGGCAGGGAACGTTAGGACACGCCCACCCCCCATTTGAAACCTGACAGGGACCAGAGAACGTCAATGGGGAGCTCCAATAAAGGGGCTATTTTTGAAGGTAATTTTAGTTTACAGCCAAAAGTAAAACCAGCACCATAGAATATATATTATTGCCTACAAAACTAGTCAGGTTTCATTCATCCGATATGTCTCCTTTCTCCATTCTCCCTGAAATATTTAATTCAGGGCTGTGTAACTGGAGACTTGACCAGGTGTACCTCTTCAAGAGATTTTTATCATCAGGGCTTATTTACCAAAAGGGAAGTAGGGTGCAAAGTGCAAAGAATGGGTGCAATGCACCATTTATTTGCACTTTGCATTCTGTCCTTGTTCCTCAACGAATGTCAGAGGTCTCTGCACTCCATTTTGGAGCAGTCTGGTCCCAAAGAATCTAAAACCTCACATGGGCTTTATAAAGACTTAGGAAGCATACATGTGTGGCTTTACCTGTTGAGTAAACAAAGGTAATCCAATGTCTTATTTCCTTCATTTCAATGTACACTTTTTGAAAGTTTACCACTATTTTCATTCATCCAGCAAAGGCCACAAGAAAGTCATCAGAGCAAACATGGCTGCTCCTAGTTCTATAGATATACTTAATATACTGATATAAAAGGCTTCTGTGTAGTAGAACATGTACCAGATTTGATAAGAGAGTGAATGTAAAGCCGACCTAAACGCAGGGTATATATTCTGCATTATGCATAAAAGGAGTGCTGCTTGTAATAAATTCTCTCTCTTTTTCCTTCTTGCTTCCCTTGGCTAATTCTATCAAACTTTCCAATCTGCCGTCTGTCTTCTCTTCTCCTCAGTCAAGTAAAGGTAACTGTTCCTTAAATGACTACATGAAATATAGCGGATGCTGCCTTTCCTATAACCATGTTCTAATATATAGCTTTCTTCTTTTAGGGAAGTCTCTGCTACATTAATTCTGTCTAATAAATGTTGTGTCTTGTCTTGTTTAATGTACTTTTGTACTTTCTTGTGATTTGGCTTTTCTGTCTTTCTGTTTTTTTACTTGGGCAAATTCATATTTATTGCAAAAGCAAATGGACATGCCATTGAAATTACAGTGTATATACATTTTATAAGATAATTTCTTATAGTGTTGCACCAAATTCACTTTTTTGGATTCGGCCGAACCCCCGAATCCTTTGCTAAAGATTCGACAAATCCCAAACCGAATCCGAATCTGCATATGCAAATTAGGGGTGGGAAGGGGAAGCCATTTTTTACTGCCTTGTTTTGTGACAAAAAGTCACGCGATTTCCCTCCCCGCCCTTAATTTGCATATGCAAATTCGGATTTGGTTTGGCCAGGCTGAACCCTACTTTCTTATACATATATGGACCAGCCATTGCCCCACAAGGCTCCTTATATCTTATGAACCCACCCAGCAGTTGTGTTGTGTTTATCCATTAAACTTATGTTCTTGATGCTGAACATTGAACATTTCATACCTATCATAACCATCATTATTTATTGATTCCCCAACTCATACAATTAATGTTAATACATGGCAATGCATGACATACACAGGAGGAGGCACCGGCAGCAGCGAAAATGGAAAGGGGGTTTAATAATAATATAACCAGCAGTGTGCACGTTTTAAACGGTACATGTTGATCAAGGTACTCTAGAAGGAACAAATGTTGTATACCGTTTCTGCCCGTATCACAGATGGGGCCATTATTGGTAGAAAATTAATGTAGGAAGCCTGTCCTGGTTTATCTGGTATTTGACTTCATGTTTTCGTGATCTTGTCCTGTATGAAGGCAACACTTAAGCTCCCCATAGACGCGACGATTCTTCTTGCCGAACGACCGATTTTAGGGAAGCCCGACCAATTATCGTGTGGTTAGTGGTATTCGAACGATCGTACATCTTACGATTTTTCGGCCGACATCTGTCGGGAAATTGATCGGCCAGGTCAAAAAATCTTTGTCGGTCCCAGTGCAATCTCTCTATGTTTGCAGGGCCAAGCAGGCAGCTCCCCTTTGTTTTCCTGGTAAATTGGTCTTTTTAGTTGATGGTAAATTCGTACGATCGTTCTGAGAAGATCGCGGTCTCACGATCAGGATCTGATCTTTTAAAAATCTCAACATCTATGGCAAGCTTTAGATCCTCTATGTCTAGAGCAAAACAGATAAAGGACGTTCTCAGCTGTGAGTCAAGTGCACTCTTAATTCTCTCTGAATATAATGGATGCTGAGACATAAGAGTCCTTTTCGATGTTAAAGTTATCTTCAAGGTGGTTTTGATCTCGTCTGAGAGCTCATTTTGTTTTGGTTTTTTTCATCTTGGCTTATTAGTTGAGTATTAAGACTTTGGAGTGGCCATAAAGAGCCTGAATATTATGTTTTGGCAGACAGAGTCTGGAGACTTTTAAAACTCCTGCCAAGCAATCCTGAAAAACCCCAGATGCCAGGAAGCTTGTGTGCCTCCTTAATCATGTTCCGGGTCCTCAATGTGTAGGGAAGTGTAGCCGGCCATATAATTTCTTAACTACTAATTTTGCTAATTTTGTAAGTAGTTTTATCTGTTTATTTTCTGTATGCAAAGGAGCTGCAATGTTTTTTGTCTCAGGTGAGGTGTTCTATTTCGATTTTCAAAGGAACATCCCCTCTAGTGGTCATGAGTAGATGCTGCCGTTTTGTTGAATTGAATGGCTAATGAATGGATAACTCCTCCCCCAAGGTATACAAAGTGTTGTAAATTAGTTATGAATGAAAAAAGACCTGTGTCCACTAACTTCAACCTATAAACTACTCCCAGGTTTATAGTTGTGAAAGGAAAACTAAATTGAGGAACCACTAAGACTAATAAGTTAAAAGAAGCAAAATGACATTTAGAAACAAAAAAACATAAAACCATAAGGATGTCTTCCCTAGGACCAGATTTCATGGAGATGACATTTTTTCATAAGGCCTACAACATCTACAGTAGGTCCAGTCTACTAAGAAGTTCTGGTCATCCGATTTCTGCCCACTGTACTCTTCCGGGAAGACACAAAAACCATGTTTACTAGTATTTAATTTGAAGACCATGAGCAACATTTAAAAAAGGTTTAATGTTTGGTCCAAAATCAAAAACAGTCACCTTGAGGTCCACCATTATCAGATTGGCTGCTGACCGAATTGGTGCCCAGTATCTTTCTATATGTTGGCACATTTTGCAACTTTTTTTGTTATATTTTATTTCTATTCTTAATTTAAAATTGAAGAAAATGAACAATAACTATGGAAAAAGGCTAGCTGTCATAGTTGAATAAATCAATGCAGTCCCAGTCATGACCCTTTATATAAACAGCAAGACAGGAGATGGGCAGGTTCCACGTAAAAGTGGAAAATATCTCCAAGTGAGAAGGCTGTGGAACTGCTTCCAGCACTGATGTGTTTGGTGCAAAACAAAGGTACTGTGTAATTGGAAAATGACTCATGTATTTGTTTGCAAATTACTGAATTTAGTCTCTAAATGTCAGGTAGAAGACTGTTATTTTCCTCCGTTATAGGGAGCCCGGACCTCTCCCAGAGAAACGTAATTAATTGATTATATTTGAGTTCCGGGAATTAGGAAGCAGAATAGAATGCTATTTTTTCAAGAAACAGCTTGAAAAATGTTTTTGTAATCAGACTGAATCCTGCAGTTCTCTTAATCGCTGTACGTAACTATTCTGTTTGACGACTGAGAGTGAAAATTGCTATTATAGTTTATTTATAAATCCCCAACATTATCTGTGAGGATGTATACTTTCAATGGGGGATGGGGGAGTTGAAATATGATTGCTGTGAGGAATTTAAACCTCACCCATCATTGCCAGTACAGGTGCTACTTCATCAGGGGTCTCCATCCTTTTTTACTCTTGAGCCACATTGAGATGTAAAAAGAGTTAGGGAGCAACACAATCATGAAACAAGTCAATGGGGATGCAACATAGGATCTGTAATTGGCTATTTGGTAGCTTTTTTTGTGGACTGGCAGCCTACAAGTGGCTCTGTTTGGCAGTACACCTAGGTTTTATACAATTAAAATTTTCCTTCAAGCCTGCAATTCAAAACTAAGCACCTACTTTGAGGCTACTGGGAGCAACATCCAAGGTGTTGGTGAGAAACATGTTGATCCCATGCCACTGGTTGGGGAGCACTGCATTACAGCATGGCCTTGACCTCAACCCAACTTTGGGATGAATTGGAACAACAGTGTGAGCCAGGCCTGAGCCCAATCATCGGTGCTCATCTGCTAATGGATGAAAGCAAGTCCTGCTTCTAGTGAAAACCTTTCCACAAGAGAAGGATAAGGGCTGTTTTAGTAGCAGCAAGAGAGCCATCTTCATATTAATGCCCCTGATTTTGTAATGAGATGTTGGCCAGGAAGGTGACCATATAATTTTGCCCATATACTGTATGTCTCCTTTGGAATCACTGCTTACATTTTTATCTTTTGCAGTTTTTCTTGTCAGAAGTTCTTTCTCAATTGTCTTCTTTACTTAGCTACATAGACACCTTGAAGAATGAAACGCCTATCTCTGATATTGAGTTATCCTGATGTTGGGTTTGCCCCAAGTGCAGAACATCTGAGCTAGATGACATATCGCAGCACCATAGAGCTTGCACTGAGCATGACATTTTACTGATGTGTTCAAAATGTTTTGCCTAGAATTTCACTTTGATGCCACTTCATTCTTGTCTTTCATAGACATTTTCATCTGCTTTTTATGGGTGTTAATCATCACCTTTTTATGCCTCATTATATTGCAATTGAGCTGTTGGACTCAAAGTCCAAATAGTTGCCACCCTTGTAGGAAGGTATTTGAATTAGTAGCAGGTTTCAGAAGTTTATTTCTTCTGACCGGACACCTGTAACTGAGCAGTGAGAAACTTAGTAGTTGTAGGGCTGTTGGATGAATAGCAATCTCTATAGTGCTCTGTTTAACATGACTGAACTTTAGAAATAATGGATAATAGGAATGATTAGAATAGGAATAGTGGTCACTGTGAGACCACCTTGGATCTTGGCGATGATTCCTTTTTTTAAAACGTGAAGAAAAAATATATTTTTGTTATTTAATAAAGTAGAAAATTATATATAAAAAAGTGCATTATAATATTGAGCAATACATTTGGAAATATCTCAAGTGAAACCTACCTTAGTATTCATAGCTGTATTTTTCCACTGCATTATCACATCCCACTCTCTCTAATGTAAAATTAATGTATTTTCCTACCCTCCATCTCCAACACATTATGTTTATGCTTTACACGCTCGCTCTTTCCCGAACCTCATGTGCCCTCTAACATCTGTTTTCATCAGTCGCAGAAACCATTAACCTCGTTCGTTCTTCACTTCTCTTCATATCCGTGAAGCATTGACCAGCTCTCTGCCATTTTCATGTCCATACATCAAGTTGGTTGAAGTAGACTTTTTATTGCAATTAGTCTTAAAAAAGCTCATTAAAAAAGGGAAGGGCTAGAAACAAGGAAGAAGTTGAAATTCTATCCATGCATATGTATTTGGCAAGATATGGATGACATTTTTGGTATGCATTGGCGACTCTAGCTAGTTTCTGAGCCATACACGTAAAAGAGATGCAGATGAATGAAAATTTACATGGGACATGTTTCTAGGCAAACAGTTTCAGTGCAACTTATGGGTTTCCATTTTTGGAGTCTTTGGGTTGTGTTTTTTTTTTGTCTACTTAAAAACATTTACTGAAAAGTGCATAATTACACTTAAAGGGATACTATCATGACTTTTATGGTGTAGGTTTTATTCTTAATTATACTGTTTACTTCAAATAATTCACTCTACCATATACAATTTTATTTGTGAACCAACAAGTGTATTTTTTTAGTTGTAATATTAGAATGTAGTCACCATCTCAAGTTATTTTGCCTGGTCATGTGCATTCAGAAACAGCCAGCACTCCACAATGGAACTGCTTTCAGATAGGCTATTGTTTCTCTACTCAATGTAACTGAAGGAGACTTGAGTTTTACTATGAAGTGCTATGCACATATCTACCAGGGAGCTGTTATCTTGGGTCAGGGTGCTGTTATCCCTTCCCATTGTTCTGTGTGCTGGGAGGGAGGGAGGTGATATCACTCAAACTTGCAGGGCAGCAGTAAAGCATGACTGAAGTCACATGACTGGGAGCACCTAGGAAACTGACAACATGTCTAGCCCCATGTCAGATTTTAAAATGAAATATTAAAAAATCTCTTTGCACTTTTAAAAAACTGATTTCAGAACAGAACTAAAAAAAACGTGACAACATCCTTTAAATATTCCAATAAATTAGTCCCAGCCAGACACACAAACTGCTGGAAGTCACATAGAATATGTAGACTTCAGTATGCAATTAAGGGAGATACTGGCAGTCCTGCAGCCTATAGGTAGGACTTTCTGATGCAGGTTGAAGGGTTGGCTCGGATTGCGGGTTGTCTCTATAGCAAGTTTTACTCCTTTATTTAAATGTATTTTTTCTGTCCTCCGTCCATTTCTGATTATGTCATTTCCAGTTTGCAGTATCAGCACTTCCTGTTTAATGATGGTCATCGGTTCACAAATCGGTTTGCAGATAAAGCAGTTGTGAGCCAGGTAGTGGCCCCAAGTGGGTAAATATTTGCACTATGCAGACTCTACTGGCAGGCACTGAAGGCTCATACTGAAGGGCCATGACTGTTTATATGAGTAAACATAGATAAACATCAAAATAATGTGTTTGTAGCATGTGGGCACAACCCTACATAATGGCTCAGGGGTAAAAACTGACCTGAAATAAAGAGCACTAGAATTACCATGTCTCCCAGATGGCTAAATCCTGCCCTATTATAAAATATGAATCCAATGATTGATTTTTTATTTACTCTTGCAACCAAAAAATGTACATATTTATTTTTGTAACGGAACGAATGGTTCTTCAGCTAAAGGTAAACTTTTCGCATTGAACATGACTGCAAATTGTACAGAGTCAATTGCGGAGGTCTTTTAAGGTCTCGAAGATTGTCTGCTGGGAGCTAAATCTTTCCCTCTGCCACCAGACCGTATCTTCCTTTCAATTAAATCTGATTTCGAAATCCTTTTGAAAAGGTTATGTTGTAAAGATTACTTTGGTCAAAACTGCTTAAAAATAAATAAATCCCAAATATATGGATTTGCTGTGTATTAGCGAGCTATCAGAAACATTTTGTTCTTTGCGAACAATACCTTAGTGGCATTGACTTGAGCAATCGAGCAGTTACATTGATTAGGCTTTGTAGTTTAATAGGAACGGTCATTTGTACTTAAGACAAAAGCCTTAGAATAGTTCTTCACTGTAGGACAATAGAGACACCGTTGTTTTAAAGAACCAAGGTATGAGTTCTTCACTGTAGGACAATAGAGACACCAGAGTTTTAAAGAACCAAGGTATTAGTTCTTCACTGTAGGACAATAGAGACACCAGGGTTCTAAAGGACCAAGGTATTCGTTATCCACTGTTGGACAATAGAGACATCAGGGTTTTAAAGGACCAAGGTATTAGTTCTCCACTGTTGGACAATAGAGACACCAGGTTTTTAAAGGACCACGGTATTAGTTCTCCACTGTTGGACAATAGAGACACCAGGGTTTTAAAGGACCACGGTATTAGTTCTCCACTGTTGGACAATAGAGACACCAGGGTTTTAAAGGACCACGGTATTAGTTCTCCACTGTTGGACAATAGAGACACCAGGGTTTTGAAGAACCAAGCTATGAGTTTTTCACTGTAGGACAATAGAGACACCAGGGTTTTAAAGGACCAAGGTATTTTTTTCTCTAGGGATTTTTATTATGAAAATATTAAGAGTTGAATGTGTTCCTAACCTATTTACTGTAACTACATTTTGGTGACACGCGGGTGGGATTTTATCTGAAAACAGAAACTGACAATTGTAGGTGAAATGATTGCGTGTCTGACTGTCTTAGAGCCTGTCTCCTTACCCCCATCCCTAATGGAGTTGCTGACAATAAGCTATAGATGTAATTGCTTCTCCTTAAAGGTCACCTTCAGAGCAGATGTGTGCTTGGTGCATCTTCCCGAGCAGTGCACTGCTGTGATTTCCTAATGTGACTCCTGACTCCAGATTGTAGATATTAGAAATTGTGCTGTGTATGTTACACTACGTCTGGTATTATAAAGGCTGATAGATGCCGAGCGCGGATTAGACAAACAAGTTGATGTCGTTGACCATGGGTTTGCGTGTGGGACCCTCATTTGTCAAAGCGGGTGGCCTACATCTGTATGTCTGAGTATATGTATATGTCACTATTCATTTAAAGACATCTATACAAGGAGGGTCAAATTTGGTGTACTTTTATTTATGTCTCCTTCTCCCCAAGGGGCATCCCTCTGCTGCTGGAGACTTATCAGAAAGACCTTCCTGGTTTCCCCTAAAATCATGGCATGTACATTCTACACAACAACTAGGCCTGCAAGAGCCAGCCAATCAGGGCTGACAACAGCTGCATTCACTCATTTTATTGGAGCTGTTAAACAAGGTGTTTATTTGAGGTAGGGTATTAAATGGCGTTATAAAGCGTTATTTGTATTGACATTTTATTCTGTCTTGGATCTTGGTTTCTGGCCTTTCTTAAAGCATGTGGAAGTGCTCTCATGATGACAACAGATCATGGTAGAAAAAAAAAGAATTTTGGAAGGGTTATGAAAGAAAAAGCTGCAGCGCATTATCTAAGGCCAAATCAAAGGCAGATGAAAAAATAAGGGACTGGTCCCCTTTTTAAAATACATTTTTTGCTGTGTTTGGCTTTTGTTAATCAGAGAATTTTCTAAAAAGAACAAGCTGTCCATTCAGCCTATTAGACAGTCAATGGCCTGTAAGCCAGTTTTTCCTCATTTCCAGGCCGGTGCTAATGAGTAACAAGCCTGTTTCTCTGCACTAACCCTCTGCCTCAGTGCTGAAGCCACTTACATTATAGGAAATCTATTTCCGTATTTCTTTCTGTCTCCCCCTCCCCCTCCAGCTTGGCTGTTATTGGATTTCAGATGCTGTATTGACCCATCTTAACCTTGACTTCTCACATCATAACTTCTACCTCCTCCTGTAGAATGTCAGCACAAAGTAATGGCCTTGCACTATCTTGGTTTCACCCAAATGAGATATATGTCTTGCCTTTTTCGGTTATCAAGCCAACACCTTGTCAGTTCCCCTCTACTAAACACCCACTCCAGCTGCACCATAGACCTAAAATGCTAAGATCCTAAAGCCCACCCAGCCCAACAAATTCTTCTTTCACCTCTTGACTTTTCATACAGTGTTTAACCTGCCTATGTACAGTTTGTTGGGGTGGAACCACCTCCTGGTCCTCTTGTCTGTGTGTGGCAGAATGTTTCTGTATGGCATTTACTTTTGGGGACACATGGCCTAGCTTGGCATACATTGGATATATTGAGGGAGATATGAGCTGGCTATACCTACCAACCCCAAAATGTGAGACATGAGGATGATGATGTGGCAGTTTGCATCTGTGTTCAATATAGACTCAATAATTAGGGTGTGGATTGGATATATGTTCTGTCTGTTGTTTTGATTTATATGGAGGACCACTTATTGCCCAATACTGACATAAATATCTCTCCCTTGGCATACAATCTACATTATCTCAGATAGCCACATGTCTCTCTCCATGTTCAGTTCGCTGGCAAATCACCTCTTACTCAGAAAAGCATGCTCTCTAGCATCCTGCCCACTTTATGGCTTAATGCTTTGTAACTAACAAGTGCTTAAATTAATACTCATTGTTTCTGATCATTGCCCTTTTAGTCAATTATCAATCGGCTCTTAGGAGCTTGACTGTATGCTTATTTTTCCTTGATAGTTAGAGATATTCCTTGTAAGCTTACAGAGAAAGTGGACAGGCCTCCATCATGTGTCTAAAACAAATCACTGGCTTGAATTATGATCTTTGGATACCAGACATAGCGACTCTTAAGGCATCTGATTTACTGCCATCTAAAAAACTGAACCATGGGCAAAACGGTTGAATGCTGTGAACTTTAGTCCAGTCCTTTGCTACCTGTGCTTGGGCCTCCAGGTCTTATTCATGGGTCTATTTTTGTAAAGGGTTTTGGATTTGCAGCTTCATCCTCCCCATTGGTCCTGAATCTTGCTATTTATCCTGAAAGTCTTCTTGTATTGAGGAAACTGGACATTTTATAGTTATACACGTGTTTTGTCTTCTTCCAGTCCACAAATATTTGAAGCAGTTGGCACCTCAAGCGTTTTGAAAGGGTAGGAATATATGGACCATTCAGAGGATCTCTTACTTGGAACACTGGTGATACACTGAGCCAATTTACATGAAGTCCTGGAGTCCCAGGGATGGGATGAATGATGTTTACTGTACCTTTTGGTAGGGTTTATGTAAAACTGGAGAGTTGGCTCGTGCTGCACTTATTGGGGCAGAGTTGGAGTCCTCCATGCGTGTAGAACTTGGCTGTTGCTGTGGAGACCCTTGCCCATTTCGGAGGCCCATCACATCTGCTTCTCAAGACACTTTCTGAGGTGAAACGTGTGGTGGTTTTCCCCTGCTGATGTTTTCTTAGGAATGCCACACAAGACATACTGAAGTCTCCATGCACAATATAACCTTACCTCCTACAACGTGCTAACCACACACTACTTGTGTTTTGCTGCCAAGGATAGAGTGTGCGCCGCTCCTAAACACAATATTAATGTAAACACTCTGCCTAATGCTTATGTATCTGAGATATTTTAACGTTTCCGTTGATATGTCTGGCTCTGCAGAAGATGTTGACTCAATAACAAAAATAAATACTATTTGCACATGTTGCGGGGAACACACATTTCCTTGTATAATCCAGGACGCTCTTTGTTTCCGCACAGGGCCAAGGCGCTATTACGGAGAGGCTACGTAGTTTCAGTATGCATGACCTGACTGCTGTTCAGGGAGATGAGACTTCAGAGAACCGGCCTTTCGCAACTTTCCCTGATGGCCAGAAGAAAGCGAGAGCGTCTGTCAGTGATTCTTCCGGTAAGTGTTGCCTTGAACAACCTCCTGCAGCTTTTCATTTGTACTTGTACCAGTAGTAAAACCCAACCTAGAGCCTGCAGAGGGCTGCTGGGAGTTGTAGTCAAGAGTCAATGGTTTGACATCATAGTTTTGCCTACTGTCCCACCATTTTGGGCACAGACTTACTGCATCCCCATGGTCCACCCCTTCCCTGGAGATTCAAATTTCCAGTTTTGAACCCTCTCCCATTTACCCAGAATATATTGTGTATGTTTAACATTTTTGTTTACTTTTTCAATGTACATTCATTATTTTTTTTTTTTAAATTCCAAGATATTAAAGGATACATGTACTGTTAATATGAATTAATTTTGTTACAACAACGCCACCTGCTGGTCAGTTTCCACCAGTCTGACCACCAAGTAGTCAAGGAAGTTGTCAGGAGAAAGAAAGAGGCTGCTCTGATGTTCTTCTGCTTAGGAAAAAAAAATTAGAAACCTTTCTCAAATCTTTCCTAAGCAGAAGAACATCAGAGCAGCCCCTTTCTTTCTCTTGACAACTTCCTTGACTACTTGGTGGTCAGACTGGTGGCGCTGTTGTAACAAAATAAATTCATATTAACAGTACATGTATCCCTTAATATCTTGGAATTTAAAAAAAAATAAATAATGAATGTAGGTTGCAAAAGGGCTTAGAATAGCCCCCTCATGAATTTTACAGTCACTTATTTTTAAGGTTTACTTATCCTTTAAGTTGGAAGCAGCCATAATTGCTTGGGAGAGGTGATACCTTTGAGAGATTTAATGAAACAGTGACCATTGGAAATAGTATAATGCTCACAATGCTTTGTGAATGCCCAACAAAGCATCATTCAGATATGGGAGTGATATTATTCTGCTCAAGAAGTAAAGCCCCTTACTTCCCTTTAAACATGTGTGTTCCTTGTAATCATGCTCTGCATACATATAATGTACTTTAAGGGGCTGGCAGAATATTGCTGGAACATAGAGCGTTAACAGAGGAGCTTTTTTGTGTGTGGGGGGCCATGCTGACCAGTGATCCATAGTAGCCCTGTTTCTAATGCCTTACGGGCCCATATACCAAGCAGCATGCTGAATGCTTTGGATAATTTCCTCTATTCGGTAAAAGCACGGATAGAATATTTAATAAGCTTTCCTTTGATAGGACGCCGTTTGAAAGATATGAATTCATAAGCCTTTGTGCCATGTACACAAATGGAAGATAAAAAGATTTCTGCCAAGGTAGTCTCGGAATTATTCAGCACTGAGGAAGCCTGACTACAATACATAATGACTTTCTCTACGTGAAAAGGAAATGTAATTATACGGTGCAACAGGAATATGAAACGCCTGGTGATTTACACTTCCCAGCATCCCCTATTTGGTGCTCCTGCAGTACAATATTTAATTTTAATGCGTTGTATTCTTATGTAGCCCTGCTAATTATATGCAAGCTCACCAGAATATTAACCACCTGGGTGGTGGTGATCTGTTTGGCCCCAGGCTGATGATTGCATACCAGTGGAGATCTATGCTTATCTGTCTGGAAAGGAATATATGCCTAGACTAATGCAGTCTTGGCTGAAGGAATTAGTTACAAGCAGGTTGTCCTTAAACCAGTGGTTTTGTGTGGGTGGAAGTTTAGATGTGAAGCAGAAGCCCACCCTCCCTCTTTGGTTTTGTAATAGTGCTGACCCCTTCCCTTTGGTGACTGATCTCAGCCATTTTGTCATCAGAGGGGAGTTGGTGGGTTATAAAGTAGAAGTGGACATTGAAATGGATTGGGTGTAAGTTGGGAACAGTAGGTTAGGGTTGGGTTGAAAAATTTCTGACCCATCACTATGCTTGAAACCTCCACAAAAGCATTAAGGAGCAACATAATAAATGGTGGAGAGCTTGCTCAGGTCTTCAGAACTCATGGGGGCTCATTGTATTTAGTCGTCAGGACCTACTGCAGGATTTTCATGTTCAGAAAATGCAGAGTAGGGTTGCTGGGCGGCATCTTGACGCTCCAACATCTCACGCCACTTCCAAGCAATAGCCAACCAGAAGCATGCCCAGTTAAAGCCAGATCCTTATTGAATTCCCTGCAAGAAGATTGCTGGGAAAAGAACACGAAGCGGAGGGAAAGGATGTTTGACAACCCTAACACACCGCTCTGCTGAAGAGGTGATGAAAACATTGGGGGGTCCATAGTGGTACGGTAGTGAACAGATGGAGGCCATTACCAAACAATAGCCAACCAGGAGCATGCCCAGTTAAAGCCAGATCCTTATTGACTTCAACTAGACATACTCCTGCAAGAAGATCGCTGGGAAGAAATACGAAGCGGAGGGAAAGGGTGTTTGCCAACCCTACCGCACCACTCTGCTGAAGAAGTGAGGAAAACATTGGGTGGTCCATAGTGGTGTGGTAGCGAACGGCTGAAGGTGGCCTCTCCAGGGTGACTAAAATATAAATATCAAATACATGAAAAAAATCTTTCATTCTTGGTGTAACTGGCCATTTAAGACACTGCTTTGAGCCCTCTGTAAGATGTTTGGAGGATCCCCAGAGCAGAGACCACTTAGACATTAAAGTATTTAATTAGCAGGGTGACAGATCACCCGTAAAGGGCAAGTAATGCCAGAAGATAGGAATAATTCCTTTGCATTTATGTAGCACTTTCCATGTTAAAACATTTTGTTGAGGCAGAAGCACTGTATTGTGTTTGCCGTCTGCTCCGGGGTGTTTGGCCCCCATTTACCAGCCGGATAAACATACCTCCATGTGGATCTGTTGTGTTCATCCAAATCTTAGGTCAGTACTGCTCAACTCGAGCTCCTAGGCCAGATGTTGCCCTTCAGGACAATTCTGTGGCCCCCAGACTGCTCAAGAGCTCCACTCACCTCATTGGATGACTCATAATCTGGCCCTGGAACACATGGTTTACTAAATCATTGGCCCACGGTATGGAAATGTTTAGACCCAGCTGTGCCTGAATAAAAGTTGGCCGTAAGAGTGAATGTTAATAATGAGGATTAAAACATAATTTTAGTAACCGTAACTTCATTCTGCTGTAATCACCGCGACTTGATAAAATGATATCTTATCCACGGCAAATCTGTAGGTTCTCCCCTGGAGTTGTTGTTTTCTTTTTGACAAGAAGTCATGTGGCCGCTGTAATCCAAATAATGTAGGGCAGTTCATAATAATCCGTGTGCTGCTTAGATGCAACATACAATGGTTTGTTTTGAGTAGGAGGCAGGAAGCAGAGCATAATGTAATCCAGATGTCGGCATCAACAGGCCGGCAAGGCTGATATCAGGGCTTGAAACTGAAGATGGAGTGCGCCACCTAGGGAAAATTTATGGAATTTAGAATGACCGCGCTCACATTTTATCAGCTGAAAGTCTGTACAACTAAAAAAAAAAGACTTGTCCTGTAGACGAGAGTTGTGGGAGCACATCCCAGCCACTTCCCATTTATCTAAAGGGCAGAAGCACTGCTGGAATTGTTCATAAACAATCCTGTTTCCAAGGGAAGCCTGTCTGACCATGTCAGCATCTGTCTTTTATTAATGTAAAGTAAAATTCTTTGTTTGTTTTTTCTGCTTTATCCCTCCTCCTCCCATAGCTGTATTAAATCAAAGCTTCCCCAGCCATCAATAGTATAAATGAACCTTTTAGATTTAAAGAAGAAGGAAAGGCTAAAATTAAGTAAGCTTTATCAGAAAGGTCTATATAAATACACCAGTAAACCCTCAAAGTAATGCTGCTCTGACTCCCCTGTCAAAAGCAACACTGCATTTCGTTCCTTCTATTGTGTACTCATGGGCTTCTGTATCGGACTTCCTGCCTTCAGCTTAAAACTCCAGGGCTATGGCTTGAGCATGCTCAGTTTGTTCCTCTTCCTCCCACCCTTCTCTCCCCTCTTTCTTCCCATCCATGCTGTAATCTGAGCCCAGAGCTATGAGTGAGCAGGAAGTGGTCAAAACAAGCTAATATGGCAGCTGCTATCCTAAACAAACAGAGAGTTTATAGAGCTGTTTACTCAGGTATGGTAAAGCATTCTGTAGAATAAATATAGTGTTATAGCTTGCATTATTGTGGCTAGTCTTTTGGCAATAAACTGCTTTGGTAGCTTTCCTTCTCCTTTAAAGTGTAACTGAGCCTTTCAGGGGTGTAACTATTGAGTAAGCAGACCCTGAAGCTGCAGGGGTAGCCAGGAAGTATAGTGTTAGAGTCCTGCAGCGGGTGGGGTACCCGCGGGTTCCAAGCGGGTAAGTATGCGGTTGCGGGTCAAGTTTAACAAATTGTTTCTACCATGAGCCCCTAATTCATATACAATTTCAATTCATATACAATTTAAATTCATATTGGTAGAACAGGTCGACATTTTGGGGGCCTGAATATTAATTTGCTGCGGGACCCAGTAAAGTTAAGAAGCTGGAGCCTTTCTCACGTCTCGGATCATTAGCGGCCATACCATTCCTGCCATAAAGCAAGGCTGGAAAGGAAGCAGATTCATATAAATACCAGGAAAAAGTACTTGTTGGGGAATTTCATTGCTAGTTTATATGGGGAGGGGCTTGCTCTGGAGCTTAACACCATTAAAGCACCTGAAATAACACTGCATGAAATTTCCCGTAGTGCAGTACAAATAAAGTTATAAAGATATCCCTCCTATGTAGGCCCCAACCTGGAGATCGTCAGCCTCAAGAACTTGTTCCTTTTTGTTGTACAAACCTGATATAAGGTGCATCTTGGCAGGGTCCTGGTACACCCACGGCAAGTGGATTCCGGTGGATATTTACCATTTTCAGTTGCACAGTTTAATGTTAACAGCTTCAACAGCAAGAAAAGTGTCAGCATCGGACCCAAACTTGTACATGAACAAATCAATACATTGAGGAGTGTTGTTAAAGTGACACTAACCTGTTCCTGCAAAAAAACATGGAATTGTCAGCGTTCCTTTAAGAAGCCTATACATGGAATATGCAGGAATGAGAGAAGATTTAAGGCATGTTAAAAACATAAATACTGCGTGATGTACGCAACTGTTTCCCTTTAATTCATAGCAGATACAAATAATGAAGTCAAATAGTCATGTTAGTGCTCTCCGGTGTCTGTTATTCTTGGACGTCCACAGTGTATTATCTTCATTTTTGGAAGCAAGATGTGTCCAAGTTCAACAAGCTCATTCCTTCTTTTAAACAAAGCGCTGGTGGAATGCTGACATGAAAGCTCAGCAACAAAGCTTCCCCCTCCAGCGCTCTTTATCTGGTCCCTAGAAGTGAGAGCAGAGCGCCAGATGCAGCATTCCAGATGCTCTGTTACATTAAGTAATTCCAGAATTGCTTTAGATGACATCCATTATACATATAGATAGAGAGAGAGAGAGAGAGAGAGAGAGAGAAGAAGGATTTGTTCTTTTAAGCTTTCCTATCCTATAACAGTGCCACGTTTCCATATGAAGGCAAAATGCCACTATCCCAAATTACTAAATACAATTAAATTACTCTGCTCTCTATCTCTCTATGTGGAATCGTAAAAGAGCCATTTTTGGTGTGTAAATTATACCTTGCGTGCCATAGCCTTCTGCAGTAGCAGAGTTGTTGATCTGAGTGACCATGTGTATGCAAGACAACAGCCAATCATAATAAATGGTGCCGTACAGGCCCAACATGTTTCCTTGGTGCAACTAAATAATTTATGGAATCTGTCCACTGGAAAATCTGTACAATCTTCCCCCTTCTAAAGGCAGCTTATTGGCCCGTGTCGGGCTTTCCCGCTCAATATCTGGCGGGATGTCGGCCAGATGCTGATCGGGCAGGTTTGAAAATCCCATCAGATCACGGCCCAATCTTTTAGTTAATGGGGTCCCGCGATCCAACCGCCTGTTTGGCCTCCGTTCTGATCCGATCATTGGACCCTAGGGCCCACGATCGGATCAGCCCGATATCGCCCACTTCAATGTGGGCATATCAGGGAGAGATCCCTGATCCTGGATCTCTACTTCTATGGCCATCTTAAATCACATCAAAAGGTGGCCATACACAGGCAGATAAAGCTGCTGATATCGATCCTTTAGACCAATTCGACAGCTCATCTGCCCATGTATGGGGGCTTCCGACGGGTCTTCCCGATCAATATCTGGCCACAATATAGATCAGGAAGGCTTAATTTTTCTGGCGATCGACCCGTCGGAGCCCATTGCTCCTCGTTGTAATCCAATGGTACGGCCCTAGGGCTGAATGTTTAGATTACCCCGATATAGCCCTGCCGTTGGTGGGAATATCAGGGGAAAGATCTGCTTGTTTGGTGATGTCACCAGACGAGCCAATCTCTTTGCCTCCCCCTGCAACTGCCACCTTGCCCCATGCCAAAGAACATGGAGTGGGCCACTATGTTTGGCAATGTTACCCCAGATGTGCAGTCTCCCATCATTGATCGCAGAACATGTCCACTAGGAACCAAGGCCCAATCAGCTTCCAAACATCAGCCAAACATGGCAGCCATTTGCATTCTCAGCTTCTGGTGAATACCTAGAGGTGTCCTGGTGCATTAAACCCATTTACTGGTATCTACAGACTGTGTCCCCTCCCCGCAGAAAAATAAATAGTTCTTTAAGGGGGACACATATAATATTATTTACATGTTATTATATATGAAAGTTCTATTATACTGTTTGTAGCTGGGAGATTGTAATAAATCCCTATACAAACGATGCCCAACTCACATATGTGCATTGCACTTTCATAACTTTTCAGTACAATTTCCAGTGTGCCTCTATTAATTACCTGGTAATGTTTTCATGTACAGTATCTCTTTCTTATTTGAAGGTTTCGGCTCTTTAAGGAAAGATTCTGGTGACGACAATACAGACGAAGATGTGGAAGTGAATTCAGAGGACGAGGTGTACACACAGAAGGGGCTTCGAAGGTCACAGAGTATGCGATCTGTAAAGGTCATAAAGGGCCGCAAAGAGGTATGTTCTGTACTTGGAGAATTTGTAGTCATTTTGTTTCACTGATCTGTTTGTCCTGATTTCTTATTGTGATATGAAGCACAAGTTCACTTCAACCCTACTAAACCGGGACATTGCTCTACAGATTCTTCATAGCCACTCTGTCTGATGCTTGCTCAAACTCCCAAGTGGCTCTCTTATCAATTATAAACCTACATTTTGTGGGGCTGCACAGATATGTTTGGAGAGGTCACCAAATATTTGCCTGCATTGGCTTTCCAGGTCATGCAGATTGTGGTGATTTGATTGCTAGTCCTCAGAGCCAACGTGTAGACCCATTAAGAGAGGACTGTCCCACTGGATATTCAAGCCTGTCCAGTAAATATTTGGCTGATAACTAACTAGGTACCATTTGGGAAGTCAGTTGTAAGAAACCATTCATGAAGCAGTTGTAAGTTGGCAATATTGTCCTATGTATGGACAGCTACACTCTCTACACCTGGCCTGGTCATGGACTTTAACACCATGGAAGCTTTTCTCCAGTTGCCTCATAGCTCTCCCACTATGTCCTCAGACGCTGAAAACATTCTATAAGAGTGGTGATAGAAGGAAGTACTAAAGGCCACAATGCAGCCATGGACCATTACCCTCTTCATGCAGTCAATGAAGTAGCTTCTGCTCCCAACTTCCCATCTGCCCATCTGCATTGAAATGGTGCAGCTGGTGCTGGGTGGAAATGGTTTCAAGTCAGCAAAGTCTCTTGACATATTCAAACTATTTCATGGCATACTCAAACTTTTGACTTGTATTTTGTAGATACGGTACGCATCTCTCAAGCACAAACCAAAGAAGAGACCTCAGCTTTATTTTCGAGAGGACACGGCTCACCACCTCTGACTAATCACTGTGCTGCAGTGATCAACACGTCATGAAATAGTCTACATTTTACCAGCATTAATATTGAGAAAAGTCGGCTGAAAATTTGTGTCCGATAAGAATCTAGTAGTGTTATTTTATTTTTTTATTTATGTGGCTAAGAAACTATCAACCTGTACCTCTCCATGGGTTGCTGTAATAGAACTCCTGCCATCCATGTGGCTGCAGCTCAGCAGCAATAAGTTAGCTCATTATCAGGGCTAGTTTATGGATATTCTAGAGCACTCTCTTCCTTTTATAACTAGAATGATTTTCACTGCCTGATCCTCTTGAACACAAGCCTTAAAGCCTTCATTTTGGGTGGACTATAACTGGTAAATAAAGTGGCCAACCATAGACCTTTGACACACAGAAGCGCTTTTATTACCAAACGATAAGTGCCTGATTGGCCACCACATTCCTACCAGTGGTAGTGATTTGTTTTGGCTAGTGGTGTGTTGATTAAAGCTACAAATATTGACAGAACACCCTGTATGCCACAAACCAAGAGGGTGCCTAGCTACCATGATCTTAAAGGACCAATGTACCCTCAGAATTTGTGCTGGGTACAGCGGAGTGCCTGCATTGGCATACATTCATTCTATATTGCTGTAAAGACAATAGGCAAACACCCAAGCCAATGACCCTGCTATGGAGAGTTATATTTAGAGTCCTGTTAACTCACTGTGCACCAGCTGATGTCTTACCACCCCCTCTTGATCATTGGGCAACATCCCATGTTTTTTTCTAAACAAACAGATCTTAATATTTCCATTGGGCAAATCCATAGGGAAAAATAAGGCCATATAATTCAAGTACACTATAAGATCATCTTATTGGTAAGGGTGCCAGATGATTGGATCTTTAACCTATTTGGCTGCCAATACGGTGGGCTTAATTAAGAGGATCATAGTCGAAGCCTAAGGAGACGAGTTAGAAGAGGGCTCTTTAAACGGAAGATGGTGTCCTTTCCTAACTGGATTTTATATGTTGTCCATTTCCACAAGATATTGGTCAGGCAGATCATTAGGAGGACCCCAATAAACTACCGACTTGATCTAGGGGGCTGAGTTGGCACCTTTTATCAGCCCGTGTATGGCCATCTTTAGTTTATATTAAGGCTGACTCTTTCAGTGAAGACTTGCATTTTTCTATAGTTCCAAGGACCATCTCAAATCTTGATGCAACTATTTTTTATATCTTGAATGAACTTTTATCTTTTGTGTTATATGGAGTCCTCCTATAATATGCTGAAGGCGGTTTCAGTAGTCGGAGGAGTGTGTTCATCAGTGTTTTTAATCACTAATCTTGAGTGTGTCAACACATGATCAACTTATATAGAACCTGTATATTTTTTAACAAGGCAGGAGTGTCTTGAAATGCTGGATACCTCTTGTATTATCTTTTTATCTTATTAACACTACGGAAAAGTTCCCATTGGGAACATTGAGTTTTTTCTCAGTCTTCAATCTGAGCAGATAATTGGCTGATAACTAACATTTGTGCTCTATACAGAAAAACTTGGGAAAAAAAGAAATACATTTTCTTGATATATACCAAAAATAGTAGACAAGATTAGAATTTTTTTTCAGAAACATTTATTACCATTTATTAACAAATAGGTTTGCAATTGTTTAGGTTACCAAATTCGTTTTTTCATTTTTAATTTAAAGTCTTTCCCTTTGGTGCCTTTTTGTATTTATTAATTAATAATGCAATTATTAATAATGCACTGTACATAGGCGACCTATCAGCTTCCTTTCAAAAGGAATATCTTCTTTGATTTTGATGCCCGTTCACCATTATTTTTCATTTCTTCTTAATGGAACATGGAGCAGTTGTAGGCATTTTGTGCATATCGGGTTTTCCACCCTAAAAAAGTGGCTCCAATCACCCACTCAATTCCTAGTTATGAGAACTGAAGTAAAAAATCCAGAATGTCATTCTTAACTGTCACACCATGGTGACGACACGTCGATGACATTCCCATAGGTGGCAGTGGATGGTGATTTTTGGATATCTGGTGCCACTTTTTTTTTTTTTTTGAAAGCAAAATGCCTGAAATTGCTCCATTTCCGGCAATAACTCTCTTCAAGGCTTAAATCAAACTTGTTATTTTGCTTGAGTTTTTATTGATATGATTTTAGATTAAATTGTGATCAAGTAAGGGGTTTGCTCTGCATTGGGAAGAATACATGCATTTCAGTCATTGCATTTTAATAATTGTAACCCAATGGTATTTTTTATGGCGGTGCTGTAGATTCTACAGCAGGTGAAGGGGTAAACCTTGTCATTTGAGCAGGTATTAGGGATTTTAAAGATTTCATTTCTACCTAGAACTGAGCCAGTAGGGTCATGTAGAGAGGTCCTCTCTGCTGGATTGAGCTGGACCTTGTGCCTCATGCATCGAAGTAGGCGCATCATGAAAAGTGTCCCATGGCTATAAATCAAAAGAGCTTTGTGTATGGTGTTTTACTAGGCACAATTTAGTTACCATTACTTTATAATGAAGCTTTAGGTCAGAATGATTGGTAACACAGAGGGAACTAAGACACTTGAGACCAGACAGCAGAAAGACAATGGCTGCTTTTGGCAAGGCACAATGATCAATAACAATATCATAGAAGCTTGGGCAAATAAAGTAAATATGCATTCAACTCTTAATATTTCCGTTGCACAAATCATTGTAAAAAAAATGAAGGAATAGATCAAGTGGTCTAAAATAACTGGATATTTGCACAATGTTTGCCTTGCTCTAGGACAGAATAGAGTTATCACCTTGCCTTGTGCCCAACTCTCCATTGCATTTGTCATATTAACAGCAACCATGATGCCTTCAGCTGTCTTCTTATCTTTGGTGCCTGACAATTGAGAATCTTGTCAGCAGCAACTCACAGAATAGGAAGACTTAGACACACTGCCTTGTGGCCAGTTATAGATCCTTATATGCAAACGAAAGTGCCTTGTGTTGGAGGTATAGCCCGCTATGTGCGCTCTGTAGCTGTGACAAGACACATAGCAGTCCCCCAAAAACAGGGTCATGCTACCAATTGTCTTCCACTAGGCCTTACTCCAGTAAACAAAGTGAAGGGCTTCTCTCCTGTGTTGTGTTTAGCCAAAGATCTACTGGAATATATGACCTATCTACTGAAATAACGTTGATTTATGGATTAAGAGATTTTGACAGCTTGACCATTTTTGTTTGAAACTCATTCAAACATTGTGTAGGCAGGTTGTGACCTTTCAGATGTTGGTCTAGAACCTCCAACAGCCTATACAATGCCGTTAGCTGTTGGTGTAAGAGTGTAGCTCAGAAAACCTTGAAAGGTCACATGTTCTTTATCTCTGATATAAAAGTATAAGACATTGTTTGTGTTGCACCAGGGTTTTTTCCAGTGAGTTTAGAGCCAAAGTCTATGTCAAGCAGTCCTGTAATACAATTAATTATCATTAATATCACTGCAGGTCAGTTAAAATTATTTCATGGCAATGCAGGTTCTGCAACTCCTCAGCCTTAGACCAGATTAAGAAGGGACGGGTGTGTGTCTGGACATTCACAACCTGTATCACTACTAGGAAGCCATCACTGCTTTATATGGTCTTGTTTATATCTTAGTTTGGTGGTCATTTTTCTTTAGGCCTTTTGTAATTGGATAATAAACAATAGGAGGCCTATTGGAGGTGATTATGCCTACCAGTGAGACAATAGTAGACAAGGTCTGAGCCAGTAACATTGTAGAAACATGGGGGTAATAAATGGGGAAAAAATGTTTTTTTTGCTTATTTTTCATTTCATGTCCAAACTGTTTTTGGGAGATCTAAATGCACAATTGGAAGGCCCCATGTAAAAATCAGTGAATATATTTCCTTAATGCCTGGCTTATAGTTATTAATACTGTGACAAGTGATGTCTTATGTCATTTTTTTCTGTAACTGCCACCTAATTCCTTACTGTGACTGGTTTAGGAGGGGTTATAGTCAACACCTTTTCCTGTTTGATGCTGGGCCGACCCTTATCTACATATAATGTCAGTATATTTATGATATCTCCATTGATTTATACTGTATGAGGTACATGCTGGTAATAGATGCTTTTAATAGATAAAATATGTTTGGTTTTTCTCTTTGCTGGAGTTTTGATCATGCTTGAACTTTTGTACCAGAGTTTAACATGGGGGTGCAGCTTTACTGAGCACGGGCAATGCAACAACGCTGGATCTTTTTGCAAATGAGCCAAATAAAATCATCTAAGACTGACTCTGTTATTTTTTATGTTCAGAAAACTGTAAATTTGCACTTATGTAGTTGGGTGGAGGTCAAGACTCTGTGGAGGCCAGTCAAGTTCTTCAACTCCAATTCTGTATTGACCTGGCTTTGTTCTTCCCCAAATTGTTGCCACAAAGTAGGAAGCATGGAACTGTCAAAATGTAATTGTATAATGTAGCCTAAAGGTTTGCTTTTAGTACTATGGAAAACTGCTGCAGAACATTATTTCTCCTCCACCACCTCCATTCATGAACGCAGTCTTCTCCTGGCATCTGCCAAACTCAGCTCAGTCCATTAGACTAGCCGATAGTAAAGTGTGGTTCATCACTCAAGTGAACATGGCTCCAGAACCCTATGATACATCACTTCAACTGGCTCCTGGTGAGAGTATGTCGGCTACTCTACCATAATAAACCCAACAAAGAGATTTTGTGGTGAAGTTTCAGAGACCGTTTGGATCCCTGAATTGAGTGTCCTCACCAAGTGTTGCAAATACAGGGTTCCTCAGAGAGCTGATTCTAAAAGGGGAAGGCAAATCAATTATGGGGTAGCTGCTGTCTATACAGCGAGTACTGTGCACAGGTCCAATTAAACCAAGGTAAATATCAAAGACATGCACAGTTTCTCGCTTAAAAACATTTATTGGTGCATATAAACCACAAAAACTAACATGTCAATGTACAATTCACACACACCACAAAGCAGTGTCTCCCCCCCAGTCTGCCTACTTGTTGTTAGCCACACCCTCCTGACGCGTTTTGCGCTATTGGCGCTTCATCTGATGAAGCGCCCAATAGTGCGAAACGCGTCAGGAGGGTGTGGCTAACAACAGGTAGGCAGACTGGGGGGGAGACACTGCTTTGTGGTGTGTGTGAATTGTACATTGACATGTTAGTTTTTGTGGTTTATATGCACCAATAAATGTTTTTAAGCGAGAAACTGTGCATGTCTTTGATATTTAAAAGGGGAAGGCGTCTGGATTCTTTTGGCCATAAAGTGTATTTCACAATATGAACTGAGCTGCCTTTGCCTGTCTTACAGTTCTGGGCAGCTGAGATCTGGAGCCGTTCCTCATGTTTATGTTACATCTGAGGATAAAGCTTTGTTGGTGCACAATAACAAAGTAAAAGAGGAACCAGCAAATATTAAAAATAGAGTCTGGCAGAGATACATCTGCTTTGGACCATACAAAGCCAGGTTCTGGGTAAACAGCTGTTTGGATGCTTCCCAAAGACGACAAAGGGCTGATTCAGCACATAAGGTGCATATTGTGCCTGAAATCCATTGGTATACACTAACACCTAATCAATACATTTGTGCTCGGCACAGCCTATATTTTAATCATCTTATTTATATTTCAGACTCATTCATTGCGGCGTTTAGATGGGAATCGGACTAAAGCCAAGATTAAGGGTAAATGTATCTCTTTCAGAAAGTGAGCTCTGCAATGTATATTATCTGCTTTAACATGATTTTGCTTGAATACAGAATTGGCTAAAAGATTCTGTGCACGAGCAGATGCCAATAGTATTAACTAGGTTAGGGTTCTAAGTGGTGTGCTGCTGGGTTCTGTATTGGGTCAACTTAATCTAAGGACTCGAGGAGGAGCTGAATGCAATGTATCTGTGTTTGCCAATGAGACAAAACCATGTACTGTAGGGCAGTTGAAGCCATCCAAGATGTATTTATCCTTTCGGAAAGATCTTGGTTACCTGGGCAGCTAATAGATGAGGTCCCATGCTGAGAAAGATAAGTTATGGAGCTGGGATTTAAAAATAGGCAGCCACTTATACCCTTAATGGAACTAATGCAAGTTTTTGATGGAGGAGGACTATCTGGGGGTACTTGTGGATAAAAACAGCTTTAACAAGTGTCCCAGGCAGACATATCTAGAGATTGCAGCTCAATTTTGGTCTCCGGTGATCAAAATGGACATTACTAAAATAGAGAAAGTACAGAGAAGAGTGACTAAGCTCAGAAAGGGAATGGAGGGGCTCAGTTATGGGGAAAGGCTGGTTAACTGGATTGATTACACTGGAGAAGAAGCAGTTAAGGGGGGGGGGGATATGATTACTATATATAAATATATATATATATATATATGTAACTGCAATGAAATAGAGAAAGTACAGAGAAGAGCAACTAAGGCTATAGACGTGTTCAGTTATGAGGAAAGGCTAGTCAACCGCCCATGGTTTACACTGGAGAAGACATGCTTGAGTGGGGATATAGTCACCATATAGGGGCCATACAGTAGTTCCTTCTAGGTTATGAGGGCATCTGTTTAGATCAGACCTGTAGTAAATACAAATCGGCACACAAGGCTTTCCATGTCCATTTCTGTGTTCCTCTATAAATTGACCATCTATAGAGGAAGAGAGATAGTTATACTTAGGAATATGATGTTACTAGACCTTTCCACCATCATCCAACCATTCTAGTAGAGAAAGAATTATGACAAGAAATACTGATCTGTGTTTACTTCAGTGACAATATGCTGACTGGGTTCCTTTGGGTCTCTTGCCTGTAGTGCACTGTAGTGTAGCACTCTGATTAGTTGTACCAATCCGTGCAGAATCAGCAGTGTACTAGAAGGGATTTTACTTCTTAATCCATCATAAGTGACTCGTGTGTATATTGTTCTCAGCCATATCCAGCCACAAAAGCTGATGTTCTGGACTTAAAAGGAAATGTATTGACCACCCAAGAAGGTTTCCTGATCTCTTCCAGATGGAGGGAATGGGGGACCTTTTTTTCCTTGTTATACGGGAGACTTTGAAGAAAAGTAAGAAAATGGAAATCATGGGAAACCCTAATTCAGGGAAAGGTTTGAGAGTTCTATTTAGTGATTAGTAAACAAATTAGCTTTCTGTTTTTGATTAGCAGATATGTGTACTCACTCGGTGGCAAGGTGGCCTTGTAAGTTGCACCGGGGAGGGAGAGATGAGAATAAAGCACACGTGCAGTGTAACTAGGGGAAGAAATATTAAAGCCAAACAAATAATGCTGAGAGCTCTGTTGTGTGTGAGTAGCTGCCGGGGATCTGGGGGAAGATATTTGGGAGGCAGGAGATGAGATGGAGCTCACTCTGTAGAACAGGCTCCATTCTTTTTGTACAAGAGTTTCCCTGAGATGCCAAAACATATAAACACAATAATACTGACTTACATACACACGGGGTAAATAGCACGTCTAGAACCCAATAGCAGCCAATCAGCAATTGGCTTTGACCAGTTAGAAAATTAATTCAAATACTTGATTGGTTGCAAGTGCCAAAAAAAAGTACACAAGAAAATAATGATTTGATTCTTTTTATCACTGCTTGATTATTATGGTCAGAGAATATGAACACGGGGATATTATAGAGGCGGATGAAAAGGTTATTTTGGGTTGGTTTATCTTCAGGGCCTGCCTACTGTATGCATTAAAGGAGAACTAAAGCCTAACTAAAGAGGTAGGTAGAAATGTTGTACATTATGTTTTGGGCTTCTGTACCAGCCCAAGGCAACCACAGCCCTTTAGCAGTAAAGATCTGTGTCTCCATAGATGCCCCAGTAGCTTCCCATCTTCTTTTCTGCTGATTCACTGCACATGCTCTGTGCTGCTGTCACTTACTGAGCTTAGGGACCCACTCACAATATACAGTGCACATAGAATAGAAATGTCACAATATAAGGCTGATTAGTAATTAATACAGATAATTACTACATGGCAGCACAGAAACCAGTGCAATTAGCATCAGAATTTAATAATCAGCAAACCTGTAGCATCAGCTTATATTACAGACCAACCTCATTTTCTGCTGGATAATTAGTGACGAGCCCTAAGCTTAGCTTCTCAACAGCCAATCAGAGCCCACTGAGCATGTGAGTGTCACAGACACTTTCCAAGATGGTGACCCCCTGTGACAAGTTTGAAGTCCTGGATCATTGCTGCTATTGACAAACTGAAACTTAAGCCTCGTGCAATAAATTCAGTATATAAATATGGCATTTTTAGCCAGATTCTTTTTTAGGGTTTAGTTCTCCTTTAATCTTCACTATTTCAAGGTTAATCCAGCACTTCGTGCTCATGATGAAGGTAAAAGCAGCACCAGGATTCCCTCCTGTATCCCAACACACCAGTTTGACAATTACAATATTAATTATATAGAGAGAGAGAGAGAGAGAGAGCTGGTGCACCAATCACCAAAGGAAATGCTTGTAAATGCCTGGGTGCTGGTAATATTCAAATATACAAACATCAAAAATGAAACGGCACTCCAAGGACTTGATGAAAAAAATCATGCTTGACTTTATTTCAACGTTTCGGCTCCTAGACTTGGGCCGTATATATATATATATATATACACACACACACACAGTTATGGGACCTGTTATCCAGAATGTTTGGGACCTGGAGTTTTCTGGATAACAGAACTTTCTGTAATTTGAATCTTCATACTTTAAGTCTATTAGAAAATCATTTAAACTTTAAATAAACCCAATAGGCTGGTGTTGCTTCCAATAAGAATTAATCATATTTTAGTTGGGATCAGGTACAAGTTACTGTTCTATTATTACAGAGAAAAGGGAAATCATTTTTAAAAATCTGGATAAAATGGAGTCTATGGGAGACAGCCTTTCCATAATTTGGAGCATTCTGGATACCGGGTTTCCGGATAATGGATCCCTGTATATGGGTTTTATATGGAGGTGGCAGCTTAATGCTGACTATAAGGTTTGGGAGAAACTCATTGAGAATCACTGCAGTAGAAAATATATAGTGAATAAAGTTCCCCCTTTTGTAAAATATAAGGATATTATAAGTTACCGAGGAGTTTCATGACCATATAAAAACACGAGGCCGAAGGCCGAGTGTTTTTATACAGGTCATGGAACTCCGAGGTAACTTCTAATATCCTCATATTTTACAACTGGGGGAACTTTATTTATTATAATACACAAATACACACTGTCATGTGACAGAAACTACATCAGAACTCACCGTTTTTAACTGATGACATCAGAACTCACCGTTTATAAGGATATAATTTACAGGATATTCATGGCTTTTGTGTATTATAAAAATATACCTTCCAAAATACGGAAAGAGAAAAATGGGTTATTTTAGCCCCGAACCCTGGCACAGTTATGTCCAGATCCGCTGCCTTTTCCAACTCCTGGACAGCCTTGCTCCTTATGGGGTCCACAATCTGGGACTGTAGAAATATTGGGGGCTGTGTAAAGGTTTAATATCAGATGTCAATGAATAAGACTACAGAAACACGACAAACTTGCTTGGAGCTCCATTACAAATCTATAAGCATTATATAAAAAGTCAGGTGAAGGTGTTGCTTCATTTATCCCATCATCCAATCTTCACCTTTGGAAGGGTATTCCTTTAAAAATACAATCCCTGCAGGCCCAAATGAAGTGCATTTTCGGCAACATTTTCATTAAAGGGGAAGTTTGTCTTTGAATAAACATCTGGCAAGTATGAATTGTTTTCTATTGTGTCTAAGCTGGGGCGGATTAATGCACAGGCTACTTTAGTCTATAGCCTAGGGGCCCATTTCTGTTCTCTTTTAATGTTTATTTTTATTTGTGCCGCTGGGTCTGGTTGGGTGCACCTGCTGAGAGAAGGCGTCAGACAAGGAGCATGCGTATGTGCCAGGAATGTGTGCAGATCTAGTGGCGTCACTGATTGGTGCTGAACCCAAGCCTGCATGCATCCGCACATAACAGTATCTTAGAATGGGGCCCTGTGTGTATATAGCCTAGGGGGCCCACATGTCATTAATCTGCCACTGATTCTAACAGGGTCAGACTGGGGGGCTTGGGGCCCACTGGGGCTACTACCCCAGGGGCCCGCTCCGGCCGCCGTGGCGTGCTTCATTGGGCTAGTGCGCATGCACGTGGCGCCACTTCTGTGCGCTCGCGGGCATCGCTACCTTAGTGCGCCTGCACAGATCTTCTATTCTACCACGACCCCCGACAAAATGGGGTCACACTGCCCAACTAAGTAGCGGATCTGGGCCGGCAGGGCCCAGTCCTACACTGGATTCTAAACAATATTTTAATTAATATTAATTCTTATTTTGTGCCCTTCTTCATTTATGAACCCCTCCTATTCTGCTTATTTCTTTTCTGCAACCGAAACTGCTGCAAACAAGACAGTTCCTCTAATTCCTCTGCTGCTAGATTTCCCATGGCTTTTTATAAGGGAAGTGATTGTAATTTGGAAACATTTAGAAGCTGCTAAAACCTAGTTGGGAAGTGAGGGGTGGCTGGCTGCTGGAATGGCTAGTGCCTAAAAATACAGGTATGGGGTCCAATAACCAGCAACCCGTTATCCAGAAAGTTCTGAATTCCGGAATTACCAAATTACCAATTTTTAAAAAAAATGATTTCCTTTTTTTCTGTAATAATAAAACAGTAGCTTGTACTTGATCCCAAATAAGATATAATTAATCCTTATTGGAAGCAAAACCAGCCTATTGGGTTTATTTAATGTTTGCATGATCTTCTAGTAGACTTAAGGTGTGAAGATTCATTATCTGGAAAACCCCAAGCATTCTGGATAACAGGTCCCATACCTGTAATACCAGTTGAAAACAAACTACCTATTGGCAGGGTGTCTGTGGAAGTGACACCACTACAAGTATTTGGTAGGATATTTAAAAGCTGGGTTTTCTCACAAGCCAAAGATCACTATGCACAATTACAGGGGACAAAGGTCTCTGCCAATCATAATAGCAGAAATAAAATCTCACTGCTACAGCGTATAATGACTTTTTAGACAGTTTGAGGAATACCCTTTCCTCTATCAGAACAATAATGCCCCATGCACAAATCTGGTACTATACAGATTGGGTTTGTTGAGACGGGAGTGAGAGAACCTCACTGACCTGCGCAGATTCCTGATCTCAACCCTCCACTAATTCCCTAATACAAAAGACAGTTCCTGCAATCACAGCTTCTACCAGGAGATGGCAGCCTAGCATAAGGTTAGGATTAATATTGAATTCATCCTTCACTATGCAGCAAAAACACTCTCCCTAGTAAATCAACAATTATGGAATAATAAAGATAATCAAAAGAGCACCATTTCAACAGTATTTCAGCCATCAGACTGGGCTGATAATAGGAAGTTTATCGCTATGATGAATGAGGTTATTTATATTTCATTCCTCCATATCATTACATCCCATCTAGGGGAATCCTATTGCTTTGCACATTGTGTAGCTCACATGATATTTTTCTAACCTTTTAGGTGCTTTTCCTATTTTTCTTTGCTAAGCATATACTGTACCTATCACATGCATCAAATGTTTCTAGGCTTATCTTGTGGTTATTTCCCCTTGGCCAAATGTCCTTTATACATCTTCACTAAGTAGATGAAAGTTTACCCTTTCAGAATCTAACAGCCCTTTATCATTCAGAGAAATTAAACGTTATTGGAGGTTAGAAACTAGACTGGTATTAGCGGTGGCTCCCCAGCATCACAAGGGCCCCTTTGGGGAAAGAAATATTGATATAACCATGAAGAATGTATTCAGTTCATAATTATAAAATCTCATTTACAAAGACAAGTGCAAACCACTAGTGGGCACAATGATACTGGTGCCTGTATACAGTATATATGTTCCAAACAACCTGCAGTTACTTGTAGGGACACCAATGAGCCCTTCCAGCTCTGATAAATAAATGCAAGTGCATGCATGGATGCAACGGAACTGTGGCATTAGCAACAGCCTGGACATGGTGGTGATTCCAGTGTTTCCTTAGCAGTTGCTTTTATAGATACAGCAAATTCTGTATTTAGGTCCGGGGCCACCCTAGGTATTGGACCTTACAGCCCCCTCGATGAGTGTGATGTCATATCTATCTACATCACTTCTGGTCAACAATGCGCCGAGGTCTCTACCCCTCATCCCCCTCGTTTGCTTTAAATCCCGAGGACCACCCCCAAAAGCCGTCACCATAGGCACAGGCCGTCGGGTGTTTATATATATAAATGCGCCCCAAGTATAGGAGTTTTACTTTGAAAGCAGCTAGTAAGTTGCAGGTAAAACTTAGTCCCTTTGTAAAATGTATAATGAAGCAATAGAATTCTTAATGAATCAGATGAAAATTAAGCATAGGACTGGCCAGATATGGGATGACTTTGACGTAGTTGGGCAGCTTAAATATATTGCAATATATGGACAAACAATCCCTGTTTTGTTTAAAGGGTAAGGCATTTTTTAGTAGCAGTATGCACAAAATGTCTCTGTCTTAAATATATTGATAATGGGTTGAGTGCAGAGGACTCTTGTATTTGACTATATGTATTTTGTGGTCCCAGCCTCATTGTACCCCCGCCTAATGGTTTTAAAAAATTAGTGGTGAGCCCAATTTTCCCTTGTTTGTTATAAATACGCCCCATGATACAGCCCTGTAGTGCCAAATGAAGAGGGGATTAGTAGGATTATCTTTATAAATAGGGCACTATTGGCCAGACAAGTGGATCTCTCCCTGATATGCCCACCTTCAGGGCCCTAGGGCCCAACGATCGGATCATAAGGTCAGATCCCATTGTCAGATCCCATTGTCCGCTGCAGATCTTTTTTATTATTAAGATCAGCTGACCAGGTGGCAGTGAGTAAGGAAACAGTTGGCAGATAGCTGGCCATTATGAAAGGTTATTTTTTTATCTCACCAAGTCAACAGGAAATTTGTAGGATCTTCAATGATTGATTTGCTTTATTTGGAATTTGGCTGAATCCCAGAATCCTTTGTGAAAGATTTGTCTGAATACTGAACCGAAATTCGATTCCTAATTTGCATATGCAAATTAGGGTCTGGAAAGGAAAAAGTGGGGAATTGTTTTTTAATTCCTTGTCTTGTGACAAAAGTCACATGATTTCCCTTCCTGACCCTACTTTACATATGCAAATTACAAATTCAGTTCGGCCAGGCACAAGGATTTGCCTAATCTGAAAAGGCCTAATCCTGGTTGAATCCTGAACCGAATCCTGGATTCAGTGTATCCCTACATTTTACAAGGAAATTGTTAAAATATTGCCCGTATGTTCCCTGGGTCCTTCTGTACAGAATAAGTTGCTGTGGCCTTTACAAACCACTTAATGCAGCAGATTGGGCCTCTGACTTTGATTGATGTCTAGCAAACGCTGCCCCCCTTGAGTCCACATTACTACAGTATTAATACATTTACATTTAATACATTGATGCAGTACAGGCTTGGAATTCAATGAAATCAACATTTCTTTGATTATTTATATTCCTGTATTTTTTTGGTTCCATCCAAAACTGAAAATGGGGGTTACAGGAACAGTAGAAATGAGCAGAGAAGCACCAGGAGACGCCTCCTGTTAAACTGCTAACTTATTTAAAAGGGGAAAAAATAATGTAATGTAATCAGTGCTCGTAAGAGTACTAGGGGTTATTGTACGTGGAGTTAGGTTGGTGGGTATGTCTGCTTTAAAATCTAGTCCTTCACACTATTTCAGTTTGGACAAATCCAGTTATGTCCTTTATCTCCCTGAAACCCTGTCCACTTTCTGCAAAGCCGGAATCTTTTGGGTTCTGATTTGGTAGGAAAACAGGGTTACTCGCAGTTATACTGTCATTGGCTTTATAGAGCTTTGTTTTCCAGTTTATACTTGACATATTTGGTAGTGATTCCGAGGGCCGTCTAGAATCTGCGGTACTTTTTGTTGGTGGTTTTGATACCTGGAATAGAGGAAATGTTACACAGAACTGGCAAATAAAAATAGCCACATAAAGAAATATTTACTCACGGCCTGCAGAGCTTCCTGTTGCTGGACAAGATAAAAACCATTATATAACCAACAATGTGAGAAGAACCTGTTTTGTTTTTCTGATTTGTGTCCCTATTCTCTCATATGGTGTTAATTTAGGGGCCGATTCACCAAGGGTCGAATATCGAGGGTTAATTAACCCTCAATATTCGACTGGGAATTAAAATCCTTCGACTTCGAATATCGAAGTCGAAGGATTTTAGCGCAAATAGTTAGATCATTCGATCGAAGGAATAATCCTTCGATCGAACGATTAAATCCTTCGAATCAAACGATTCAAAGGATTTGAATCCAACGATCGAAGGATTATCCTTCGGCCAAAAAACTTAGGCAAGCCTATGGGGACCTTCCCCATAGGCTAACATTGAGTTCGGTAGCTTTTAGATGGCGAACTAGGGGTTTGAAGTTTTTTCTTAAAGAGACAGTACTTCGACTATCGAATAGTCGAACAATTTTTAGTTTGAATCCTTCGATTCGAAGTCGATGGTCGAAGTAGCTCATTCGATGGTCGAATTAGCCCAAAAAACACTTCGAAATTCTAAGTTTTTTTTACTTCGAATCCTTCACTCGAAGTTAGTGAATCGGCCCCTTAGTGTTATACAGTATTTATCCCTATGAGAGATAGAGACCTTAACTGGTCCTTAAAACTGGATGATTTTTATCTACAGCCTATTCCACCCAGACCATACTCTTTTTTACCCAGACCATACTCTCTTTTATCCAGACCATACTCTCTTCTATCAAGATCAAGTCCCTTGTTGGGTTCCCTGTTGGAGGTATGAGGATTACCAAGTCTGGAAGGGAAATCTCATGACATTTAGGAAGAGGCCCCAAGACGTAGGGATATTACACCAGTGGTGGTGAAAGAAATGAGAGTAGTGTATATATATGGACTGTTCAGGGCACTGACACAGTCTTAAAAAAATAGAACTAAACTGAAGTGGATGCTGAATAATTCCATTCACAAATATGTTTTATTATGTTTCCATGCAGGATTCAGCCACAAATAAATCTACACGAAGACTGAATATAAAACAGATCCAGTAACCATCCACAACAATTTTGTATTTGTTTCATTAAAGCAATGGTTCCCCTTTACACCTTTTCATGCCGCCCACTGTAGAATCTATTGTGATGGCATAAAAGCGCCAAACTGGTGACACTTCAGCCGTTCAGTTCTTCCAGACTCAACTGAAGAGCGGCCTTTATTCAGTATTCATTTTTTTTAAAATTTGAATTTTTTATTGATTTTCAGAAAAATATTAAAACGGTCCAGCGAAGACTGGGGAAAAGGAAAAGAGAGAGAGAAGAGCGATGAAGACAGAGAGGTAAGTAACAGTGGGAGGGGGGGAGGGGGGAGGGGGATTTTGGGAGGGGGGGGGGGGGTTTGATGTGCGTCCTGCAGTGAGGGGTTCAGAAGTAGTCCAGCACTAATGACCAAGATGTGCTCTGGCCTTTAGAGGTTGGGAAGTCCATACCATCAGGGGTATTCTGGTATAAGACAATGCTGTTTCCATTTTGTCCACAGCTCGTGTGCCTTCAGATTTTTGGCGATTTGCACAGGGGTTGTAGCAGCGTACTTTTCATATAAGAGATTGGTGTCTATTAGGCGGATTGTAGTGTCTCTATCGGGTATTTCCGTAGATTTCCAGTGCCTTGGTATCAAGAGGCGAGCTGCAGTGAGTACATGGAAGGTCAGTTTCCTTGTTTCAGGAACAAGATCTTGTAGTCCCAGGTTTAAGAGTGCTAAGGCTGGTGATAGGTGTATCGGTACCTTGAGTATGTCTGAGAGCAAGTCATTAATCATTTGCCAGAAGGGCACTATTTTGTGGCACGACCACCAAATATGTAGCATGGTGCCTTTCGCAGTATTGCATCTCCAACATTGGTCTGACACAGTGGGGAACATTTGATGTAGTGTTGAGGGTGTCCTGTACCACCTGAAGAGTATTTTTTTTTGATTTTCGATATGATTGGTGCACTTGGTATATTTAGCGGCAATATTGGCTAATTGGGACCATTTGGGTAGCGGAAGCATTATGTCTAGGTCTTGTTCCCATTTTTGGATATGTATCGGTTTTGTGGGCCCAATATCCGGCATGATGGCCCGATAAACGTTAGATAGTCCTTTCTTTTTTCCAACACTATTGAAGCATATGCGCTCAAAGGGTGTTTGAGGTCTGGATAGGCGATTTATATGTGGCCCTAGGAAGTGTCGGATACGTAAGTATTTATAGAAATCCTGTTTAGGGAGGTTAAACTCAGTTTGAAGTGTCTCATAGAGTTTTAAGTCATTATTGGAAAATAGCTGTGCTATGTTTGTGAGTCCTAGTGCTTCCCAATTAGCTAGGGAGAGGTCAGGAATTTCCATCTCTAATATCTTGATAGTAGAGTTTTTTGAGGGGAATATATGAATGTATTCGTGTTTCTTCAACAAATTCCAGATTTTCAAAGCTGTCAGTGTAGTGTGGAATAAAGAGGCTTGGTCAATCTTGAGCGAGGAGACTTGGACCACATTAGTTGCCGTAGCGTGAGTGGATGAGCCTGGTCTTGTTCTATCTCCAGCCATTGCTTGTTGTCGCTTGGTAGGTTCCATAGGGTAAGTTGCTCTAGTATTGTAGCTTTGTAGTAATAGTCAATACTGGGTACCCCAAACCCTCCTGATTTTTGGTGGAGTTGCATTATACTGCGTTTGAGTCTGGGCTTCTTGCCACCCCAGATGAACAAGTCTATAATTTTTTGCGATTGTATAAGAAAAGTTCGTGGTACAGTGATTGGGAGGGTCCGGAATAGGTATAGGAATTTGGGCAATAACATCATCTTGATTGCTGCTATTCGTCCCAGCCAAGAGATATAAGAGGAACTCCATTTTTCCAGTTGGGTTTGGGAATCTCTCAATAGTTTTGGAAAGTTGCTGCTGTAGGTCTTCGCTACTGTATTACCTAGTTCTATACCTAGATACGAAATAGTGTCTTTTCTCCATTGAAACGGGTAAAGATGTTGTAGTTCAGTCTTAATATCTGTTGCGGTATTTAGTAGGAGGGCTTGTGTTTTACTGACGTTGAGCTTGTAGTAGGACACCTGGCTGTAAGATTTTAGCACCTGGGTAAGTTTTGATAGGGATAAAGTCGGGTTCGTAAGGGTTAGCATAATATCGTCCGCAAAAAGCGCTACTTTATGTTCTGACTGAGAAGAGGATATACCCGTGATGTCGGTCTCGTCCCTTATCGTTTTCGCCAATGGCTCCAGAATTAGGTTAAAAATGAGTGGGGAGAGTGGGCAACCTTGTCTCGTGCCGTTAGTGATGTGGAAGGGTTGAGAGAGAAATCCCATGTTGGTGACTTGTGCTGTCGGTGTGGAGTACAATGCTAGAATTGATTGTAGGATCTGACCACGAAAACCAAAGGCCTGCAGGGTATTTTCCATATATCTCCAGTGGACTCTATCAAACGCCTTTTCGGCATCCAGGGCTAGTAAAAGTGCCGGAGTTTTTTGGCGTGTAGTTTTTTCAACTAAGGAAACAAGTTTTCTAGTATTGTCCGCCCCATGTCTCCCCACAGTGAAGCCAGATTGGTCTTTATGAATGATGCTCGGCAGAATTTCTCTAAGTCTATTCGCCAACACTTTCGCATACAGTTTGATATCCCCATTCAACAATGATATTGGTCGGAAATTAGGGCAGTGATTCGGAGTCTTGCCCGGTTTGGGGGATAGTCGTTATTGTAGCCTGTATCATTTCATCTGGTATGTTACCATGTTGACAGAAGTGGTTAAAGAGTTGCGTTAGTTGAGGGATTAGGATGTGACTGAAGGTTTTATAGTAGATAGCAGATAGGCCGTCCGGGCCTGGGGCTTTCCCTGTTGGGGTGGTCTCGATCGCCACCTGGATTTCCTTGGGCAGGATAGGGGCATTCAATACGGCTAATTGCGGAGGTGATATTTGTGGGAGGTTGGCTCGGTCCAGAAAATCAGTAATAGCTTGTTGTACTGGTTGTGGAGTTGACACGTCATGGCGTAGATTATATAGAGATGCATAATATTCTGCAAACGTATCTGCTATCTTCTTGGGATTGGTGATTTTTCCACCACCTTTGTCTATCAGATGATCTATGGCTTGTTGCCTCTGTTTCTGTTTGAGAAGGTTCGCAAGCAATTTTGAGGCTTTATTGCCTTTTGTGTAATGGGTGAGGCGTAACCTTTGAAGGTGGTAATGCATTTTAGTCAAATCGATCTCACACAATTGTGCCCTAACCGCCTTGAGTTGTTGAGTGGTTTGCTTGTTGGGTTGCGCCTTATTTTGTGTTTCCAGATCCAGTAGCAATTTCGTTAGTTCTTGCTTTTTCTGTTCCCTCTGTTTTTTAATGATTGAACCAAATTTTATGAGATGTCCTCTAAGAACTGGTTTATGTGCACACCAAACTATAGGCGTCGGGACCTCACCAGTGGCATTGAGGGCAAAGTATTCCTGTAGTGTGCGAGAACAGTGTTGAGTGATATCTGTGTTGAGCAGCAGTGATTCATTTAATCTCCAGTGCGTAGTGAATGGTATGGCTTCATTGAAGTTACTGGTCATAGTTACAGGTGCGTGGTCAGTCCACGACATCAGCCCAATTCGTATATCAGTAACAGCTTGAAGGGTGTCTTTGTCTGTAAATATGTAATCTAATCTAGCATATCTTGCATGTGAATGAGAGTAATGGGTATAGTCTCTGTCTGTTGGATGCGAAGAATTATTCAGTATTCAATGCAGCAATACAACAGCATTTAGTCTGGGCAAGGGTGGAACCACAGGTCTCTCATAGTTTTAAGAAGTAGAACCTATTGTCCAGTGGGCTCAAGGTAATTTAAAGTATCTGGTAGCTTCCCATATTCCAGCCCCATTGAACAGGCAAGCAGATATTTTGGGCAGCGCTGTTGGACCCAGGTGAAAGGGAACCGTATCCTGAGATTGCCTCTAGAGATGGGCATGCTCAAAGTGGACCTTTTTTTTCCCAAAAAGACACCATTCCAGGGCTCTAAACTGTGGATACTCTGACCCAGAGTCTTTAATAACGCTATGCCTTTCCTTCTGTACCCCCGATTCTGAGAATATTGGAGAATGTAATCTGGTTTTCAGGGTTTACTTCTGGTTTTATACAGATTGAGAAGACCATGGTTTCAAGTGCTCTGGCAGCTGACCCCTAGCAACTGACACTTCTTAAAGGAATTGTTCAGTATAAAAATAAAAACTGGGTAAATAGATAGGCTGTGCAAAATAAAACATTTTATCAATATAGTTATTTAGCCAAAAATGTAATGTATAAAGGCTGGAGTGACTGGACGTCTAACATAATAACCAGAACACTACTTGGTTACCAGGCAGAAACCAATCAGAGACTTGAGGGGGGGGGCACAGGGGTCATAACTGTTGCTTTTGAATCGGAGCTGAATGCTGAGGATCAATTACAAACTCACTGAACAGTTATGTCCCATGCGGGTCCCCTTCAAGTCACTGACTAACTCAGAGTTAGAGAGCTGCAAAGCAGGAAGTAGTGTTCTGGCTATTATGTTACACATCCAGTCACTCCAGCCTTTATACATTACATTTTTGGCTAACTATATTGAAAACATTTTTATTTTGCACAGCCTATCTATTTATCCAGTTTTTATTTTTATACTGAACCTGATAAACCAGAAATTTAATAGAACAGGCACCAGAAAGAATCCCCCCTGTGTCAAAACCAGCCCTCCTTGGAGCCTACATTATATTTTGAAAGCTTTGCTATATCCAACTTTTGAGGCTATACAAGTAATATATTTATTCTTCTTTAACCTTAAGTTAGTTGTTTCTGAGAGCAACTGGGAATGTGAAAAAGGTTGATGAACCTAAAGACCTAGCCTTCAACCATGCAAGTCCAGAATTTTCTCCCATGTGATTCTGCTCTTTTTTCCTGGACTCCTTATTAAGGTGGTATAAGATTTTCATCTAAAAACTAAGATTATGCTACCATCCTTGGTTTCTGGAATTACACACTAGTAAGTGCATCTCCCATTGACCAAAGAAAGACTTTGCAACTATATATCACTTCTTCAGCTCAACTTTACCTTGCAGAGTTTTTTTTGTGATTTTATCACAATATTATATTATAAATATACTGTAAATACGATATTATAAAGTGGGCAATTTATCATGTCTAAGGTTGAGTAAGGCAGTTATTTCTTTCTCTATTTCTAACAAAAATAATCACTTTTTTCTGAATTCTTAGGGATTATTTACTAACCCTCAATATTTTCTGATTGGGGTTTTTTTTTGGACAAAAAATCACATTTTTAGTGATTTATCATACCTGAAGCTGTAAAAAGACAGAATCCAAAAATCCACCATCTCAAACTTGTCTAGGTCATGTAGACGTCAATGGCAGATGTCTCTTGAAGATATTGTGATCTACGCTGGGTTTTGTTTAATAATTGGAAAAATGTGTGGTTTTCGCCAATAACTTGAAAAAATCAAGCGATTCCAGTGTCAAATCTGAAAAATTCGTATAATTGGGATTTAAGTTTTTTCCCAACCTAACTTTATTTATAAATAAGATAAAATTGTGGATGGAAATTTGGTTCAGCTTGGTTTAATAAAAATATGAGATTTTGACAAAAAAAAACCTTAGGGGCACATTTACTATTGGTCAAATATCGAGGGTTAATTAACTCTCGATATTCGACCCTTGAAGTTCAATCCATTCGATTCGATTGATTTGAAGGATTTTAATCCATCGATCGAATGATTTTCCTTCGATCAGAAATTGGCTAGAAAGCCTAGGGGGACCTTCCCCGAAGTCGTAGTCGAAGTAGCCAAAAAAATACATCGAAATTCGAGGTATTTTTCATTCTATTCCTTCACTCGAGCTAAGTAAATGTGCCCCTTAGTGTTGCTCCTTCCCTCCTAGGTATTTCCAATGGCAAGGCTGACATTTAGGAGCCATGAAAAGTGAACATTTGATCAAACAGACTGTGATTTTCTTTAACTAACAATCCACCATGTCATCAAGTTTGTAGGTTCTGCCCCCTGAAGTAAGTTATAGTGTTACATGAAACTGAAGGGTGGATTTTTAACTATACTTTTTAATTAAAGGGGATGTAAAGAAAAAAAATAAAATCACATTTTTAATTTTTTTTAATGAAAAAGAAAATTATCTCCAATATACTTTAATTAAAAAATCTGTACCGAAACCTGACTGTATGCAGTGAAATTCCCCCTTCATTTACTGCTGTGAATAGGAATTGTCAGACAGTCCCTAACTGCTCTGCAGGGAAACAATCATACTTATGAACAGCAGGGGGAGCCCCAGTCTTACTTCCCAGCCATGCAGAACTCAAGCAGCTTTGTTTGTTTCCCTGTAGAGCAGTCGGCGACTGTGTAGAGATTTGTATTGGATTTTATTTTTGCCTTTACATCCCCTTTACTGTTTCCAACTCCAGCTGCAGGGACAAAGATCATGGAGCCAAATTTAAACAGATAAACTGGGATTCTATTTGAAGGGTTATTTTGTTGCAGTGACTAGTTCTGCAGAGTTGGAGAAAGTTTGAATTAAACAATACAAAAACTATAAAATCCACATTAGATCACATGACAACACAGGACCCAGTGCAGTCTGCATATTGTGATTATTAATCAGTCTGGCTGTATCGGCTTCTGGCAGATATTATTTGACTTGTGCTGTTTTGATAGTTTATGACAATCCCTAAGCAGCCCAGACCACACTGAGCATGTGCACAGTCTTGGTCTTGCAAAGATGTTTAACAAAGTTACAAGATGGTGACCCCCTGTGGCCAACTTTGAAAGCATAAATCATTTGTTTGATTAGGCTTGTGGTGCAGTAAGTTCGTGTTTATGTTTAGTATACAAAATACAGCATTTCTAGCCTTATTTTATTTTAGACTTTACTTCCCCTTTAAGTTTCAGTTTGGAGGTGCTTCTGTTTGGGGTTGAGAGGAGGAGGGGACAGCTCATAGGTGACATGGGGGATTTCCAATAAATTACAGTACGTATGATAGAGCTTTCCCTTGTCTCTATTTAAATGGTGTTACAGATGTTTATAACTGGTGATAGGAGATGTGAGGGAAGGTTTTGTGTTTGTAACCCACCTTTAAAATACCTTAGAAATGAGCTTGGGGAGTTTCTACATCCTGACAGGAAGGAAAAACAGGCTTCCTGTTAATGACAAATACTGACATCACAAATGAATGTTTCTGCTTTAAGACTTCCTACAGAAACTTGGCGACGGAGCTTTTAAGCCTCCTGATTTCCTGCCGAAGTATTTCAATATCAGAGGGTGAAAACTGCTTTATACTGACCCCGTGTTTATATTGGGTACGTCCTTGTGAAAGGAATGAGAAGGCTAAAGAAACCCAAAGGTGAGAGACATCTGTTCCAAAATAAATCTTCCTTGCCTAGTTGCTTTGGTTGTAAATTAAACAGGAAAGCTTCGGTCTCAGATGTTCTCTCCTGAACTCTATTATTTCCTTTGCTAGGTTTGAATGTTGATATATCGCTACTTACTCTCTTCTGTAGCCCATATGTGACAGTAGAGCATTGAAGTCTACGTCTGATCTCCATGGCAGCTGCTAACAACCTCACTATATCTCCCTGTTCTAAGCGACTTTTCAGTTGGTCAATATTTTGTATTATTCACAGTTATCCAGAAAACACCCACCAGTGCCATTTAAGCAACAAATACTTACATTTTAACTCATTTCCTTTTTTGTGTAATGCAAAGATAGAAGATAATTGTGATGATAACTGAAAGCCAAAAAATCCTATTGGGTACTCCACATTATGAAAAGGTCCCTTATCCAAGAAAATCCAGGTTCCAAGTATTCTGGATAGATAGATCCCATGGTTCTGGTTGCTTTGTTCAGCTGTATTATATTTTTATGCATTTTCTTTTTCTTTTTTATTATATATATCATTTTACTTACTTACTGTTAAACCAGTGTTATAAGGTGTGACCAGACATTAAAGGAGAAGTAAAGCCTAACTAAAGAAGTAGGTATAAATGTTGTACATGATGTTTTTGGCTTCTGTACCAGCCCAAGGCAACCACAGCCCTTTAGCAGTAAAGATCTGTGTCTCCAAAGATGCCCCAGTAGCTCCCCATCTTCTTTTCTGCTGATTCACTGCACATGCTCTGTGCTGCTGTCACTTACTGAGCTTAGGGACCCACTCACAATATACAGTACACATAGAATAGAAATGTCACAATATAAGGCTGATTAGTAATTAATACAGATAATTACTACATGGCAGCACAGCAACCAGTGCAATTAGCATCAGAATTTAATAATCAGCAAACCTGTAGCATCAGCTTATATTACAGGGGAACCTCATTTTCTGCTGGATAATTAGTGACGAGCCCTAAGCTTAGCTTCTCAACAGCCAATCAGAGCCCACTGAGCATGTGAGTGTCACAGACACTTTCCAAGATGGTGACCCCCTGTGACAAGTTTGAAGTCCTGGATCATTGCTGCTATTGACAGGCTGAAACTTTAGCCTTGTGCAATAAATTGACTATATAAAATATGCCATTTTTTGCCACATTCATTTTTAGGTTTTAGTTCCCCTTTAAGTGCAGGGTTCCCCTTGCCCATTCTGTCCACATGTTCTCTTATAATTACACTTATAAAATCACATGTACTGTATTTGGAAAGAATGTAAAAGAGTGTCCATCTGTGCTATTTGAGCAACTTGCAACTCATGCTATTTTGTTATGGCAGTGGCACATGACTCTAGAGCAGTGATCCCCAACCAGTAGCTCATGAATAACATGTTACTCACCAACCCCTTAGATGTTGATCCCAATCACATTCCTTTGGGCACCCCAGGAACATTTGCCATCTTGTGTTGCTCCCTAAAGTATTTTACATTTGAATCAGTGGCATAATTAGATATTACTGGGCCCCACAGCAAATAATTTTTGGGGCCCCCAAAATGTCTAGAGGTTGACTTGTTTTGCCACTATTAATTGAAATTATATATTAAGAAGGGCCTCATGGGGCCCCTATACCTACTGGGTACTTATAGGTACTGCTTCCTCTGTACTTACGCCCCTGATTTGAATGTGGCTCACAGGTAAAAAAAAAGGCTGGGGATCCCTGCTCTATGGCAGCTTAAATAAACAATATACTCTGTTATTTGATAATTGGATAAACATGTTTATACAGACAGCAATAAAGAGTAGGCATCAATCTCAAGTAGTTGAACTTTGAGAAAATAAATGGGAACCTACAGAGTTTCATTATCATTTTATTTTCCAGAGAATGGCAGAGTTCTGCAATAGGGGTGGCATGGAAATAATGAAATGAAACTTTTTAGTATCATTTATGTTTTTTTTCTCACTTAAAATATATGTGTCTGCTCTAGGCCACAGCATCCTACCCTTTGATTTCCTGTGGTCACCAGTGTTAGAGAAAACACCTGAAATGGGGTACTAGAAATATGAGTAGTTGTTGTGTAGTGGAAAGGGAAATGTTATTAATATTATGTACATTTTCCACTCTCCATAACATGAAATACACACTGTACATTCCTGCATATGGGTGTTCTTAATTCTTGATAAGCTTCATCACAATTTAGTTCAGCGTTGGACAACCGATCACAAATCTGTTTTTATCTAATGTTGCTTCAGTGCTATGTAAGATGTTTCCTAAGGTTTATTGAAGACTAGTAACGTTATAATCACCTTGCAATGCCAAGTAATTGCAGATTTCTATTACCTTCATAAAAGTGATATCTTCTCTAATTCTTCTTTTTATCTTCTAAAACGTCTTCCTGTTTAATGTTTCAAACAATCCTCAACATGAATCTAATACATTGTATACATTACATCCATTGCAAAAACCTTTGGTCCTTCCAATCTTTTGTACTAACCCCTTTTCATGCCTCAACCTCCATTCCCCCTACTAGAGCTATGTCCTTTATCTTCTACAGTTTTTGTCTCCACCTCCATTTCTCCTAGTAGATCCATGTCCTTTATCTTCTACAGTTTTTGTCTCCACCTCCATTTCCCCTAGTAGATCTATGTCCTTAATCTTCTACAGTTTTTGTCTCCACCTCCATTTCCCCTAGTAGATCTATGTCCTTAATCTTCTATAGTTTTTGTCTCCACCTCCATTTTCCCTAGTAGATCCATGTCCTTTATCTTCTACAGTTTTTGTCTCCACCTCCATTTCCCCTTCTAGATCCATGTCCTTTATCTTCTACAGTTTTTGTATCCACCTTAATTTCCCCTAGTAAATCCATGTCCTTTATCTTCTACAGTTTTTGTCTCCACTTCCATTTCCCCTAGTAGATCCATGTCCTTTATCTTCTACAGTTTTTGTCTCCACTTCCATTTCCCCTAGTAGATCCATGTCCTTTATCTTCTACAGTTTTTGTCTTCACCTCCATTTCCCCTAGTAGATCTATGTCCTTAATCTTCTATAGTTTTTGTCTCCACCTCCATTTTCCCTAGTAGATCCATGTCCTTTATCTTCTACAGTTTTTGTCTCCACTGCCATTTCCCCTTCTAGATCCATGTGCTTTATCTTCTACAGTTTTTGTATCCACCTTAATTTCCCCTAGTAAATCCATGTCCTTTATTTCTACAGTTTTTGTCTCCACTTCCATTTCCCCTAGTAGATCTATGTCCTTTATCTTCTACAGTTTTTGTCTCCACCTCCATTTCCCTTAGTAGATCCATGTCCTTTATTTCTACAGTTTTTGTCTCCACCTTCATTTGGCCCTAACAGATCCATGTCCTTTATCTTCTACAGTTTTTGTCTCCACCTCCATTTCCCCTTCTAGAACCATGTCCTTTATCTTCTACAGTTTTTGTCTCCACCTCCATTTCCCCTTCTAGATCCATGTCCTTTATCTTCTACAGTTTTTGTCTCCACCTCCATTTCCCCTTCTAGATCCACGTCCTTTATCTTCTACAGTTTTTGTCTCCACCTCCATTTCCCTTTCTAGATCCATGTCCTTTATCTTCTACAGTTTTTGTCTTCACCTCCATTTCCCCTACTAGAACCATGAACTTAATCTTCTACAGTTTTTTTCTCTACCTCAATTTCCCCTAGTAGATCCAGTACTGTAGATTCCAAAATATGCATCTTTTTTCTCACCCCCTTTGATGACTTTAAAATCTCCTCCAACTTTCTGTCCTTTCTCCAAAACAATTGCACCATCGTCAATGAGAGACAAAAAAACCTGTAGCCAACAGAAAATCAGTCCAGTTCTGAAAACCCAAAACTTTTAGTATGATGTAGAGAGTGATATTCTGAGACACTTAGCAATTGGTTTTCATTTTTTATTATTTGCGTTTTTTGAGTTATTTGGCTTTTTATTTGGTACTTCCAAGTTTGCAATTTCTGCAATCTGGTTGCTAGGTTCCACATTATCCTGTCAACCATGCATTGATTTGAATAAGAGACTGGAATACGAATAGGAGAGGGTATGAATAGAAATAGGAGTAATAATAAGTAGCAATAAATATACATGTATATCCTCACAGAGCATTTGTTTTAGGATGGGGTCAGTGATCCCCATTTGAAAGCAAAAAGAGTCAGAAGAAAAAGGAGGCAATTCATTCAGAACTATAAAAAAGTAAATAATGAAGACCAATAGAAAAGTTGCTCACAATTATCAATTCTATAACATACTAAAAGTTAACTTAGAGGTGAACCACCCATTTAATCTTTTGTTGCCTTCCTATTGTAGCAGATGGCACTGGCAATATCTCTCATATTATTACCCAGGAAATCTTCACTTCCGACTTTTCATTTAAATTTTTGAAAACAAAGATTCTTGAGGATTTCACCCTTCCTCTAACTTTTGTTCTGTTTCTATAGTGTACCACAACTAGTGAGTCTTCCCCACCCCAATGGAACAAACTCAAAGGAGCTAATGCTCACTGTGAAACCAGTTTCCTTCTGCTGTATATGAAGTTGGCTTCTATATTGTACAAGCCTACAAAGCACTCCGTAAACTTCATAGAACAAATAAAAATTTATTTACCTACAGGCTCATCAAACTATGCTAGCTGAAATATAGTTTTTTTTAATGAAAATATTTTTAGCATCAATTTACAAAAAATATACAATTAAAAATGTATAATACAATATAAATAATATCTAAAAGTGTTTTCTGCATTTCCTCATTACAGGAGGTGCAAAGTGTCTGCTCCATGCTGTCCTGGTTCCATCACTTAGCCTTCTGAAACTGGGTGAAGTAGCAATAATTGTTTTTGTGGGTGAGAGACGGATTCTTTCTTTTTCACACTAAGAATTGAATTGAAACCCTGTATAATTATCCCAAAAAAAAAGGGAAGCATGTTTGCCCTAGCAAGCCAAAGACCAAATCCTATGTAATGTCCAAGAAACAGTGCAACTTAATGGGTGCCTCACTGGAAAAAAGTGCATAACTAATTATATGCTGAACTTTACCTATCCTAAAATTATATTTTTATGAAGGGGTGTATTTATTGAAGGGAGAAATAGTGGGTCAGGCAAGACAGGAAGATTACAACAAATGTGTTCAGGCAACACAGGAAGGGAAGAATAACTGAGTACTGAGAAGGAAGAAAGAAGAGCCCAACTAGTCTAGGGGACCATAGTGTATAATTCTCTTACTTGATTAGGATGTCCCAGTAGCTGTAACCGAAGCCTTGGGGATGGGATGTATACCCAGGGGTAGTTCTTAAGTTGCTTATATAAGGGGAGGGAAAACGTTGTTCTTTCTTTGTGGACTCCACCTGGTGCCAGGGGATTTGGAGCATATGAACCACTAAGAAGACTATATGAATTCAATTCCTTAGTGAAGTTGGGGAATAGGAACACAGAGAATAAGGTGTCTAGCAACCTCTAGGAGTTATGAACTAGATAGGGTCGGTAGAAAGATTGGCGTAGAAAGAGTCAGAAAACTCCTCCTTGGTCAGACCTTGTATGATATAAAGGGATATTAAGCTGGATTGGGACTCTATATTTAAATCCCTGAGATGCTTCCTCTGGAGTGGTTTGGACCACTAGTAGAAGAGTTGGATATTCATGTCAGTTGTTTACAATGGATATTGGTAACAATAACGCCATTAGTAGTTCTCAAGTTACCATCACGAAAATGAAAGGTTTTGGCAGATATTTCAGTTGCAAGAATACCAGTAGGGTGTTTCAGGTCACCATATACAAAAAGGGGGGTTGTGGGAGCACTCAAAAGGCTAAATTAAAATATATTTAAATACAACGGAAGTGCTACTGATTTGGCCAGTTAATCAATGCACAATCCCTGGTCCCATGTCTCAAGTAATTCAGTATAAATGCAAGTGCATATGTTTACAAAAACAGGGGTTTTTAGTTACAAAGTTATCATCATAAAGTTGATAAGCCCCTAACTTGTTTACCTCCGGTCATAGTATAAAGAGGTCTTGTACCTCTGCACCTGCTCTGCACCTCTAGCATTACTTGTAATAAGTGTCTCCTGAACCTTGGTTTCAGTCTGAGGGCTAGATCCTCCCCAGCCAATAGCTTTTGCGGCTTTGGCGTCAATGGGCGTCAAAATTATTTTGACACGCGTCAATTTCGGCAAACACATTAAAGTCAAAGGGCGTCCGAATAGTTTTGACGCACAACAATGTTTATGCGCATGACTATTCTGATGCCTGCCCAAATCTTTTTGCCAATTTTCCATTGGCGAATTCTTGAGTCAGTTTAGCGAATTTATTCGACGTTGGTGAAACACGGAAATCTGACGCGAATTTGCGTCTGTCAAATTTATTCGCCCATCACTAATAGCCATTCTATAACATACTAAAAGTTAACTTAAAAGTGAACCACCCCTTTATTAGGTATTGGCAGTGCACCCTCCCAATCTGCTCCAATGAATCACATGCAGATGCACCTATTGACATAGAGAAACACTGAACAATGATGATACAGTTGATACTGTACTAAGGATTAAAACTTGGAGCCCCCTCCCCAGCCTTTCTCTTACCTGCAGCGGGGAAGGGGAATACAGGTGGCTGGGAAACTCTGGCACAGGGCAGGGTGTAGGCTGTTGTGGGTCAGGGAGTCCGGGGTCATGGGGAGAGGGAGGTTTTATGCGCACGACTATTCAGACGCATGTCCAAATTTTTTTTATCGGCAACGTGGAAATTCACCGCAAATTCACATCTGGCAAATGTATTCGCCCATCATTGGTCCTCAATGTATTGCACCATGATAACCCTGACTGGTCCCCTTCATAGAGCTCAGTTATCTTCTTAAATGCATCTGTTGGCTTCAGTTTATACGTCTCCTTGTTTTTGCTTTTAGTTCTGAGGTCTCCATGTAAAACGACTGAAAATTCAAAGGAAAGCTCCCAGTGCAGCACTTGCCCAGTGACGTCACAACCGACCCCTGTTACAGAAAATCCAGCTCTGATCGACCTGTGTGTCACAAATGGTAAGAGATCTGACGCCAGTAAATAGTTCGTGGCTATTATGTTTAGATTGGGCAGCTGGTTGTCAAGGCCTAAATTGTAAAGATAATCTAACAATAATATTTCATCTTTACTTTTTTTGGAAAAAAAAAAAATGGTCATGTGTTTTCTAAAATGCTTTTCAATTCTGCCTATTGTGCAGCACTAAGACTGGGGGATACTTTTGACTTATTTGGCTAGGGAACGTTGGAAAAGAACAGAAAGTTTGGCCAAGACAAAGCAAATAAAACCACCATACTGTACTTTTAAAATATAAAAACATATTAGGGAAGATTTACTAAAGGGTGACTTGGCCATCGCTAGCGACAATTCGCCAGAAATCTCATCCGCAAGGACATTTTTTAACAAGCATAGAGGACAATTCGCTAGTGAAAGAGACCGTCGATAGCACAGTCGCCCTATCGCCAGGCGTATTTTCGCTCAGGCAAACGGTCGTTACACCGCAAATTCACTAAAGTGCGAGTTTTACAGAATGTTACCTCTTTCACCAGAGTTTCCTTCATCATCTTAGGGCAGAGAAACACGCTCAGATTCAGGGAGATTAGTCACCCATCGATAAATCGCCTCTTCTTTGGGGCAACTAATCTCCCCAAGCTGCCTCCTGCTGGCTAGAATGTAAATCGCTTGCGGGATGGCACTCGGATCTATTTGTTTTCCAAAGTTGCCTTGTGAGGCAACTTCGGAAAACAAATCGCACCAATTGTCACCCCACCGGCTATTTACATTCTAGCCGCAGGAGGCATTTAGGGGAGATTAGAAGAAGACGAGTGGTGTCGCTGGGGGACTAACCTCCCCGAATGTGAGCGTGTGTCTCTGCCCTTAGACCTGGTGAATTAATGAAGATGAAGCTAAATCCTCCCCAATCTTATGTCAGTGACATCATATCCTGTATGATGAAAGTCATAAAAGTTGGAAAAAAAAATGCTGATTTTTTTTATAATTTAAAGCAGGACTGCCTTTTTGCCTAACTATTAACGATTTTGTATTTTAATTTTTTTCCAACCATTTGAGGGGCCTACCACATTTATTTTACAGTGGGCTCATGTCTAGGACGATCTCTTTATTCTTTATTTTGCTTCCTTGGACATTTGTAATAATAAGTGGCCACTTCAAGCATTTGCACCAAGATCTCTAATAAAGACATATATACGACCTACATGTACCCGCTCTATTAAATTGACCTAAGTGTAAGAGTACTGATGAAGTTTTGCTAGGCAGAATTGAACGCTACCGACAGATCGCTAAGAAATGTGCTGACAAATTACCGCTAGCAAAACTTCGCCAGCAAGTTCTGCTGCTGAGACGCAACTTCGCATTTTAGTGAATTACCGTAGTGGTAACCGATTTACGCCTGGCTAAGTGGCGCAAAGTGTGGCAAAGGGGTCGCTGGGAAAAATTTGCCCTTTAGTGAATTTGCCCCATTGAATATGAACTTAAAGGTGAATTCAACCTGTAATAAAAAAAACCTTCCCCCTACCCTGGGTAGACCCCCCTCTCTCCTCCCCCCAGGCTACCTGCCCCCCTGGACAACTGCCCCTAATTTTTTACTCACCCCTATGTGCAGATTCTGGCCTCGGAGTTCACGGGCGCCATCTTCTTTCTTCGCCCTTTTTTGGAGCATGTGCAGTGGAGTAAATTTCCGGCCCCAAACCACTGCGCATGCGCCAAAGTCTCGAAAATTTTCGAAAGGCTAGAATCTTCACGGAGGGGTGAGTAAAAATTTAGGGGCATTTGCCGGGGAGGCAGGTAGGCTGGGGGGAGGAGGGAGGGGGTTCTACCCAGGTTAGGGGGGAGGGTTTTTTAATTACAGGTTGACTTCTCCTTTAACATGTGAAAAACACGTAGATTGTGTACCAAATATTGTACAACAGATGTTTTATCATACAGACAACCCCCCTTACAGTGGTATCATCCCTTCCTAATATATAATCAAATACATGTGCAAGTCATAAATCCTTTTATAAAATACGGAATTACTGGCATTTTCTGTTTTCTCCCCATTAGAAAGCGTTTGTAAACTATGCCCTTTGAACTGGATGGAGTTCAATGAGAAGTGCTATTACTTTTCAGACAGCAGGAGCAGCTGGGCATCAAGCATGGACAACTGTAAGAACATGAAGGCTGATATCATTTCAATGGAGGATCCTAAAGAAGAAGTTAGTTTCATTACCTGTTGAGAGAGGGAAAAAATATCTGTTTAAGGATGGGGAGCAACAATTTTAGAGAATTTACAGAATTTAGAGAGATTTAGAGATATATACATTGTTATTCACATATTGGTGTTCCAAGTTTTCCATGATGGTAAAGGGGCAAACTAGGTTGTATGTGGTGCCTTCAGTTTAGGTGGGTATTGTAGGGGTCATTTACTATGTGACGGGCAGGATGCAAAGTACAAAATACAGGCACAGTCCAACTTTGGGGAATTTTTTTTTTATATCAAAAGATATATGTCCCAAGGCTTGTATTTAGTAAAAATAATTTATTTATTAAAGTTCATATTTAAAAAATAGATACATACTGACCCCACATGGCCCACCTTACGCGTTTCATACCCTCCAGCACTTAGTCATAGGTGTCTCTCAATCCAACTTTGCACCCTGCCTTCATAAAGACGATTTGGCTCACCAGATAAATACATCTTTTGGCAGAACCATATTTATGTGGGGCAGGTATAGGGAGCACTTAGGTGCAAGGATTTTGGCACAAACTTGCATAACCACAACTGCACTTGTGGCTTGTAAATAAGCACTAAATATTTGTAAAAAAAAAAAAAAGGATGGGCCTTGGTGCTGTGTGAGACTTTGTTAATTGAAATACCAGGTCCAGTTATGCTTAAAGGGGACCTGTCACCCTAAGAAATAATTGCAAATTCTTATATATCGTGTTTGTAAAGCAAAATAAACTTTTTTTACTTTATATACATTATTTGAATCTTTGTGACACCTTTAAAATCTTTTTTATGGGCCAGAATGGGAGACTTGATGCTCATGCCTACTAGCTATGCAATTATAGACTGTGAGCAGGGAGGGGGAATGTGAGGAGGGCAGTGACATTTAGGAAATGCAAATTGTAAAGTGATAGTAATTGCCTGCCCCCGCCATTATGCCTAAGGCATAGAGGAAGGGCAGGTAATATATGATTGACAGCTGAAATCTTTAAATGCATTTATAACAGGTATTGATATTTTAATAAATAAAACAATTTGGGGTTCATGTTTAATTTTTATTACAGCTTTTTTATGTCTGGGTGCCAGGTCCACTTTAAATCTCTGGAAGTCCAGGACATGGAACAGGATGGGGGGTACAGGTATGGGATCCGTTATCCGGAATCCCATTATCCAGAAAGCTGTCTCCCATTTTATCCAAATAATCCAAATTTTAATGAATTATTTCCTTTTTCTCTATAATAATAAAACAGTAACTTGTACTTGATCCCAACTAAGATATAATTAATCCTTGTTGGAGGCAGAACCAGCCTATTGGGTTTATTTAATGTTTACTTGATTTTCTGCTAGACTTATGGTATGAAGATCCAAATTACAGAAAGATCTGTTATCCGGAATACTCCAGGTGCTGAGCATTCTGGATAACAGGTTCCATACCTGTATATCCCTCATAAGGAGCAACGTGCTACAGTGACAATAATACAATTTTTTATTCAACACACTTTCTGCCAAACATAGAAGGCAATAGCCAAATATGCTGGGAGTTATGTATGTAACATAAAAAAAGTCTGTCCAAGTTCACTGAGCCATAACTTACAAGCACACACATTTATGGATACAACTGCAACTCCACAAGTAATATAGAGACAATGCTTCCAATTCGAGTCTCATCTAGGCAAGGTGGCTGACATTCCCACACTTCCAGATACCTTCCATAGCCCAACTGTAGTTTCCTATAAAGATTATAGTGGTGTGTGTGGTTTGATATCAGTTGGTTAAAGGGCATGTAAAGGCAAAAAAATATAAAATGTCATTTTTACTTTCTTTAATGAAAAAGAAACCTATTTCCAATATACTTTAATAAAAAAATGTGTACTGTTTTGATAAGAAACCTGACTGTATGCAGTGAAATTCTCCCTTCATTTACTGCTGTGGATAGGAATTGTCAGACGGTCCCTAACTGCTGAGCAGGGAAACAATCATACTTATGAACAGCAGGGGGAGCCCCCGCCTTACTTTCCAGCCATGCAGAACTCAAGCAGCTTTGTTTGTTTCCCTGTAGAGCAGTCGGCGACTGTGTAGAGATTTGTATTGGATTTGATTTTTGCATTTACATCCCCTGTACTGTTTCCAACTCCAGCTGCAGGGACAAAGATCATGGAGCCAGATTTAAACAGATAAACTGGGATTCTATTTAGAGGATTATTTTACTGCAGCCACTGGTTCTGGAGAGTAGGAGAAAGTTTGTATTAAACAATACAAAAACTATAAAATCCACATTAGATTACATGACAACACAGGACCCAGTGCAGTCTGTATATTCTGATTATTAAGCTGTATCGGCTTCTGGCAGATATTATTTGACTTGTGCTGTTTTGATAATTTATGACGATCCCTAAGCAGCCCAGACCACACTGAGCATGTGCACAGTCTTGGTCTTGCAAAGATGTATAACAAAGTTACAAGATGGTGACCTCCTGTAGCCAACTTTGAAAGCATAAATCATTTGTTTGATTAGGCTTGTGGTGCAGTAAATTCATGTTTATGTTTAGTATATAAAATACAGAATTTCTAGCCTTATTCTATTTTAGACTTTAGTTCCCCTTTAAGGACCATAAAAGAAATGTTGTGGCATAACATGAGTAGTAAAAATGTGTTAAGAATCTTGAGAGCGGGAACCGATTTGTTCCCTCCCAAACAGAGGTTACAGTCGGAGTGCATAGGTTTTTTTCATACTGTGTTGATTGGCATTGCTATAAAAAAAGTGGGATTTAATGAACAAGTTACACCAGTTATTCTAATGGTAGGTTAATAACTCAACTAGGGATGCAGATGTAATATACTGTCAAGGCTGGAGAAGATAAATCATTTTATTATCATCTTGGCATGTTCATGGGATCTGGTTAAAAAGGACTGCACTTTGTTTCCTAGGAATTTATTTCTGGACAAGTGAACATGAAGAGTGGCCACTTTTGGATTGGTCTAATCAAGAGGAATTCTGTTTGGTATTGGAAGACTGATGAAAAGTTTAAAACTTCAATGTGAGTTGATATTCTGTGCTAAAATGATGATACAGTACTACCATATGAAAAATAGTAGCATAGTCCCTTATTAGTATTAAATAAGACATTATCTCTTATCATATAATCATATCATGTTTACCCCCCCTTAGGATATCACTCTGTCATATCCTTACAAGTTGATTCAACATCGATATTGCTCTAACTCAGGCATGTCCAAAGTCAGGCCCGGGGGCCAATTGCGGCCCATTTTCACATTTACACCGGCCCTCGGTCTCTGTCATGAAATTAATAATAATGAGGCCCCCCATTATGCGATCAGGAATCCCATAGCAGTAATATTTGGGCACATTAGTGAAATGATCTGCCACTTGGTCTATACTGCTGCCTGTGTGCTGAAGGTGTTAGTAATAGACTCGTACTGGAACTTAGTGACACGCCACTTCACATAATTCTTTAGGGCTGAAGGTGTCAATAGACGTACTGACGTGCCAGTACAGTAAACTAAAGAGAGCAGCGTGTCACTACGTTCCAGTACGAGTCTATTACTAACACCTTCAGCACACAGGCAGCAGTATAGACCAAGTGGCAGATCATTTCACTAATGTGCCCAAATATTACTGCTACGATTACTCGATTCCTGTAATTTAATGTTAATGGTTCAAAGAATGTCAGGCTGAATGGTCGGCCCCCAAACATTTTCACATCACCAAATCTGGCCCTCGTTGCAAAAAGTTTGGGCACCCCTGACATATAGTAACATAGTAGTAAGTAACATAGTAAGTAAGGTTGAAAAAAGACACACGTCCATCAAGTTCAACGTTTTGTTTTTTGTTTTTTATCTGCCTAACTGCCAGTTGATCCAGAGGAAGGAAAAAAAAAAAACCCATCTGAAGCCTCTCCAATTTGCCTCAAAGGGGGAAAAATTCCTTCCTGACTCCAAAATGGCAATCGGACTAGTCCCTGGATCAACTTGTACTATGAGCTATTTCCCATAACCCTATCCTGAGTCAGCCACTGACTAGATTGAGCTGAGCCATTAGTGCAGCTATAAAGTGAGCCTGGGAACTCAGACTCCTCTATTGTATACACTGAGGAGAAAAAACGATTTAGCACATTTGCCTTTTCTGTATCTGTTACAACCATACTGATACCGTTATTTAATGGAGCAACACTCTCAACCTGCATCTTTTTACTATTAATATATTTAAAAAACTTTTTAGGGTTAGTTTTCACCTCCACCGCAATTAACTCTTCGTTTCCTTTCTTTGCCTTCCGGATTGCTGATTTACAACATTTATTACAGTGTTTATATTCATTAAATGCAGCCTCTGTCCCGACAGATTTGTAGTTTTTAAATGCCTTTCTCTTCTTTCCTATTAACTTCTTTACTTCTGTATTAAGCCACATAGGATGATTCTTAGAGCTTCTACATTTACTTCTTAAGGGAATAAATTGAGAACAGTAATGATTTAATATAATTTTAAATGACAACCATTTCTGTTCTGTGTTTTTAGCTGAAAACCTAATGCCCCAATCAATGCTCTGTAGGGCAGCCCTCAAAGCACTAAAATGAGCTTTTCCAAAATTCATGTTTTTTGTTGCCCCAGTATATATTTGTTTTTTGCACCAGACATTAAATGATATAATATTATGGTCACTATTACCCAGGGGTTCAATGACTTGCACATTTGCTATAAGTTCTGGGTCATTTGAGATCACTAGATCCAGAATAGCATTTTTTCTTTTAGGCTCCTCAACAACCTGTGCCATAAAATTGTCATGCAATAAGTTCATAAACTTGTTCCCATTAACTGATCTGGCAGTGCTGTTGCTCCAGTCAATTTCCTTCCATTCAGCCACAAGAGCGTTAGTGAGCACTGATATTAGCTGATCAGCTTTGACTTGCCCTCAGAATTCCAATTCATCCCACAATTGTTTAGTTGGGTTAAGATTATTATTCTGAAGGCCAGTCATCTTCTTCTACTGACATCTCACCAAACCCATTCTGTACTGATAGAAGTTTTTACATGGTGCATTATTGTGCTGAAACTTGAAAGGGCTTTGCCAAACCTGTTGCCACAAAGTAGAAACATTAACCAGCGATCGGGTCTAAAATGAGAGTAATTCTTTATAAAGCTTGCAATCCTCCATGTTTTTCTTACAAAGACAGCAGCAGTGTGGCTATGACTAGGTGTAATAAGCTTTGCTAGAACACAAAACTTTTCCCCCCATTTGTAAATTGCACACAAGTTGCATATTTGTTATTATGGACATTTCCTAGTCTAGGCACAGACTATATCTAACTCTATCTATTATAGCTGAATAGTTCTTGTGTGTAGTGATGTGTGAGTTGACCCAAAACCTGCAGTGACTCACAGGCTGACCACCAGTTGGGGGTTTGGGTTGAAATTTAGCCGACCCTTGCAGTTTAGGGTTGGGGGCGGCTCAGTCTGAAGAAGTTCACTCCTCCACTGCTCCTGAACATTCCTCGTCTTGGAACCAGAGGAGCTCACAAAAGTTGCGTACAGAGGAAGAAAACGCGGGTACGGGTTGAATGCAGGTCCTACAATGGCAACATTTTGCAGCCTACGGTCGGGTGCAGGTTAAGGTTTCGCCTGTTAGGGTTGGGCGCGGGTTGAGTTTTTTCTGACCTGCACATTTCTTAAAGAAACCTTGGTTAGTGTCAGGTGTAAAGTGACTCCATTTAAGCTTTAGCTGCCGACTGAAGGGCATATTTAAAAATATCAAATTAGGTAATACAGAACAATTCCCAATAATTCATCAAAACTTTCAGTTGAAGTTAAATGAACATTAAAGCAAATAATGGTTTTAGTTCTTCCAATGACTTCCATTTTTCTATGGGGTATTTTTGCTCAGTGCAACTCAGTAACAACAAAGAGCTCTAACACCTACAGTATCATTTCCTTATTACACAATGCAAATTAGGACAATTCTTTTTTTTGGCTGGAATTGATTGTTCCAGTGCTGAAAATAAAAAGTTAAATCCCAAAGTATCAGTAATACATCAACTAAACGGTATTCTTTCATAAATCTTCCTTTTCCTGTGACAGTTTGGGTGCAAGTTGCTAAGTATGACTGTTCCCCTTTACATAAGACTTTACCTCCTAGCGATTTGTCTCTCCCGCTATAAATGCTGGTGGTACTTACACTTAGGGGCCCATTTACTTAGCTGGAGTAAAGGAATAGAAGAAAAAATACTTTGAACTCTGGTAAAATGTAAATAAGACACTCCAATTGTTATCATTATTGTATTCCTGTTCTATATCTCGAGTCTCCATAACCAGTTTGGAGATGCCTCATTTTACAACTTTGCATGTTTGTTAAATTCCTACTTGTTTTGGTTTTAAAACTCAATAAAAACATTTACATGAAAAAAAAAAAAAAGAAAAAAAAATACTTTGAATTTCAAATTTCGAATGGTCGAATATGGCTACTTCGACCATTGAATTGGCTACTTCGACCATTGAATTGGCTACTTCGACCTTCGACTACTACTACGACTTTGAATCAAAGGATTCGAACTAAAAATCGTTCGACTATTCGACCATTCGATAGCCGAAGTACTGTCTCTTTAAAAAATTCTTCGACCCCCTAGTTCGCCACCTAAAACCTACCGAGGCCAATGTTAGCCTATGGGGAAGGTCCCCATAGGCTTCCTAACAATTTTCTGATCGAAGGAATATCCTTCGATCGATGGATTAAAATCCTTCGAATCGTTCGAACGATTATTCCTTTGATCGTTCGATCGTAGGAATAGCGCTAAATCCGAATATCGAAGTCGAAGGATTTCAATTCGGCAGTTGAATATATAATTAACCCTCGATATTTGACCCTAGGTAAATCTGCCCCTTAATCTCCTTTTTTTTTTTTTTATAACTTGTTTTTATTTGAGATGATAAAGCAAAATCACAAGATACATTCTGACATGTTTTCATGAAGCAGAGATTATAGTGATTATGATATCAAATATAAACATTTCAATAACAATTTAAACATTCAGCTCAGTTGCGATGAAAAGCATGGGGGGGGATGCAGATCCTATGAGGGGTGAGTTAGATAAGAGGTCAGCAATCTATTAGTTTGATGACTTCTGGGAGGTGCAGCGTCGGATTGTAGAGAGTCTTGTTGCAATGTTGTCAAGTATTGGGATGATTCCATGAGCAAAGGGTTGCCTCTGAGAGTTTCCATATCGTACCATCTCCTTTTAAATTTTGGGTTTCATCACTGTTTTGACATCATTTGTGCAAATCTAGTATTATATTATACTAAACAACTCCAGTTTCCCTGGATGTACTTGGTTTATATAATCTCTGTTTCTTTATACATCTATGCTGTCCCCAGACAAGTACTAAAAGGATCAAGAGAACAGAACTGCACAACCTTCGGCAAAGAAATATCTGCTGAAAGTTGCTCGAACCCCAACAAATGGATATGTGAGAAGAATGCGTCCATGTTTTCAACACTCCGTACCGTTTAGGTTCATGAACTGCTTTGTATTGGTTTTAAGTTGCTTTAAGATTTTTTCTAATAAATATATTTATATATAATTAAAGTGAGCTTTTTGCCATAATTTCGAACATGGTTTAAGACTTGGCCTGTAAGTAAGTGCAAGTTTCTAATTTAACAGATGGATCACATTCCACACACCCTTCACCCCTGCATTCTACTACCTAAATGTCTACAAGATTCCCAACTGCATACATTTCCCAAAGCTTTGAGGTACCTTAGAGGATGTACAGTTTTCCATTAAACAATTCTATTTCAGACAATAGCAATACAAACAGGTGGTGTGCTTTGGGACATTTTTATTAATCACATCATTTTTTTCATTCTGACAGAAACTATGGTCTTTGTGCTCATGCTCAGATTGAGGGGAGATTTGGGGCCCATTGATATTTCTCTACTTTGATTTTTTTAAACATATTTTGGGCCAGTGTGGTTTGTTTCTTTAGTTATTTTCTGTGTGATTCCCTTTCCCTGTGTGATCGTTCACTCCTTGGTGATTCCCTTTTTTATGTCCTGGAGGTTTTCCATGGGATCTTTTTTGCCTTACTTGTTCTTCTCCTCTAGTAGGTGTTGCGTCTTCCTTGTGTTCCTTCCCTCGCTCTTCTCCTTTCCCATTTTCCTTCCCATGTTTTTTACCTTTCCCATGTTTCTTCCCTTGTCTTTCTCCCTGCTCTTCATTCCCATTCTCTTCACCTTCCCCATTCCCTTTCCTGTGTTTTTTACCTTTCCTATGTTTCTTCTCTTCTCCTTCTCCCTGCTCTTCATGCCCTTTCTCTTCACCTTCCCCATGTCCTTTCCTGTGTTTTTTACCTTTACCGTGTTTTTTCCCTTCTTCTACCTGCTCTCCATTCTTATTTTCTTCATCTTCTCCATGTCCCTTCCCATGTTTTTTACCTTTCCTATGTTTCTTCCCTTCTCCTTCAACCTTTTCTTCATTCTCTTCATCCTCCCCTTTTCCTTTCCTCTGTTTTTTACCTTTACCGTGTTTCTTCTCTTCTTCTCCCTGCTCTCCATTCTTATTCTCTTCACCTTCTCCATGTCCCTTCCCATGTTTTTTACCTTTCCTATGTTTCTTCTCTTCTCCTTCAACCTGTTTTTCATTCTCGTTCTCTTCATCCTCCCCTTTTTCTTTCCTCTGTTTTTTACCTTTACTGTGTTTCTTCCCTTCTTCTCCCTGCTCTCCATTCTTATTCTCTTCACCTTCCCCATGTCCCTTCCCATGTTTTTTACCTTTCCTATGTTTCTTCCCTTCTCCTTCATCCTGTTCTTCATTCTCATTCTCTTCATCCTCCCCTTTTCCTTTCCTGTGTTTTTTTCCTTTTCCGTGCTTTTTCCCTTTCCCAGTGCCCTTTCCATGCTCTTCAGTCTTAGACTCAGAATCTGACCCCTTGTCGTTCTCTTTGGCTTGCACATCTCCCTTCTCATTTACTTGTCCTTCCTCTGCCTTTACATCTTTCGTTTCTTCCTCAGCTTCACGTTTATTGCGTTTGGATTCTTTATCTTGATGTTGAAGCCACTTCAGGTCTTTTTCAGCTACAAGGAAAAAATATAAAGTAGCGTAATGGAAATTTCATAAACTATATAAATTTAAAGGTATCTGACCTATGTCAGTTATATTTTGGCTGTTTATGACCTTGAAATTTCTAGCAAGTGGACCTTTGTAGTTTGGGCTTATTTTGTCAATATTAGCATTATGGCAGCTGCTGCTCATGTATAAAATGCAAATAGGCAGGTAACATTATTGCAGCTGTATGCTCAATGTGAGGTGTTACTGGAATCTACAGACATAAATACATGCATGAATAAAGAGGCAAAATTAAGCTTTTATACTTTTATCCAAGTCCATGCCATTTTTTTGCAAGAGGCTTTTTTATTCATTTAGACACTGGCTGACACTGCCTAGTAGAGCACACTCAGTTATACACAAACCCCAAATATAAATTATGTGTGCACAATAAAACACAATAATGTCCTAATAATTTTTAGTTCCTTTTAGCCATTACTTGAACTCAACTACTCATTTCAAGAAAACTGTTTCTTATCTGGGTTGCTCTCCTGAATATTCGTGCTTTAACAGGTTATGTACTACAATAGGGGATCACACAGGAAAGATTCTAATGAAAGCCTTCTGAAACATATATAACAGATGGTGCCGTTTGGTTTGTTGTTGTGTATTAATGTTATCATGGAAATAGGCACCAGCTGTATGGTGGCATTTCTCTCTCCCCCATAGAAAAGAATGTGCAGAGATAGTTGAATCTACCTAGCCATGTTCCAGCCCTTCAATTTGTGTGGTGGAGAAAAAATTCAAATCCCCTGTACAACATGCAGCAGTTTGGGCCCCTATAATTATGAGGACATATGAGGACAGGAAACAACAAATTGACCAGATTGCCAATCTATGAGGCTAAAACTGATACTTCCTATGATTAATATATGCTCCTTGTACAGATATTGATTGGGAAGGCTGTAGCTGAGGGCTGCTTTAAACTGTGGATGCCGTAGTCAACTAGTCAGCATTGGTCTTCTTACTGATCCAGATGCTGGTGTGATCATAACAGCCTTGTAAGGGCCCTCATTTGGGTGGAAAAACCAGGAAACCTACCCTTGTTTGTTGACATGGCTCCACAAGAGGCCCAATGATTTGCAAGGGGCACTTATAAGACACTGACCTAACATTTTGGTAAAACACTGTTCTAGAAGGACAAAAGCTTAATGCTGACTTAATATTCTTCTGGAGCCATATTTCACTTTGTATGTGAATTTTCCTTACAGGCATGTTTTCCTGCTAGTTTCAGAAGGTACTTACATACAACTGCTTTCACACACTTCATTCCACATGGTGTTTCACAGCAGATTGTGTTGTTGGTGCATTCATCATCTTTGGCACAGCTTGCCAGACGGCTGAAGTTGGGAAATTGCTTTGAATGACCTTTTGGATCATGCTTCCCTTGTGGGCCGTGGTCCCCTTTTTGTCCATGTTCCCCTTTATGACCATGTTCTCCTTTTTGTCCATGTTCCCCTTTTTGCCCATGGTTCCCTTTCTGAGAGCACCCTTCTCCACCTTCACCAGATTCGCATTTGTGACCATGTTTCATGAAATGATTTTTGACCTTTTCCATGGTTTCTGGGTGGGTCCTTATATAATCCATTGGGCACTGCCCTTTCTTCTCTTTGTTTTCATCATTGGAGACTTCTGATGAGAAATAAATATCATTATGCTTTTTTTTTTTCCATTTGTTTTAGGTCTAGTTTTGGCTAGAATTCTACCAATATTTTATCCTTTTCTACCCTATCATTACAGGTTGAAATTTCTAGGGATGCACCAAATCCAGGATTCGGTTCGGGATTCGGCCTTTTTCAGCAGGATTCGGATTCGGCCGAATCCTTCTGCCCGGCCGAAACCGAATCCTAATTTGCATATGCAAATTAGGGGTGGCAGGGAAACCGCATGACTTTTTGTCACAAAACAAGGAAGTAAAAAATGTTTCCCCCTTCCCAGCCCTAATTTCCATATGCAAATTAGGATTTGGTTCGGTATTCGGTCGAATCTCTCGTGAAGGATTCGGGGGTTTGGCTGAATCCAAAATAGTGGATTCAGTGCATCCCTAGAAATTTCATATGGTTCCTTCTTTCTGTCTGTCTCGATCAGTCTGTGAACATAGTTGTCTTTCTACGAGAAATACTTTCTTTATAGGTTCTTTGTTTGAGAAAGGGGTGCACTTTATTTTAGTATCATTCCCATTCTGCGCTCACTCTTACTGTTTTCATTATTTTGCATATGTCCATTCATCTTTTCTCTTCTGTTCTTTCCTTCATTCCCATGCATGGAGGATTAAATGACTTGAACCTGCCACTCCAACATTTCAAAGACACATGCACCTTTAGATTGTTGTCTTTTATGTATTTAGTCAATGTCTGATGTGGCTCAGAAAAGGTGGTGGGACAGTATGTGGTGCAAATTGATTTCAGTTGTGCTGCCCAAAATTTAGCAAATAGTAATTGTGGCAAGCACAGTGCATCACGTGGGTATGCACCTTTGAAGACCTGCATTTGTATCCACATGTGATTCTCTAAAATCTCATATGTATTCATTTCTCCTGTCTGCAAAGTAAGAACCCCAGAAACTTCACAGTGACCCCCAAAGCATTAATGGTCTCAGTGACTCCCAGTCAGTTTATTACACAAGCTTCTTAGATTAAAGCTTACAAATAAATGAATCCTGGTGCAAAAAGATGCAAAAAGAGGACTAAAAGGATCAAATAATGGTTCCTTGGCACATGGATTCAGACATTTATTTTAAGAGTAATCTAAAAAGTATCATGGAAGGATCCATCTGTACAGTACGAAACACTTAGGGGCCGATTCACAAAGGGTCGAATATCGAGGGTTAATTAACCCTCAATATTCGACTGGGAATTAAAATCCTTTCGACTTCGAATATCGAAGTCGAAGGATTTTAGCGCAAATAGTGCGATCGAACCATTCGAAGGATTTTAATCCAACGATCGAAGGAATATCCTTCGATCAAAAAAATTAGCCAAGCCTATGGGCTAACATTGAGTTTGGTAGCTTTTAGATGGCGAATTAGGGGGTCGAAGTTTTTTTTAAAGAGACGGTACTTCGACTATCGAATGGTCGAACGATTTTTAGTTCGAATAGTTCGATTCGAAGTCGTAGTCGAAGGTTGTAGTAGCCCATTCAATGGTCGAAGTAGCCCAAAAAACACTTTGAAATTCGAAGTTTTTTTACTTCGAATCCTTCACTCGAAGTTAGTGAATCGGCCCCTTAGCATCTGCATTATACTTTCTGTATTAAGCTTTATCATTAACTATCATGAAAAATGAGTCTAAAAGAAATATCTTACCTGCACTGATGGTCACAACCAACAGCAACACGGCCACAACTTCAATCTTCATGGCGATTTGATGATCAGAGGGACCCAAAACACCTAAGATGAATGTTCTGGTGAGTTTTCCATAAGGAAAGAAGGTTTATTTATACCAAGCTGCGGTGCTTTGTGTCCTGGGTGGGAACGTAAACTTTGCATTTTCAGTTTAATCCAGATCATAGAATTTGAATGGATGAAACTATCAGTAACCTTTTTTTTAATCAAATAATCCGCCTTTTTGCGCAATGCAATATGAGAAACAGATTCATGAAAACTGCAATTCATTCAAAAGGTTGGAGTGTTTTTTTTAGGATCACAATAATAAAATGTAATTTCCCCTTTTGTTTCGGTGGCAAAAGGTTAAAGCAATTTAGGATTTTTGTTACGCAAATGTTTTTAATGCTGTCTTTGTGGTGTTGGATTCTGTATGGAAGTTTTGTAAAGATCCATTGTCCATTTGACAAGGCGCCATTGTTATTCATACAACTAAAGTTATTTTAGACAAGCGATGACTTAGCCTTTAAACCAAATATAAGGGTTATCCTCAAGAATTGTTTGTGGGTGCATACAAACCCCCCTTATATGCCTCAATATTACAGATGACACATATTCCAAACTTACTTATAGATAAGATACAGGCCATATATCTCAAAAGGCAAGTTATTTTCTTTTTTTATGACCTTTCTCAAATTATTGTCTTGCATTTGGGGCCTCTAGAGTGTTGCTAGACTGCTGGTTTTAGTGGTGTCTAGTACTTAAAGTGGAACTAGTCTAAAATAGACTAATGCTAGAAATGCTGTATTTTGTATTCTAAACATAAACATGAACTTACTGCACCAGAAGCCTAATGAAACAAATGATTTATGCTTTCAAAGTTGGCCACCAATATTCTTTGGTGGTCCAGGTGGAGGTGCAAAATTACTGTGTCCAAACGGAATGTGAGGGTCTCCAAAAATACAAAAACAAATGTAAAAAGTAGAAAATTTATTAGGACATGATACCTAACGCGTTTCGTGCCTATTGGGGCACTTACTCATAGGACAGGTGGAGGCGCCCCAAAATTGAAGCTTAAGGCATGAACAAACATGTGGTTTTCAGTGTGGAAATGCGGCATGGTTTTTAAAAAAGCCTTATAAATAAATAAATATATGGATTGCACACGCAGATCTATTTTGCACTGAGAAGCTTTTTGCCCCTGATGAAGACCACTGCGGTGGTCGAAACGAGTCGGGTTGTTCTATTATGTCTGTAAGTTTTTACTGATATGACTTAATAAATTTTGACTTTTTATATAAGTCTGAGTGTGCAATCCATATATTTATTTATTTATATGATATTTAACAGGAGGCAATGATTGGGCAGCCCCCCTTGGATTAGCACCTCAGCATGGCTCTCTAATAAAATGGGTGTGCGCCTTCCAAATTCCAATATGAAATAGTTTTTAAAAAAGCCGACGCCGCATAAATAAACTAAGCTATTGTGCCATTTCCTACGCTTGAAACAGATTAGTGTATTTAGGCAGCGGTCAGTTTTTTTTTTTTTTTAAAACCGCAGGCGGTTTCTCCGTGCCCTAAATCTGCACTTTCCAATTATAGTTTTCAGACAAAAGGAGAGGTCACCAATCCAGCAGGTGTTATTAATAATAACATTATGTTTATTACATATTAAAGGACTAAAACTCAGAGAGCCTGACACATTTTGCACACACAGGTTTGTGCTCATAGGCAGGGATGGAAGTGTAACTCTTGGTAATCTTATGCATCTTTACCATGGCCAGCAAGGGAAGGAGGATTTAATCTGTAAGGGTAGACTGTCAAGGTTGGGGTTCTGCTTGATAGTGGACATGATTACTTTTTACACGACATTAAAGCAAATCATGGAAAAATAACATAGAAAACAACAAAGAACACAACGCCACCACTTTAGACTTGGGGAACTGAACTTTCCAACGTGAAGGCAATGAGGTTGTGGAATGCCCTTTGGGGTGGTGTTAATTTTCATTAATTGGGGCTTGGATGACTTCTTGGATGTGGGCATTTTACCCACTGTTACAGTAAATAAAGGCTACAGTTAGTTTTGTGTATTTATTTATGTACAAGTCCACTGCACAGCGCCAATGCCGGCACCGAAATACATGGAGTCAAAATCTGCTCTATGTGTCTGCATCAAGTAAACTGTTATTTGTTCGTAATTCTATGTTTTGTGCAGTACTTTTTATGTATGTATGTGTATATATATATATATAGAGCAAACCAAAAATAAAACCGTACTCCAAGGGCTTGAAATAGTGAAAAAAGTAGAAAATTTTATTACAACGTTTCGGCACACCAACTCGGGCCGTCAGATTGCTGACCGAAACTTCAGTTTATATATATATATATATATATACTGAGTCCTGTACTGGAGCACACATTCAAAAATCGCAGCTGCCTGGGTGCTGGTTAGAATCTATAGCATATAAATCAAACATAATAAACCGCACTACACAGGACTTGTAAATGCAAAAAAAGTGAAAATATTTATTTCGACGTTTCGGTTCAGATACGAGAACCTTCCTCAGGTGGGGTACCCACCTGAGGACTGAATTCCAGTTTGGAAAAGATTTGGGGTGAATTTTCCCTCTAAAACCCCACCTTGAAGGTTAGTTAAGATGAGATTTATAGTGAAAATTTATGAAATTATGAAATGAATAGAAATGGGGTTGGGTGAGATGTTTACATTAAAATAAAGTCAGTGCGTAATCTAAGACTGAAATAAAGGTTAAATATTATAATTCTCTGGTTTAAATTTCCTTTGCACAAAGGAATAAAACCTTTACTAATGTAAGTGACAATTAACAAGAAATGTCATTCTAACCCTCTTGTTTGTTAAAAGGGTTGTTCACTTTCAATGTGCAAATCCTATAAAACCACAAACAATACTCTCAATGTGTTAGGAAACCGGTTTTCCTTATAAAAAAGAAAAAGGTTTTCTTATAAATCAGCCCTTCACTTGTCACTCAGAACAGTTTTCTGAAGGGATGGGAGTGGCCTATTTTGAACCTGGCACACTGAGAACTTCCTATATGCTTTACATCATCACTCCCAGGCTTTGGCCTTACTTGTTTCCTATTGGACATTGATACTTCCCTCCCCTGGTAATTCATTGGTTATTTAGCTAATCACATAATTTCAATGGTCATTGGTTGATTTCTCCCTTTCATTGGCCCCCTTGCGTTACTATTTACCACAAAGGTGTATAGATAACTATTTACTTTGCAATTATTTATATACAATAGGGTTGCCACCTGCCCTGTTTTGACCTGGACAGCCCGGTTTTTTGAAGGGCTGCCGGGTCAAGACTGCCTTCCCGGTTTTCCAAATTAGGAAAACCAGGCAGGATTTCCTATGATTGACACGGCGACCGTGGCATAGCCCCGCCCCTGCCGGGTTGCCCGTTGCCACTGGCTAAACGCGAACAAAGGGGACGGGGCAGATAGCATTGGGGGTGGAATAATGATGTTGGGGTGGTCGTGATGACATCAGAGGCAGGCACAATGTTGTCGTGAAGTTATGATGCTGGGTCAGGGTTATTACATCACTTATATTTGGCCGCATCCTTCTGTCCGGCCGAACCGAATCCTAATTTGCATATGCAAATTAGGGGCGGGAGAGAAATTGCATGACTTTTTGTAAAAATGTTTTCCCCTTCCCAAATTAGGATTTGGTTCGGTATTCGGCCAAATCTTTCACAAAGGATTCGGGGGTTTGGCGGAATCCAAAATAGTGGACTCGGTGCATCCCTAATTCTCCCGATGAGTAAGACCAATGCTTTAACAACAGGTATGGGATCTATTATATAGAAATCAGTTATCCAGAAAACTTTGACATACAGCAATGCTCATTTAGAAAAGCTATTTCTTATTTTTAATTGATTTGCTTATTTCTGTTTCTCTAATAACAAGAAATATACTGCACTTGATAATAACTAAGCCATGTCAAGTTGAGTATCTTGGTATTTAATTGGTTTTCATTTATTGGCCAGATTATTGTTCTGGTTTTACAAGGCTGAAAACCAAACAGAAAGTTGAGAACTGAACAGACCTTAGAAAAACCAAACTGTTCGGGTACAACCAAGCAGGTGGCAGCCCTACGTTACCCCCTGCCCCTGCCTTGTAATTAGCCTGCCCCTGATGCATCACAGCCCCGCCCCCATGATGCAATTGGGTGTGCAGGAGCTGTTGAAATCTCCTGCTCACTAAGTCCCAAGAATAGAAATTCACTTATACGCACATGCAAGAGTGCGAAGGGGAGGAGCAGAAGCAACAGAGCGCAAGCGTGAGGGGGGCCTAGACTTGGCCTTGGTTTTCATGTTGTATTATGTGTGGTTTTTGAGTTATTTAGCTTTTTATTCAGCAGCTCCCCAGTTTGCAATTTCAGCCATCTGGTTGCTAGGGGAATGGCTGAAATGGAATACTATATGAACAGGAGAGGCCTGAATATAAAAATGAGCTATAAAGAAAAGCAATAATAATATTTTTCTAGCTTTACATCCCCTGCTTTCCACACAGGCAATTTTGTGTTTATTTAATAAACAATATTGCAGCCAGATTTGCGATGGTGTTGCATAGACCTGCCTACCTATCTGGACCGCCTTTTTAGCAGCCGACGATGGGAGACAACACTACACCAAGAAACTCTCTCCCACTGGAAAACCATCAACTGACCTGCACCACATTGAAGGAAGCAATCACAAGTCTTGTATTTCACTGCAACTGTTTAGCCAGCAAGCAGGACAGAAAGGAGCATAAAAACCTTACCATTATACGCCCCAAGAGCAGCACTTGTGTATTTTTCCCCCGTTACACACATGCTTGAGATGCAGGTCTCGGCGCATGTAAACGTGTGATCTAATTCATACCATCAAATGTATTTATCACCAATGCACCCTTCATTATTATTTAATTTGCACTGAGTACCAAATGTTTTTTGAATTTTAGGGGAATTTCCTGGGGGGGGGGTATTTTTAGTTTACTTAGGAAAACTATAAACTGTTTTTTTTTTATTGGAGGAACTGAGCTTTCTAAATCTTTGTGCGTTTTCACTTCTGGGACAAGATTTGGACCTCTAAATACAAATAAAATAGAAAAATTGCCATTTGGCAGAATATAGTGATTTATACCAGAAAAATATTTTCAACTGCCAAACTACCAAAATGTAAAGCTCTGCTGAACAAAGCAGTTTTTATGAAGTTTCTGAAAATCATCACAAAGCTTGCATTTGACCCTATTATATGCCCCATACTGAACAGTTTGATGTCCAAATGTGCATAAATATACTTAACTAAGTGGCTCACAGAGACTCCAAAATGGAAATATAGCAGATAAAATGTACACGGGCAAAACGAAGTAACAAGGAAGTGCGGGCAGCAGCAGGACACGTAGAATTCATGTGGCCGTAGCTACCTTGGGGCCCTGGGGAGATTGTGCCCTAGGGGGCACTCGATTCTGCTCTTTGTTCGTTGCCTAGGGGCAAGAGACTTGATAAGCTGCTCCTCAACCAGGAAGTGCTTCCGATCGTAGAATCTACGGTCTGTGGCAATTAGGTACTTTTATCCACAAAATATAGATTCTACGATCTGTGGCACTTAAAGGAGAATTCAACCGTTTACCAAAAAAAAAAAACACCCCACCTAAACCCTCCTCCCCCAGTCTAGTTGCCCCCCCCGAGAAAATGGCCCTAACTTTTTACTTCCCCCCCCCCCGGTTCAGATTCAGGCATTGGAGTTCACCGCAGCCATCTTCGGCGATCTCTGTCTATTTCAGCGCATGCGCAGTTGTCGCAAACCAGTAAATTGCTCCAACTGTGCATGGGCCGCTTCGCCGTTATCCCACTCAGATTACTGAAGACCAGGAAGATGGCTGCAGTGAACTCCGATGCCTGAATCTGCACCGAGGGGTAAGTAAAAAGTTAATCAGACGGAGGAAAACACATGATCTGCTCTGTGTTCTCCTGCCCTTAGGGGGCGTTGGCCCAGGTGTAATTTGGATTCAGCCAGTTTTTGACCTTTTTCAGCAGGATTCAAATTCGTCCAAATCCTTCTGCCCAGGCCAAACCGAATTTGCATATGCAAATTAGGATTTGGATTCGGCCGGGCAGAAGGATTCAGCTGGGCAGAAGGATTTGGACGAATCAGAATCCTGCTGAAAAAGTAAATTGCCCTTTTAGCTGCAAGTGACACTTTCCCCAAGAGACCTGCTTATCTTAAATTGTTACAAATGTATCGAAGTGCAGCTGCTGAATGTTCTGGGCTCTCTGCCAAAAAAGCCTCTTATCTATTTTTCTCAGAAACTTTGTATCTTTTTCTGGTGTCAGTGCAGGAGATCAAAAGAAACTTGGTATATTTTAGTAAGAAACCCCAGACTGCAGGCTGAGCCCCAAAACTGGGACTGTCCAGCAGAAAACGGGACAGTTGGGCGGTATGCATGTCTATGACAAAGATTTTTTTTTTTCATGGTAACTACAGTATTACATTACAAGGGGTTGTTCTCCTTTAAATTCATTTTTAATATAATGTAGACATTCAGATAGATATTCTGAGACAATTTGCAATTGGACTTCATTTTGTATTTTATGTGGTTTTTCAGTTATTTGGCTTTGTATTCAGCAGCTCTACAGTTTGATTTTTCAACAGCTATCTGGTTGCTAGGCTCTTAGTTACCATAGCAACCAGACAGTGGTTTGAATGAAAGACTGGAATATGAATAGACGAGGGACTGAATAGAAAGTTAAGTAATTAAAAACTGGGACCAACAATAGGATTGTAGTCTTACAGAGCTATAGGTTTTTTTTAATTGCTAGGGTCAGTGACCCCCATTTGAAAGCAGGGAAGAGGCAGAAGGATAAAAACATAATTAAAAAACTCAAAATAAATAAAGAAGCCCAATTAAAAATTTGTTAGGAAGAAGACATTCTATAACATGCTAAAATCGAACTTAAAGGTGAACCACCCCTTGAATAAGCTGAATGCTTATTGGCTGTCTTAGTTATAATTAGGGATGCACCGAATCCAGGATTTGGCTCGGGATTCGGCCAGGATTCGGCCTATATCAGCAGGATTCGGATTCAGCTGAATCCTTCTGGTCGGCCGAACCGAATCCGAATCCTAATTTGCATATGCAAATTAGGGTCAGGGAGGGAAATCACGTGACTTTTTGTCACAAAACAAGGAAGTAAAATTTTTTCCCCTTCCAACCCCTAGTTTGCATATGCAAATTAGGATACGGATTCGGTTCGGTATTCGGCCGAATCTTTCGCAAAGGATTCGGGGGTTCGGCCGAATCCAAAATAGTGGATTCGGTGCATCCCTAGTTATTATGTAACGGGGAACCAACCAGGCCATATTTCCATTTTTCTAAAACCTTGTTTGTCCAACACGAGGCTGCACAAAACATTGGGGCTTCAAAACAAAAGGTCTGAAAAACCCCTCACAATTTTGGACAATATCAAAATCTGTAGCTTAAATATATTCCATCAGTTGCCTGGTCCTGTTCCAGTTTGCTACGTGCAAAACGCCAATTTTGACGCTAGCGAGAATTCGCGGGAGTCAAAAGTGCGGCGAAACGCAGAAATTCTTTGCGAATCCGCGCCTGGCCAATAAATTCGCCCATCACTACTTTCCAGCCATTAGCGCTGACATAGTTCCCTGTCTTCTTGCTTCTTCTTCCTAGGTTAGAGTGCATGCTCACATCCCAGTAGTGCATTTGTATTAAAGACAATGACAGTACAAACAGACTTTGCTGGTTCTAACATTTTAATGCAGTAAGTTTACTGTATTTCCTACATTAACAGAAACTATAATTACAGCCATCTTTCATTCCTTAGGTGTTACAGTCTATGGTCCTTGGGCCTCTACTGTCTGCTTTACTGGAGGTTTTCCATTTGATTCTTGTTTGATATATGTTTCATCCACCAGGCCTTGCCCTTTGATAGGTGCTGGGGGGTGTGCCTTCTGACGTTTAAATCCTTTCTTATGAACCTTTTTGGGGTTATGTTCTTCTCCTTCCCCGTAGCCCTCTGCATGTGCTTCTAGTTTCCCATATGTCCCATATTTCTCATCATACTCAACTACTTCCACATCTACATTGTCATGCGCAGGTTCTTCAGCTTCTCTTTTTTTCCGGCTCTTTTCTTTGTCATCATCGTGTAACCACTTGATGTCCTTTTCAGCTGGAAGACATCAAGCAAAAGTTCTTATCGGAAAAAACGTTCATTCAGAAGTCTCCAGTCTAACTACTGATGTGCAATATATTAGGGCTCATTACCAGGTGCAAGCTACAGGTGCCTCAAGGGTACAGGTGCAAAGAACACTGAGCTTTGTATCTGTTTGAGCCTATCCCCATCATTGCAAATGAACTCTAGTATCTGCTATTTATTCTGATGATCATCTTTTTTAAGAATTTTTTGAATACAGCAATGCAGGCATTGGACCTGTTATCCAGAATGCTCAGGACCTGGGGTTTCCTGGATCCATAATTTGGATCTTTATACCTAGAAAATCATGTAAACATTAAATAAACTCAATAAGGCTGCTTTTGCTTCCAATAAAGATGAATTATATTTTTGGATCAAGTACAAGGTACTGTTTTATTATTACAGAAAAAAATTGGATTATTTGGATAAAATACAGTCTATGAGAGATGGCCTTTCTGCAATTCAGAGTTTTCTGAATAACAGGTTTCCGGATAACGGATCCTATACCTGTATATGCAAAAGGTTCTAAGCCAGTTTTAGCTGGTACTTTACTAAAATGAACTAAATGGGTAAAGAACCCTATGCAATTTTTGCTGTTCACAAAAAAATTCACTTTATTTGATGCTGATTTTGCCGTTTCACAAAAAGTCTTTATGGGAAAAAAAGCCATGGTTTTGAATTTATCATAAAAACCGGCAGTCAAGAGCTTAGGATATTTTAGGATAACGTGGACATTTTTCCATTGACAGTAACTCTTGTATCTAGTAGCATGGCAACTTCTACTGACATTAAATATAAAAATAATCTATGCATTTATATTCATCAGGAGGAAAAGGTTAAGTAAACTATTCCCTTTAAACAAAGGTATTTGAGGCATCTAAAGAGCAGGATGCAATTTACCCAATGTAATATTAATGTATTATGTCATGATCCCATTTTGCTAGTGGGTTTGAAAGGTACTTACAGAAAATGGGTTTTTTGCACTTCATTGAGCCAAACCAGGTTTTGCAACATATAGTGTTATCAGTGCATTCCTCATCCGACGTACAGTTTGGTGAGTGGTGAGAGTGGTGCTTCTTGGAATGTTCTTCTCCACCTTTGCCATCTTTTCTTTCCTTGCTCTTTTTCTGGAAATGTCCTTCTACTTTTTCTTTAAGCTCTGGGTGCTTATCCAGATACTCTCCAAGGCACATTCCTCTCTTCCCACCTTCGGATTTATCAGAAAGCTCTGTAGACATAAGTTTAATTAGTATTTATTGAATAGGAAATACTGGATAATCTTTACTTTGTTTTCTTCCTACCACATGTGACATGTGTATGGCTCTGAGGAATACAACAAAATCTGAGATTCATGGGGCTGATAGACATCAATGGCTATCTATGGAATTAAACTAAGTAGTAGCATTTGGTATAATACTAGTTCTTCCCATTGGTCTCATAACCCATTCTATGGTCCTTCCCATGCTCTTTTAATTCCCCTTTCCACCCTCTTTTTTCACATTCCCATCCCATGCTTAGCTCCTTCCATGATCTTTACCATGCTCCTCACCTTTCCTGGGACACTTCCCATACTAAGCTCTTTTCTCATGCCTCATGCTTATCCTCTTTTGCATGTCCAGTCCAATGTTTAGCTCCTTTCTATCACCCTTCCCACTGTCTTCTCCTTTCCCACCCATGACCTTTCCCATGCTTAGCTCTTTTCCCATGTCCCTTCTCATGCTTGATAAACAATATATTAGGGCAGGGGTGTCCAAAAGGTAGATCGGGATCTACCAGTAGACCTTTAGCTGGTCATCAGTAGATTTCAAGACACTGTCAAGACAAGACAACAGCTTGACTAAATGATCCTCCTATTTCATGTTTTTAATTCAAATATTTATTATGCTAAGATGACACAAGACATACGTGTTTCTTAAAAATAGCAATATAAATCAATATAATATTTAAGTAATATTTTCCATGGAACAGAATGCTAACAATGCTTTTATGGATTTAGATCATAATGGGACAACATCACTAAAAGTAGACCTCACATTAGTAAAATATGGGCACTCCTGTATTAGGGTTCATTTACCAATGGAAGGTGCAAGCTACAGTCACTACAAGCATATTTAAGGGGAACGGTGCCAAGTGAAAAACACATCAAGCTTTGCATTTATTTCTTGCACTTTTGATGTATCCATCATTGTAAATGAGCGCTTGTATCTGATTAACATTCTCACCTTCAGATTCTCTTTTATTCCCACTCTTTTTTTTGTCATCCCTGTGTAACCACTTAATGTCCTTTTCAGCTGGAAGACATCAAGCATTTAATGAATGGCATTTTATCTTGCAACACCCGCAGCAAACTTTGCATGACTGCAACGGCACTTGGTGCAACGGTGACTTGTACTTGAGCCCATTGTCTGTTCTCACCTCTGGAATCAGACACTGCTGAAGCCACTCTCAGTAGAGCCAAAGCAGATACTTATACCACTGGGAAATGTCTGTATTTGATGTTGCTTCTCTCAAGGAAATGAGATCAAATGTAGGACAGGAGTAATATTTTCAAATGGTGATTCCCTCATTTCCTTTCTACAAATTGTACATATGGAGAAAATCTATGCTTTTCCATTTATCGTAAAAATGGGAGAGTAGCACTATCACATTTCCCTATGATGGTAACTCTTGTCCTTAGTAGCATGGCAGCTCCTGCTAAACTAAAATAGGAAGATAATTCAGTTTTTCTGGGGAAAATAATCAATGCCCATATGTTTTGGATTTGCATTTATAAGGATAAAAGGCAAAGCAAACTTTTAAGAAATTAATATTTTCTCTTTAAGCAAAGGTATTTCAAGCATCCAAAGAGCAGAAGACAATTACCCAAATATAATTTTTAATGTTTTATCTCACAAAATATTTGAAGCCAATTTAAAAGGTGTTATTTTGCAGTTGTGGTTGAAAGGTACTTACAGAATATTGGTTTTACACACTTCATTGCCCCACAATGAGTTTTGCAACATATAGTATTATTACTGCAGTCCTCATCTGCCGTGCAGTTTTGCAGATTGGAGAAGTGGTGAAAGTGGTGCTTAGAATTCCCTTCTCCACCCTGGTCCTCTTTCCAGTTCTTGCTCTTTTTCCGGAAATGTTCTTCCACCTTTTCTTTGAGCTCTGGGTGCTTCTCCAAAAACTCTCCAAAGCACATCCCTCGCTTCCCATCTTCAGCCTTATCAGAAACTTCTGTTTCATAAGATTTAAATAATAATGAGGATATCAAATATAGGATACAATTTTTACTTTGCATTTTTTTTGTTATAGGTCTACTTCCCACGATAAAAGACTGTTTCACTTTTCATAATCAAATATATGGCTGCAAGGATTACAATAAACAATTGGAGACACTGGGGCTGATAAATAATGCTTAAACGAGCAATTTAAAATATCTGTAGTAGACAGCATTTGATGATATACTATTTCTTCCCTTCTTCATCATCACCGTTTCTGTGGCACATTTCACGGTTGTCTCTCTTACCATACCCCTTCTAAAGCTCCTCTACTTTCACATTTCTCTTCCCATGCTCAGCACCTTCCTGCAAAGCTTCCCCCACTTATCATGCACTTGCTTCCTATTGCCAAATTCTGCTGCTTTCCCATTGTACTTCCTATGCTTAGCTCCTACCCATATCCCTTCCTGTACTTAGCTCATACATTGTGTCTCTTTTCAAACCTTCATGTTTTTCATTATCCTTTCTGTTTCCCTTTTCATGCTATTTTCCCTTCTTATTTTCCCTTCTTATCCCTATTTCTAGAGATGTCGCGAACTGTTCGCCGGCGAACTTGTTCGCGCGAACATCGGGTGTTCGCGCTCGCCGGAAGTTCGCGAACGTCGCGCGACGTTCGCCATTTTGGGTTCGCCATTGTTGGCGCTTTTTTTTGCCCTCTCACCCCAGACCAGCAGGTACATGGCAGCCAATCAGGAAGCTCTCCCCTGGACCACTCCCCTTCCCTATAAAAACCGAAGCCCTGCAGCGTTTTTTCACTCTGCCTGTGTGTGCTGAAGAGATAGTGTAGGGAGAGAGCTGCTGCCTGTTAGTGATTTCAGGGACAGTTGAAAGTTTGCTGGCTAGTAATCGTTTTGATACTGCTCTGTTATTGGAGGGACAGAAGTCTGCAGGGGTTTGAGGGACATTTAAGCTTAGGTAGCTTTGCTGGCTAGTAATCTACCTTCTACTGCAGTGCTCTGTATGTAGCTGCAGTGGGCAGCTGTCCTGCTTCTGATCTCATCTGCTGACTGCTGCAATAACAGTAGTCCTTGTAAGGACTGCTTTTATTTATTTTTTTGTTGTTTTACTACTACTACTACTACTACTACTATAAGAGCCCAGTGCTATTAGTCTAGCAGTGTTGGGGAGTGGGACTGGTGTGCTAATCTGCTGCTCCTAGTAGTTCAGCAGCACCAACTTTAATTTTTTTTTTTTAATATTCATTTTTTTTTATTTTACTTTTTTTATTTTACTACCGCTGTAGTAGTGTATAAGTTGACCTTTTAGGCATTATTTGCCCTGTAGGCATTATTTGCACACTGTTTTCTTCAACCCGCCATCGAGCTGTGTGACCTTGTTCACATTCTGTCTAAATATCCATAATATTACCGTCTCCAGAAAAAACACCGGAGTCACTTTTTTCAAGCAGCCATAATATATTTTACGTAATCCGTATCCACCGCTGTAGTAGTGTATACGTTGGCCTTGTAGGCATTATTTGCACACTGTTTTCTTCAACCCGCCATCGAGCTGTGTGACCTTGTTCCCATTCTGTCTAAATATCCATAATATTACCGTCTCCAGAAAAAACACCGGAGTCACTTTTTTCAAGCAGCATTCATATATTTTACGTAATCCGTATCCACCGCTGTAGTAGTGTATACGTTGGCCTTGTAGGCATTATTTGCACACTGTTTTCTTCAACCCGCCATCGAGCTGTGTGACCTTGTTCCCATTCTGTCTAAATATCCATAATATTACCGTCTCCAGAAAAAACACCGGAGTCACTTTTTTCAAGCAGCATTCATATATTTTACGTAATCCGTATCCACCGCTGTAGTAGTGTATACGTTGGCCTTGTAGGCATTATTTGCACACTGTTTTCTTCAACCCGCCATCGAGCTGTGTGACCTTGTTCCCATTCTGTCTAAAATATCCATAATATTACCGTCTCCAGAAAAAACACCGGAGTCACTTTTTTCAAGCAGCATTCAATATATTTTACGTAATCCGTATCCACCGCTGTAGTAGTGTATACGTTGGCCTTGTAGGCATTATTTGCACAGTGTTTTCTTCAACCCGCCATCGAGCTGTGTGAGCTTGTTCACATTTTGTCTAAATATTGATAATATTATCGTCTCTAGAAAAACCACTTGAGTTACTTTTTTTTCAAGCAGCATTCATATATTTTACGTAATCCGTATCCACCGCTGTAGTAGTGTATACGTTGACCTTGTAGGCATTATTTGCACAGTGTTTTCTTCAACCCGCCATCGAGCTGTGTGAGCTTGTTCACATTTTGTCTAAATATTGATAATATTATCGTCTCTAGAAAAACCACTTGAGTTACTTTTTTTCAAGCAGCATTCATATATTTTACGTAATCCGTATCCACCGCTGTAGTAGTGTATACGTTGACCTTGTAGGCATTATTTGCACACTGTTTTCTTCAACCCGCCATCGAGCTGTGTGAGCTTGTTCACATTTTGTCTAAATATTGATAATATTATCGTCTCTAGAAAAACCACTTGAGTTACTTTTTTTCAAGCAGCATTCATATATTTTACGTAATCCGTATCCACCGCTGTAGTAGTGTATACGTTGACCTTGTAGGCATTATTTGCACACTGTTTTCTTCAACCCGCCATCGAGCTGTGTGACCTTGTTCACATTTTGTCTAAATATTGATAATATTATCGTCTCTAGAAAAAACCACTTGAGTTACTTTTTTTCAAGCAGCATTCATATATTTTACGTAATCCGTATCCACCGCTGTAGTAGTGTATACGTTGACTTTGTAGGCATTATTTGCACAGTGTTTTCTTCAACCCGCCATCTAGCTGTGTGTATTATCGTTTCCAGAAAAACCAACTGAGTTTTTTTGTTGTTGTTGTTTTTTTTAAAAATAATGCCAGGCAAAGGCAGGCCGCCACGCAGAGGCCATGCTAGGGGCCGTGCTGCTATGCAATCCTGTGGCCCTAGCAAATTTCCCAGTTTTTAAAAAGCCAATGACCCTGAACTCCCAAAATGCTGAAGAGGTAGTTGACTGGCTTACACAGCACACCCCATCCTCTACCGTTTCTAACTTTACCACAACATCCTCCTCATCCTCCACTGCTATGGCCCCCCACGTAACACTTCCTCCACCACCGGTGCCCTTCTTCACTGGGGTCAGAGAGTTATTTTCCAATGAGTTTCTTGAACTGAGTAATGCGCAACCATTATTGCCAGAAGAAGATGAAGGAGATGAGGACCTTACACCAGATTTAATTCTGGCAGAGAACACGATAGAGATGGACATAATGAGTGATGAGGAGGAGGTCCCGCTGCTGCTTCCTTCTGTGATGTGTCAGAAGAAATTGATGCATCTGAGGAGAATGATGATGAGGAGATTGATGTTTTGTGGGTGCCTAGTAGAAGAGAGCAAGAGGAGGGTAGTTCAGATGGAGAGACGGAGAGTCAGAGAGGCAGTAGGAGAATAAGACTTAGAAGAAGCAGGGAGGACAGCCCGCAGGGATCAGCAGGGCAACAACATGTATCGGCACCTGTGTTCAGCCGGCCAACGCACCCGCCATTGCCGCCAATACCGCCAACTCCGCCAACTTCTACTGTTACCGCCAGATCGCACACTTCCAAAAAGTCAGCAGTGTGGGATTTTTTTAATGTGTGTGCCTCTGACAAAAGCATTGTAATTTGCAATGAGTGCAGTCAGAAACTGAGCCTTGGTAAGCCCAACAGCCACATAGGTACAACTTCTATGCGAAGGCACATGAGCGGCAAGCACAAAGCACTTTGGGAGCAACACCTCAAAGGCAACAGGCAAACTAAAAGCCACACTCCTTCTGGTCCAGCATCTTACTGCTCTACCTCTGCTCTCCTTGACCCGTCTGAACCACCCTCCACTCCGCCTTCCACCTTGACCACCTGTTCCCATTCCCAGTCATCTGCCACCAGCCAAGTTTCTGTGAAGGCCATGTTTGAGCGTAAGAAGCCAATGTCTGACTGTCACCCCCTTGCCCGGCGTCTGACAGCTGGCTTGTCTGCACTCTTAGCCCGCCAGCTTTTACCATACCAGCTGGTGGACTCTGAGGCCTTCCGCAAATTTGTAGCAATTGGGACACCGCAGTGGAAGGTACCCAGCCGCAATTTTTTTCTAAAAAGGGAATACCACACCTGTACCAACATGTGCAGAGCCAAGTTACCGCATCTCTGTCACTTAGTGTTGGGCCAAAGGTCCATATGACTACTGACGCATGGTCCTCCAAGCATGGTCAGGGCAGGTATGTCACCTACACTGCCCACTGGGTGAACTTGGTAATGGCTGGGAAGCAGGGAATGGGTAGCTCAACAACAACAGTGGAGTTGGTGTCACCGCCACGGATTGCACGCGGTTCTGCCACCACCTCTACTCCTCCATCGCTCTCTACCTCGTCTTCTTCTTCTTCTTACTCTGCTGCTGGGTCCTCCTTCTCCTCCTCCACACCTGTGCACCCCCAGCTCCCCCTAGGCTATTCGACGTGCCAGGTACGCCGTTGTCACGCTGTCTTGGGGATGACGTGCCTGGAAAGCAAAAACCATACCGGATCTGTACTCCTGTCATCTCTGCAGTCACAGGCCGATCGGTGGCTGACCCCACACCAACTGCAGATCGGAAAAGTGGTGTGTGACAATGGAAGCAATCTGTTGGCAGCGTTGAGACTAGGCAATTTAACACATGTGCCCTGCATGGCACATGTGTTAAATTTAATAGTCCAACGTTTTGTCTCCAAGTACCCAGGATTCCAGGACGTTCTCACCCAGTCCAGAAAGGTGTCGGCCCATTTCAGACGTTCCTACACAGCCATGGCACGCCTTGCTGACATTCAGCAGCGCTACAACATGCCAGTCAGGCGTTTGATTTCTGACAGCCAGACTCGCTGGAATTCAACGCTCCTTATGTTGGAACGTCTGCTGCAACAACAAAGGGCCGTCAACGAGTACCTTTTTGAACTGGGTGGTAGGACTGGATCTGCACAGCTGGGGATTTTTTTCCCCCGTTACTGGGTGCTTATGCGCGATGCCTGCAGGCTCATGCGACCTTTTGAAGAGGTGACAAATATGGTCAGTCGCACCGAAGGCACCATCAGCGACCTAATACCCTTCGCTTTCTTCCTGGAGCGTGCCGTGCGACGAGTGACAGATGAGGCTGTAGACCAGCGTGACGAGGAGCTGGAAGCGCACGATTTCTGGTCGGAATCACCAGAACGAACCCAGGCACCTGCTGCAACGCAGGGAGAGGTGCCAGAAGTGGAGTCAGAGGAGGAAGGTGGCTTTGTGGAGGAGGAGGAGGAGGACCAACAGGAGCAGGCTTCCCAGGGGGCTAGTGGTGACCTTTTGGGGACCCCTGGTCTTGTACGTGGCTGGGGGGAGGAGACCGTGGATGATGCAGTCCTTGATAATGAGGAAGCGGAGATGGATAGCTCTGCATCCAACCTTGTGAGAATGGGGTCTTTCATGCTGTCATGCCTGTTGAAGGACCCCCGTATCAAGAGGCTTAAGGAGAAGGACCTGTACTGGGTCGCAACGCTACTAGACCCTCGGTACAAGCATAAAGTGTCAGAAATGTTACCAACATACCACAAGTCCGAAAAGATGCGGCATTTACAAACCAGCCTGCAAAACATGTTGTACAATGCTTTTAAGGGTGATGTCACTTCAGGAACTCATCAACATTCCAGGGGCAGAGGTGCCAGTAATCCTGCCACGAGCACACCTGCAAGGACAAAGCCCTTTGGCCAGTCTGTAACGTCAGACATGCAAATGTTTTTCTGTCCAAGGCAGCGCCACAACCCTTCTGGATCCACCCTCAAAGAACGCCTCGACCGGCAGGTAGCGGACTACCTGGCATTAACTGCAGATATCGACACTCTGAGGAGCGATGAACCCCTGGACTACTGGGTGCGCAGGCTTGATCTGTGGCCAGAGCTGTCACAATTTGCCATGAACCTCTTGTCTTGCCCAGCCTCAAGTGTGCTCTCAGAAAGGACCTTCAGTGCAGCAGGAGGGATTGTAACTGAGAAGAGAACTCGCCTAGGTCACAAAAGTGTCGATTACCTGACCTTTATTAAAATGAATGAGGGGTGGATCTCGGAGGGTTACTGCACGCCGGAAGACTTGTTCTGACTTCTATGCAGCTGTCCTTCTCTTCAAGCCTCATGACTCCACACACAGCTGTCCTTTAGCGTCCTCCTCCTCCCTCCGCCACCGTTACAAACTAGGGTGCAAACCCTACTGGTTTAATTTTTTCTGGCCTCTGTGCTTCAGTGGCTGCAACCAAAAAAACTGGGCAAACAATGTCTACAAGGTCAACGTATGGCAAAAAATGACTATTTTCAGCATTTATATGGCATATTTTTTCTGGCAACTGTGCTTCAGTGGCTGCGTCCAAAAAAATGCATATTTTCTGCATTTATATGGCATAATTTTTCTGGCAACTGTGCTTCAGTGGCTGCGACCAAAAAAATGCATATTTTCTGCATTTATATGGCATAATTTTTCTGGCCTCTGTGCTTCAGTGGCTGCAACCAAAAAAATTTATATTTTCAGCATTTATATGGCATAATTTTTCTGGCCTCTGTGCTTCAGTGGCTGCAACCAAAAAAATTTATATTTTCAGCATTTATATGGCATAATTTTTCTGGCAACTGTGCTTCAGTGGCTGCGACCAAAAAAATTACTATTTTCAGCATTTATATGGCATATTTTTTCTGGCCTCTGTGCTTCAGTGGCTGCGGCCAAAAAAACTGGGCAAACAATGCCTACAAGGTCAACGACGTTGACCTTGTAGGCATTGTTTGCCCAGTTTTTTTGGCCGCAGCCACTGAAGCACAGAGGCCAGAAAAAATATGCCATATAAATGCTGAAAATAGTAATTTTTTGCCATACGTTGACTCAACGTATATGGCAAAAAATGACTATTTTCAGCATTTATATGGCATATTTTTTCTGGCAACTGTGCTTCAGTGGCTGCGACCAAAAAAATGCATATTTTCTGCATTTATATGGCATAATTTTTCTGGCCTCTGTGCTTCAGTGGCTGCAACCAAAAAAATTTATATTTTCAGCATTTATATGGCATAATTTTTCTGGCAACTGTGCTTCAGTGGCTGCGACCAAAAAAATGCATATTTTCTGCATTTATATGGCATAATTTTTCTGGCCTCTGTGCTTCAGTGGCTGCAACCAAAAAAATTTATATTTTCAGCATTTATATGGCATAATTTTTCTGGCAACTGTGCTTCAGTGGCTGCGTCCAAAAAAACTGGGCAAACAATGTCTACAAGGTCAACGTATGGCGAAAAATTACTATTTTCAGCATTTATATGGCATATTTTTTCTGGCAACTGTGCTTCAGTGGCTGCGTCCAAAAAAACTGGGCAAACAATGCCTACAAGGTCAACGTATGGCAGTTGTTTAAAGAGAACAGTAGATTACTAGCCAGCAAAGCTACCTAAGCTAAAATGTCCCTCAAATCCCTGCAGACTTCTGTCCCTCCAATACAGAGCAGTATCAAGCAGATTACTAGCCAGCAAGCTTACTATCATCTGTCCCTGAAATCACTAACAGCTCTCCCCCTACACTATCTCTTCCAAGCACACACAGGCAGATTTTTCAGATACATTTTTGCCCTTGATCCCCCTCTGGCATGCCACTGTCCAGGTCGTTGCACCCTTTAAACAACTTTAAAATCATTTTTCTGGCCAGAAATGTCTTTTCTAGATGTTAAAGTTCGCCTTCCCATTGAAGTCTATGGGGTTCGCGAACCGTTCGCGAACCGCTCGCATTTTTGCGCAAGTTCGCGAATATGTTCGCGAACTTTTTTTCCGACGTTCGCTACATCCCTACCTATTTCCATGCACTCCTGCTTTCACATTTCCTTCCCATGCCCATCTCCTTTCCTATGTCCATTGTCATGCTTAGATCTTTCCTTGTCTTTTTTCTTGCCCTCAAAGGAATAAATGCTAAATTGGCCTTAGTATTTATTCTCTTCCTCACCTTCATGTTCATCCCGACTCTTTTCTTTGTCATCATCATCATGTAACCACTTGATGTCCTTTTTAGCTGGAAAATATTTTGGTCAAATATTAAACGCTGAACAGAAGAAGCCATTTTGCCACTGGGGTTGAAAGGTACTTACAGAATATTGGTTTCATGCATTTCATTGAGCCATGTCTGGTTTTGCAACATATAGTGTTATTACTGCAGTCCTCATCCCCCGTACAGTTTTGCAGATTGGAGAAGTGGTGAGAGTGGTGCTTTGAATGCCCTTCTCTGTCCTTGTCTTCATTCCATTTCTTGTTCTTTTTCTGGAAATGTTCTTCCATCTTTTCTTTGAGCTCTGGGTGTTTCTCCAAATACTCTCCAAAGCACATCCCTCGCTTCCCATCCTCAGCCTTATCAGAAACCTCTGTTGACATAAGATTTAATGAATACTGAGTAAATATCAAATCCTGGATATAATTTTTACTTTGTATAAATTTAATTTGGTTGTAGGTCTACTTTCCATATTTGTATGTACGTCAATCCAAGACACTGAGGTTTTTTTTAAAAAAAAAAAATCTGTAACAGTCACCATTTGGTGTTATTCTGTTTTTCTCCTCCTCATCATTATTTTTACCCCTTCTTTGGCCCTTTTCGTGCTCTTGTCACTTCCCATAACCTTCCCATGCTTTTCTGCTTTCACATTTCTTTTCCCATGCTTAGTGAAACTTCACATCTTCAGCCTCTTCCTGTGAAACTTCCCCATTCTCTTCCCACAATCTTTTCTCATGGCCCTTCCTATGCTCTACTCCTTTTCTGTGAGCCTCCCATACTGTTTTCTTTTCCCATGTACTTTGCCATATTCAGTTCTTTCTCCATGTGCGGATAGTTTTTCCTGTCCTTCTCCTGACTTTGCTTCTGGTTTACAATTCCACCTTCAGCTTCTCTTTAATGCTATTATCTTTGATGACTTCAGTTCTTGTTGGAAAATACTGTCATTAAAACGTCACTACTCTAACTCTTGCTGAACAATACGATAGGGCTTACTGACCAATGGCAGGTGCAAGCTACAGTTGCCACAAACATATGTGAGAGAGCCAACTGTAAAAAAACATGAAGCATTTTGTGTTTTCTTTTTGCACTTTTACCTTGTCCATCATTGTAATTGAGCGCTAGTTTCTAATTTAAATCCTCACCCTCGGATTCTCTTTTATTCCGACTCTTTTCTTTGTCATCCTTGTGTAACCACTTAATGTCCTTTTCAGCTGGAAGATATCAAGCAAAAGTTCTTGCAATTTAAGCCCTGCCCCATCATTATAAATGAGCCCTAGTATCTAACTGAGCAGATCTATAAGGAATTGCAAGGAGCAACTTTGGATGCAAGGATCTTTCATGACTTGCATTTTGTCTTGCAACAACTGCAGCAAACTTTGCAGAACTGCAACAGCACTTGTGGCTCATAAATTAACCTTTTGTCTACTTTTATCTTAGGATCCAGACACTGAGGCCACTCTAGGTGGAATCAAAGATGCTGTAGCTATACCACTGGGAAATAACTGTATTTGATGTTACTTCACTCAAAGAAATTATATCAAGTGTGAGACAGGAGTAGGTGATTCCCTCATTTTTTTTTACAAAATGTCCATATGGAGAAAATCTATGCTTTTCCAATTATCATGAAAATGGGGAGCCATGAGCTTCCAACCTGAACATTTTCTTATGACAGTAACTTTTGACCTTAGGAGCATAGCAGCTTCAACTGTCATTTATAAACTAAAATCTGAAAATTTTGTTGGGGAAAAATAATCTATGCTCATATGTTTTGCTTTTAAACATTTTAGGGGAAAGTAAACCCTTCTGCAGGGAGGGAGTATTTTCTTTCAAGCTAAGGTATTTCAAGTGTTTAAAGAGAAGGAGACAAATAACCCAATGTCATTTGTAATGTTTTATCTCATGAAAGATTAAACACTACACAAAAATAATTATTTCTCCACTGGGATTGAAAGGTACTTACAGAATATTGGGTTCACACACTTCATTGCACCACATCGCAATTTACAGCATATAGTGTTATTGGTGCAGTCCTCATCCACCGTACAGTTTGGCAATTTGGAGTGGTGAGAGTGATGCTTAGAATGCCCTTCTCCCCCCTTTTCATCTTTCCATTTCTTGCTCTTTTTCTGGAAATGTTCTTCCACCTTTTCTTTGAGCTCTGGGTGTTTCTCCAAATACTCTCCAAGGCACATCCCTCGCTGCCCATCTTTAGCCTTATCAGAAATCTCTGTTGACATAAGATTTAATGGATACTGAGTAAATATCAAATCCTGGATATAATTTTTTACTTTCTATGAATTTAATTTGCTTGTAGGTCTAATTCCAACCATATATAACAGAGTCTCACTTTCCATATTTATATGTACATCTGCGAAGATTATTACAAACAATCCGAGACACTGGGGGTTGATAAATAACAATGGTTGAACAAGGAATTTTAAATATGTAACAGTCGCCATTTGGTGTTATGCTGTTTTTTTCTCTTCCTCATCTCCTTTTTACCCTTTCTTATGCCCTTTTCATACTCTTGTCACTTCCCATAAATCTTCCCATGCTTTTCTGCTTTCACGTTTCTTTTCTCATGCATATCTCCGTACTGTGAAACTTCCCGTATTCGGCCCCTTCCTTTGAAACTTCCCATATTCAGCCCCTTCCTGTGAAACATGAAGCTTTGCATTTTATTTTTGCACTTGTACCTTGTCCTTCATTGTAAATGAGCGCTAGTATCTAATTTAAATTCTCACCTTCGGCTTCTCGTTTATTCCGACTCTTTTCTTTGTCATCCTTGTGTAACCACTTAATGTCCTTTTCAGCTGGAAGATATCAAGCAAAAGTTCGTATTGGAAAAGATGTTCTTTAACTACTGATATACAATACATTAAGGGTCATATACCAATGCAGGTGCAAACTACAGGTGCCTCAAAAAAACATCAGAGGAAAAAGGTGCAAAGTGCAAAAAAAAATTTAGCTATTTTTCTGTTTTTTTGCACTTAAGTCCCATCATTATAATAGTAGTATCTGGCATTGAACACATCTATAAGGAATTGCAAGGAGCAGCTTTAAAAAGCAAGGAGCTTTAATGACTTGCATTTTGTCTTGCACCAACTGCAGCAAACTTTGCAGAACTGCAACAGCACTTGTGGCTCATAAATTAACCTTTTGTCTACTTTTATCTTAGGATCCAGACACTGCTGAGGCCACTCTCGGTGGAATCAAAGCAGATGTTGTAGCTATACCAGAAATAACTGTATTTGACGTTGCTTCACTCCAAGAAATGATATCAAGTGTGAGACAAGAGTAGGATATTTTAAAGTGTGTAATTTCTTTTCTACAAAATGTCGATATAGAGAAAATCAATGCTTTTCCAATTATCATGAAAACGGGGAGCCATGAGCTTAGGTCCTCTGCACTATCACCTCCAACCTGAACATTTTTCTATGACGGTAACTTTTGTCCTTAGGAGCATAGCAGCTTATAGCATTTCATTTAAAAACTCAAATCTGAAAACTTTGTTGGGGACAAAATAATGTATGCCCAAATTTGCTTTCAAATGTTTAAGAAAGTGGAAAGTAAACCCTTCTGTAGGAAGGGAATATTTTCTTTTAGGCAAAGGTATTTTAAGCATTTAAAGACAATTAACCCAATGTCATTTGTAATGTTTTATCTCATGAAAGATTAAACGCTACACAAAAATAATTATTTCTCCACTGGGGTTGAAAGGTACTTACAGAATATTGGGTTCACACACTTCATTGCACCACATCGCAATTTACAGCATATAGTGTTATTGGTGCAGTCCTCATCCACCGTACAGTTTGGCAATTGGGAGTGGTGAGAGTGGTGCTTAGATTGGCCTTCTCCCCCCTTTTCATCTTTCCATTTCTTGCTCTTTTTCTGGAAATGTTCTTCCACCTTTTCTTTGATCTCTGGGTGTTTCTCCAAAAACTCTCCAAGGCATATTCCTCGCTTCCCATCCTCAGCCTTATCAGAAACCTCTGTTGACATAAGATTTAATGAATACTGAGTAAATATCAAATCCTGGAACTTCAGGTTTATCAGAAGCCTCTGTTTAAAGAAGATGTAATTCATAAAATTCATAAGTAACTATCAAACCCTGGATATAATTTTCACTTTAATTTGTAAATTTCACTTCACTTTAAGTTCGTTTTTGGTAGGTCTACTTTAAGATAGCTAAAGAATATTTAACTCCTTTCCACAATCATGCATATTTTATTTTTGCTGCCTCCTTTCAGATGTTGTCTCAGCATGGAACACTATATAGACCAAAAAACTTAAAGGACTAAATAGGACACAAGGGTCTACTACATTTAGCTCAATCATAAAACCATTAATTGCTCCCACTTTCAAAGCATGCCAAGGTAAATCCAATGGGATTAAATTTGAAATTGAAGTTTGATTCTATTATTAAAATATCATTTTTAGATTTAAGTTTAATCTTAAACAGAAATGAGTTGATTCTGTAACACTGACCTAGTTTAGAACCAATCCCATGTTAGCTGTTACAGATCTAAAATAGTTCTGAATAAATATTAAATGAAGTCTAAATTTGTTATTCAAATGCAGTTATCAAAAAAGTACCTAACAATTTACAGATGTAAACAGTAACTTGAAAAAGTCCAGTCTTATTGGGATAAATCTAAAATTTATTGAAATTCAAATTTGAGTTTTTTGCTGCAATTCAAGAAAGTCATGTCACAAAATGTCAAAGTCGAATAGTCTTAAATTCTATAACTTTAATATTATTCAACAAAATCTCGGAATTAATGGAGCTGTGTTTTCAACATTCAAGCTATTTTATAATACAGTTATGGGGCCTGTTATCCAGGATGCTCAGGACCTGGGGTTTTCCAGATAAGGGGTCTTTCAATAATTTGGAAAGTCTACTAAAAAAAAAATCAAGTCTACTAAAAAAAAATAATTTCAGCTTTAAATTAACCCAATATGATTGTTTTGCCTCCAAAAGGGATTCATTATTTCTTAGTTGGGATCAAGTACAAGGTACTGTTTTATTATTACACAGGAAAGGGAAATCATTTTTAACACTTTGAATTATTTGATTAAGATGGAGTCTATGTGGGACATTCACTAAGATTCGTAGTTGTGCCAGGCGTAACTTCGCCGCACTTCGCCAGGCGTAGTTTCGCCAGCGCTTCGCAAATTAACTTAAATCCGACGTTGCACTAGGGGTATCGTAAGGTTGCGAAGTTGCACTAGCGTTGATTCGCTAAGCGAAGCGAAGGTACGCTAGCGATGGTTAATTTGCATACCGCGCCAAATTCAACTTTCAATGGAGGAATATGTAGCAGCACTACACAAGCCTGGGAAACCTTCAAAAAATCAAATAAAATTTTTATTTTGCCCTACACATGTGCCCACTGTATAGTTAAGGTGCCATGAGTTAGGAAATGTAGGGGGGAAGGAGGGGAGCCCCAAAAAAAATTTCGATCTTTTTCAGCCTATCACCCATAATATAGAAAAAACGCCAGCGTTTTTTGGGACTTAGAAAATTTTTTACATTTTTTTGAAGAAATCCCTATCTACTCTATTGCGCTTCGCCTGGTCTGAGGTGGCGAAGGAAGTCTGGCGTAAAAGGTAGCGTTCAGAACAATGCGCGCGTTAGTGAATTTGTGTAGTTGCGTCCGTTGCGCAAATTCGTCAGGCGTAAGGATGCGATGTTACACTAGTGAAGTTATGCCAGCGTCCGTTAGTGAATTTGCGAAGTAACGAAAATGGCCAACGCTAGCGATTTGAAGCTAGTGTTAGGCACTTTGGCGCATAGTGAATTTGCTATATTAGAGGGAAATTGTGGAAGCACTCAAGGCTAAATCAAAATCTATTTAAATATAATGGAAGTGCTACTTACAATGCACTTCCCTGGGCCCCTGTCTCATAAATAATTCAGTATAAATGCAAGTGCATGTTTACAAAACAGGGGTTTTTAGTTACCAAAGTTATGATCATAAAATTGAAAAGCCACCATACCACGTCAAGGTAAACCCCATACCCATCCCTTAAAACTAATGGTGGTCCTACGCTTTTAAATATGGGCGTTGGTTTGGGCAATCTCTCTCTCTTAAAAGCCTTTACTGGCGGGGGAGGATTCAGCCTTCAAATTGAAACCACTGCTCAACATACACTGAACACAGGTAATGCTATTATGCAGAGAAACATTTCTTTTTAATAAGTAAGTTAGGGACCGCCATATGGGGTTTACCTTGACGTGGTATGGTGGCTTTTCAATTTTATGATCATAACTTTGGTAACTAAAAACCCCTGTTTTGTAAACATGCACTTGCATTTATACTGAATTATTTATGAGACAGGGGCCCAGGGAAGTGCATTGTAAGTAGCACTTCCATTATATTTAAATAGATTTTGATTTAGCCTTGAGTGCTTCCACAATTTCCCTCTAACATAGTGAATTTGCCCCCCATGGGAGATGTCCATTGTTTAACAGATTTTTTAAAAAAGTAGCATTTTTAAAAACAGATAAAGTTTAAAAACTTGCAACAACATTCAAAAGACTTTTATCTTACCACCATATTATAGGAGAACCAGTTTGGAATATGGAATTGCATAATTTGTAGTGAATAATTCGTTTTTTGTCTCACCTATCACATTTGCACTGGTCACAGCAACAAACAGCAATACAATGAGAATTTCAGTCCTCATGGCCATTCAAGTCAGATGTGAACTGGAATGTTCTATTCAGATTTCTTAATAGAAGAAGACTTATTTATATGAAATCAAAGAGGCTGTGGCCTATTGTCTTTACAGGATTATTCCTTATCAAGGATAATCGCTGGCAGAATTTTTCAGTAACCTTTTAAAATAATCCTTTTGTTTCCACAATATAACATCGTAACCTGAAACCCATTATTTACATACAATGTCGAATGTTTTAAAGTGTCATGGAAAAATAAAACATTTCTTTATTTTGTTGGAATAAAGCTTTATTTACTGCTGGAATTAAAGCAAGTTTTTATGTCTTTCTTTCTATTCAATCAAATCATTTTTGTTTCTTCTTGCTTTTGGAAGTTCCCCAGGGAAAGATCGCCGCCATAGATGTTCTCTTACAGGGATTTATTGCTATTTTTATTGGAATAAACGACACTGTGGGATTTGTATAAAAGGAATTATTTTCCACATCCTTTTAGGATAGTTGTTTTTGTTAGCAGAGAACTGATCTGAACTTCATGTGCAGCTTAAGTGTAAGTGTGAACAGTGACTTGGTTGCTTCATAGAACTCAGCATAAAACTTCAGCATAACATGTCTGCAACAGGAACTTTTCATAGAGAGCACACACAGGAAGAGGAAGACGAAAAATCACACAGGGTTACAGGTCAAACATGACATCACATTGCTAAGCAACAATAGACCCTCCCTGTATTAAGTAACATGCACTTGAACAATCTCTGTCTGTTGTTTTCCAACAGGTTTACTAGAGGTAATATTTCCATAGTATTTCCATTGCAGAATATCTTTTAGAATTTCCAGTGTTGATTTACTTAAGGTCGAATATCGAGGGTTAATTAACCCTCGATATTCGACTGTCGAAGTTAAATCCTTTGACTTCGAATATCGAAGTCGAAGGATTTAGCGCTATTCGTTCGATCGAACGTTTGAACGAAAAATCGTTCGACCGAATGATTAAATCCTTCTAATCGTTCGATTTTAATCCATCGATCGAACGATTTTTATTCGACCAAAAAATGCTAAGGAAGCCTATGGGGACCTTCCCCATAGGCTAACATTGACTTCAGTAGCTTTTAGGTGGTGAACTAGGGGGTCGAAGTTCTTTCTTAAAGAGACAGTACTTCGAATAGTCGAACGATTTTTAGTTCGAAACGTTCGATTCGAAGTCGTAGTCGAAGGTCGCAGTAGCCCATTTGATGGTCGATGTAGCCAAAAAAACCATTGAAATTCGATTTTTTTTTATTCATTCCTTCACTCAAGCTAAGTAAATGGGCCCCTAATTGTCTATTGATATTCCCCATTGTATCTGTGCATACTGATACTGTACTCGTCCATTTCAGCTCAATTGTTGTAAATTGAGCTATCTTTTTATTATTTTCTGGAAGTGAAATATTGTGTCCCGTTGTATAATTTCTCCTATCACACCCTATATCATCTATTTTCCTTTATTTCAAGTCCCGCTCAATAGAACCTGCCATTCCATAACCTCCCTGCCCTCACCGTGAAGAACCACCTACACTGAATGAAAGTTCTGCTCCTCTACTCTAAAAGGGTGGCCTCTGGAGCCTTGATATTTTTATGGAAAAAGAAGTCTTGGAGGCCAGTTAGTAGTAAATTGCTGTAGTCTAGATGGGATAGGATGAGGGCACAGATGATTAGTTGTTGCTTTTGAAGGATAGGGATGAATTTTGCAAATTGCATAGGAAGAAGTGACACGTTTTAGACATGGTGCTTCTATGATCATAGAAGGAGAGAGAGGAGATAAAGACCCCCACCAAACAATGTGCTGAGTTGCTGTGCTGAGCATGGCATCAGTAGAAATAGTAGGGAGATGGACCAGTTTTAGGTGCAAAGGTAATCAGTCAGTTTTCAAAATGAATCATTTAATAGTGCTGTTCCAGCAGAATTCTGCACTGAAATCCATCTCTCAAAATAGCAAACAGATTTTTTTATATTCAATTTTGAAATTTGACATGGGGCTAGACATATTGTCAATTTCCCAGCTGCCCCTGGTCATGTGACTTGTACCTGCACTTTAGGAGAGAAATGCTTTCTGGCAGGCTGCTGTTTTTCCTTCTTAATGTAACTGAATGTGTCTCAGTGGGACATGGGTTTTTACTATTGAGTGTTGTTCTTAGAACTACCAGGCAGCTGTTATCTTGTGTTAAGCTGGCCATAGATGCAAAGATCCGATCGTACGAATCATCGTACGATCGGACTTTCCCATCTCCCGACCCGCCATTAACCATTCAGATCAAAGTCTTACCAGTCAGATTAGTTAAAGAACAGATCAGCAATGTTCTGCCCCTGACAGCAATCGTACGATATCTATGTCCAACCAAAGCTGGTGACAGTCTCCCACTGAAAATCGTACGATCGGCAATACACGCAGAGATATTATCGGCAGCCGACAGAAATTTTCTAACCTGTCCGATCGACCAAACGACCGATCTCCGCCGGACGAAAAAAGTTCGGGACTCTCCACACACGGTCCGAAAATCGTACGAATCCTCGATTCGTACGATCAGATCTTTGTGTCTATGGCCAGCTTTAGGGAGCTGCTATCTGGTTACCTTCCCATTGTTCTTTTGTTTGGCTGCTGGGGGGAAAGGGAGGGGTGATATCACTCCAACTTGCAGTACAGCAGTAAAGAGTTATTGAAGTTTATTAAAGCACAAGTCACATGACTTGGGGCAGCTGGGAAATTGACAATATGTCTAGCCCCATGTCAGATTTCAAAATTGAATATAAAAAAATCTGTTTGCTATTTTGAGAAATGGATTTCAGTGCAGAATTCTGCTGGAGCAGCACTATTAACTGATTCATTTAAAAAAAAAATGTTTTTCCCATGACAGTATCCCTTTAAGTTCAGTTTGAGATGATGTTGATTCATCCAGTTGGAAATTGCTAAGAGGTGGTTTGAGCTTTGAGTCTCAGTGTAAGGTATTAATGAAGGGGCTTGTAACTGTAAATGGATATACACATGACAGTTAAGCCCTTTAAAGGACAAGGAAAGGCAAAAAAATAAAATCCCATTTTTACTTTCTTTAATGAAAAAGAAACCTTTCTCCAATATACTTTAATTAAAAAATGTGTACCGTTTTTATAAGAAACCTGACTGTATGAAGTGAAATTCTCCCTTCATTTACTGCTGTGGATAGGAATTGTCAGATGGTCCCTACCTGCTATGGGGAACAATTATACTTATGAACAGCAGGGGGAGCCCTCGTCTAACTTCCCAGCCATGCAGAACTCGAGCAGCTTTGTTTATGACGATCCCTAAGCAGCCCAGACCACACTGAGCATGTGCAGGGTCTGGGTCAGGCAAAGATGTTTAACAAAGTTGCAAGATGACAGCCCCTTGTGGCCAACTTTGAAAGCATAAATCATTTGTTTGATTAGGCTTTGTGGTGCAGTAAGTTCATGCTTATGTTTAGTATACAAAATACAGCATTTCTAGCCTTATTCTATTTTAGACTTTCCTTGTCCTTTAACAAACAAGGGAAAGTTGTGCTCACTGCTAATTATTAAAAACATTAGACGGGGGTGCAATGAGGCTGTGACCACAAAATACATATAGACAAATACAGGAGGTCCCCATTATCAATATATTTAGGACATTGAGCCATTTTGTTCTTACAGTTACTAAAAAATAGATTACACTTTAAACAAAACAGGGATGGTTTGTCCATATATTGGAATATATTTAAGCTGACCAACTACGTCAAATGTCTCAATGTCTTATATATATTGATAATGGGTTGAGTGCAGAGGATGGCACAAGAACAGAGAATAACAGAGAAAGATTGCTTTCGGACAGCCTGTAACTTCAGATATTGGCTCCTTCAAAGAACATTTATTTGAGTGGGTGGTTTAGCACCTGCATATCCTGTAGGTGATACTCACTTAAGAACTAATAGAACTACATCAGGGTGATCATAATTGATACATCTGAATTTCTCTATAACAGTGTTTTGCACTAATGGGGCCTAATTAAAGATTTGGACTTGAATCCACAAGTTCTGAACACCACAGATTTGCTTGTATCCTTTAGCTCACAAAGTGTTCACATGACTTGTAAACTTCTTATATTGCCATTGTGCTCATATCCCAGCAGATAATTTGTTTTTGAGACAATAACAGTACAAACAAATTTTGATTGCTTTGCCATTTTTAATGCTCTGAATTTGATATATATGCTATATTAACAGGAAATTGTATGTATGTGCTTATACTCAGATTAGAATATAATGGTCCTTCCTATGTTCTTTTCCTTTTCAATGCACTTTACCATGATCATCCACTTTCCCATGGTCCTTTCCTTTATGCTCTCCCTCATGCTTTCCTTTATGCTCTCCCTCATTTTTTCCTTTATGCTCTCCCATGTGCTTTCCATTTGATCTTTTTTGCCTAACCTGTTCAGTTACTGTTTCTTCTTCCTTGCCTTCCCCTTTCCCATGGTCCTGTCTATGTTCTTTTCCATGTCCTTTACCATGTTCAGCCACTTTTCCATGGTCCTTTCCTTTATGCTCTCCTTTATTCTTTCCTTCATGTTTTCCCTCATCCTTTCCTTTATGCTGTCTCTCGTCCTTTCCTTTATGCTCTCCCTCATCCTTTCCTTTATGCTCTCCCTCAACCTTTCTTTTATGCTGTCTCTCATCCTTTCCTTTATGCTCTCCCTCATGCTTTCCATTATGCTCTCCCTCATTCTTTCCTTTATGCTCTCCCTTGTGCTTTCCATTTGATCTTTTTTGCCTAACCTGTTCAGTTACTGTTTCTTCTTCCTTGCCTTCCCCTTTCCCATGGTCCTTTCTATGTTCTTTTCCATGTCCTTTACCATGTTCAGCCACTTTTCCATGGTCCTTTCCTTTATGCTCTCCTTTATTCTTTCCTTCATGTTTTCCCTTATCCTTTCCTTTATGCTCTCCCTCATCCTTTCCTTTATGTGCTCCCTCATGTTTTCCTTCATGCTCTGCTCCTTTCTCATTGCCCTTTCCATGCTCTTCTCCTTTCCCATGTCCTTTTTCATGTCCCTTCCCATGCTCTTCTCCTTTTCCATGTCTTTTTCTATGCTCCGCTCCTTTCCCATGTCCCTTGCTATGTTCAACTCTTTTGCCATTTGCTGGTACTTCTTCTTCTTGACCTTGCTCTTGATCCTCTTCTTTAGCATTTCTTTTATTCTTACTCTTTCCGTTGTCATCAAGTAGCCAAGTAAGGTCCTTTTCAGCTGGAATATATAACATTTTTTTTTATTGATGGAAAAGGTATTCATTCAAAAGGCACAACTCTTAGGGGTATATTGATCAGTGAATTGAAGTTAGAGATTGCCACAGTCCACTAGAGTGAAATTCCACCACTCTCCATTAATCTTTTATGGGATTTTTAAAAGAGTATTTATCAATGGGTGAAAGTAAAAGTGAAAACTCATCCTTTGATAAATATGCCTTTCAAAATCCCATAGAAATGATTGGAGAGAGGCAGAATTTCACTCTAGTAGACTGTGGCGATCTCTAACTTCACTTTTTGATAAATATACCCCCTTAGATATGAACTGTTCTGAACTCATTTTTAGCTAAACAATGCAGGTATAGGCCATGCAGCTTTTGCATAAGAAGAACATGCAAACTGTTTGCCAAGGTTTACATTTTAAAGATTTTAACTAACACATTTGTCAAAGCAGACCAGTCCTTGATGGGGCACAGAGAAAAATACTTACTGTGTATGAGACATCATGGATATATAAATTGGGGGCCTATCACCTAATGGCCTTAGCAGGGGTTATGGCCTAAATCAGTGTTTATTTAAGTAATAAAAATACATTGTTTTTATTGTAGGTATTGCACAGATGCAGAATATCACTGTTATGTTATATGGTATTTTATTCTTGATAAAAACTGGGGGTGCCCTCAAAACATTGCAGGAGCTGATGTGCTGCCCTAAAATATGACAAAGGCATTTAAAGAGATCTGCTGGCATGCTATCTTTACAACAAATACTTACTTGATGGGGTTGTGTGGACATCCCTTTCTAACAGCTGAAAACAATATAAGCTGTGATGTAAGTGTGTTTTTTGTGTTTTTTTACATAAACTAAAACATTTGTATTCATTTTTTTTCTAATTTTCAAGATAATAGCATTTTTTACACTGCTATTTTAATGAAAGGGAAACTATGGCACCACCTGCTGGTCAGTCATTCTGCCAGGCCTGACAGAAGACTTTGCTTGTCTCTTGTAAAATGTTCACCATTTTCTATTAGGGATGCACCGAATCCACTATTTTGGATTCGGCCGAACCCCCGAATCCTTCACGAACTGAATCAGAATCCTAATTTGCATATAGGGGTGTGAAGGCGAAAACATTTTTTACTTCCTTGTTTTGTGACAAAAAGTCACGCAATTTCCCTCCCCGCCCGTAATTTGCATATGCAAATTAGGATTCGGTTCGGCCTGGCAGAAGGATTCAGCCGAATCTGAATCCTGCTGAAAAAGGTCGAATCCTGGCCGAATTCCGAACCGAATCCTGGATTCGGTGCATCCCTATTTTCTATACAAACTAAGCCCAAGTGTGACGCAAGAGTACAATGTTCATAAGGATCTCTCTCATTGCCTTACCTCAAAAGGGTAATATCCTCTGTGCACAGAAAAGCTATAAATGTCTTTTCAAAGAAAAATATTTCAAGCCTGGTCTGCCTAAAATGATACTTACAGAATATTGGGTTCACACACTTCATTGCACCACATCGCAATTTACAGCATATAGTGTTATTGGTGCAGTCCTCATCCACCGTACAGTTTGGCAATTTGGAGTGGTAAGAGTGATGCTTAGAATGGCCTTCTCCCCCCTTTTCCTCTTTCCATTTCTTGCTCTTTTTCTGGAAATGTTCTTCCACTTTTTCTTTGATCTCTGGGTGTTTCTCCAAAAACTCTCCAAGGCATATTCCTCGCTGCCCATCTTTAGCCTTATCAGAAACCTCTGCTGACATAGAATTAGAGACTATAAGTTTCCTTTTTTTTCTCTTTACTTTCTATCAGATATTGCAGAGTTTTCCCTTTTACCCAAGTGCCTGGCTTACAGCTGTACAATGCAACAAAAATGTTGAGAGTTGAGACAAAGAACAAATACAAGTAGTAGAGAGCGTTTGGTGATATGCAGCTTCTTGGTTACATTTAATGATTTTTTTGATGTGAGGGTCAAAAAATTTCGAACCTGAACCTACCCTAATCTGACCTTTCTCAAGGGACTTGAAGACAAAGGGGTATATTTATCAAAGAGTGAAGTTAGAGGTCACCATAATCTTCTAGAGTGAAATTCCACCACTCTCCATTCTTTTCTATGGGATTTTGAAAGGAATATTTATCAAATGACAAACTTTTACTTTCACCCATTGATAAATACTCTTTTAAAAATCCCATAAAAATGAGTGGAGAGCGGCGGAATTTCACTCTACACTGTGGTGACCTCTAACTTCATTCTTTGATAAATAAACCCCCAAAGACTACATTTGTCTCAGTGAATCTCAAGAAAAATACAATTGGTCTAACTGTGATGATAAGTTTGATTCCAATCTTACTTTGCAATATCATTGCTTTGTGTATTTTACATTGATGATGGCTAACACTGGCCAAGTCTATTAGCCCATAGCAACCAATCACGTATTAGCTTTTATTGGCCTCGTGCAGTTTAGAATATTGAAACTGTGATTGGCTGTTATGTACCACTAAACCTGTTATGCATCCCTAGTCTCCAAATATTGCATTCAAATTAAAAAATGATATATCACAATTTGCAAATTTAAGTAGTAACATAAGACATCTAGGGGCCCATTTACTTAGTTTGAGTGAAGGAATAGAGGAAAAATAGGACTACTTTGACCTTCGACTTCGAATCGAACTATTCGAACTAAAAATCGTTCGACTATTCGACCATTCGACCAGTCGAAGTACTGTCTCTTTAAAAAATTCTTCGACCCCCTAGTTCGCCACTTAAAACCTACCGAGGCCAATGTTAGCCTATGGGGAAGGTCCCCATAGGCTTCCTAACAATTTTCTGATCGAAGGATAATCCTTCAATCGATGGATTAAAATCCTTTAAATCGTTCGATTCGAAGGATTTAATCGTTCGATCGAACGATTATTCCTTCGATCGTAGGAATAGCGCAAAATCCTTCGACTTCGACATTCGAAGTCGAAGGATTTTACTTCAACCCTAGGTAAATCTGCCCCCTAAAAAGACATTAAAAACATAATATTATTTATCAGTAAGAAATAAATGTTAGCCAAAAAAACTCTGTTACTGCTCATTGCAGCTTCGGGAACCTGTTTCAGTGTTTCTTAATCTTCACCCAAGCATACTTTGGGAACCAGCTTGCAAACCAAACATTTTATATACAAAACTGTATTCTGGAGGTGTCATGGACACCCACTCTAAAAAGCATGGTAAACAAATCTATGGTTCCAACCCATTGGTTTACTTTTCTCCACCAAAAACATTCAATACATTTTTATATTACCACGATAACACAGCACAAAATGATTGGAACCTTTCATGGTGCAGATTATGGAAGTACCAAAGCTTAGCAAACTCTAAAAAAAAGTATAGATTGTTACATTGTTAATTATAGATGCTCCAAACATGCAGCTCAGTCACAGGGACACTGTTTAAAGTGTAAAAAGCCACCATAGACTCATACTTATAACTAGTTCTAGGATCAGAATATCAGTCTATGATGCCTGGAGAATTCCTTTCAGATAGATTAGGCACTAAAGTTGGTTTGATACTCACCTAATACACGTGCACCAGCCACAGCAATGAACAGCAACACGGCAAGAATTGCAGTCCTCATGGTGACTCAAGTCAGATGGGACTCAATAAACCCGAGAATGGGAATGTTCTACTCAGATTTCCAAAGGAAAAAGGCATTATTTATACTAAAGCAAAGAGGCACATAGTTCTTACGTCATTATTCCTTATCAAGGATTAGCACTGGGGGACCATATCAGTAAACTTTTCTCTAACCAAAGACTTCTTTTGTTTAAGTAGCGCAATATGACATCATAACCCGAAACCCATCATTAATTCACAAGCTGGAATATGTTAAGGGTCACGGAAAACAACGACATTTTTCTTTTTTTTGAAATAAAGATTTGAATAATTTACTGCTGCAATTAAAGAAGGTTTTGTCTTTTTAATCCAATAATTTTCTTATTTTTTCCTGAAACAAACCTTTCAGGGAAAGGTCACAGTACAGCCACATCATGTTCCCTTATAGGGTCTGTTTGTTTATTTTTTAATGGAATAAATTCCAATGTTGTATTTCTGTAAGACTGAGCATTTCTGACACATTTAGCATAGACTTTATAGTATTATATAAAGTATAGTAATATATTATATTTAAGAGGTAATTTTGCTTTATAAGTGGCAAACTCATGAAGGGTAATTCATGGCCTCAACTTTACTGTACAAAATGCTTTTAAACCGAAAATCTAATTTTAAACTGAGAATCAGTGTTGGACTGGGGGGGTCTGGGTCCACCGGGACTGCCACATTAGGGGCCCACACACCCCTTGCCCCCCCCCGCTACCCAAATTTACCAACAAAGCAAATATTAAGGCCTTCAGTATGTGGGTCAACATTTTATAACTGTGCTTCAGTTCTGGGAAAGAATGAGTAACAAATACATAAAATTGTAGCTTCTTTTTGTGCTGTGGCCTCTTTTAGGGCTAGTCCACACTAGGAGATTCGGGGAGATTTTGCTTGACGACTAATCGCCTCGTATTTTGCGCGACTATCTCCCCGAACTGCCTCAGCGGTTTTCCCCATAGGCTACAATGCAAAGTCGCCTGCGCTAATGCACACGCGGCGATGCGTTTTCAATAGAAAACGCATCGCCGCATGTGCATTAGCGCAGGCGACTTTGCATGTGTTCATCTGAAGGCCTAGGGCTGATACTTCACTTTTGGGTGCTAAGGGGTTATCGTGAGGGGGTAGAAAAGTGTGTTCTCTCCTGGTGCCTCTCCCTATGCCTCTTATCAATTTAAATAGCGAGGTGCATTAGGGAATCAAGAGAGGATGGAGCAGAAAAGTTAACTAGGCTATCTTTGATAGCATCTGAAAGACCCACTCTGAATTGCCTGCATAATTTTATAAGGCAGTATCATTCCAGCCCATCTTTACTGCCCAATGGCGGAATTCAGCACAATCACTACTCCTTGACTGATTTCTGATGGCCCTGTGTTAAGGCTTTATGGAAGGTAATTTTGGAGTTATAGGTGTGTTCTTGCAGGGTTACTGCTGGTGAAAGCGTGTATTGCCCCTTTGCAATACATTGTTTTCTGCATTTGCGTTCTGATGGATGCAGTTATGCTGAATTTCTGTGAAAGAATGCTGCATTTTGGGTCAAATTTGATCAACTTTGCAAGACCTTGTTTTCTTTTTATAATATAAAAATGCACTGATTATAGTGTGATGCTTGTGTGTCTGGATCTTTTTGGTGATCTAGTCAGATATCACAATTGCCTGGTGACCCATGTATTTTTTTATGATCTGGATCATCAAGTTGGAGATCATCAGCATTCACATGATATTTAAAGCCAAATGAGTAAATGAGATCCCCCAAAGACAGGGAGAATAACAGATTTCATTCAAGATTCAAAGTTGTATTGTCATATGTACAGAGTACTGCATAGACACTATAGTCTTATCTTCTTCTAAATACAGTAAAGTTACAATAAGTTCTATCTACTCTAGCTGTAACTTACTATTATCAAAATAACCATAACCATAAAGTGTAAAATGTAGTGTTTCACAGTCTTTAGCATGTGCAGTGTATATTAGCAATATCGCTCATAAGTGTGTTGAAAGCACATTGCACATTATAATGCACTGTATGAGCATTTATTATTGCACATTGCAAACAGTCTCTACATATCGTTTGTTACATTGGTGAGTGTTATACAGTCTGACAGCACTGGAGTAAAACTGTCCCTGAATCTAGCAGTGCATGTGCGGATTAACCTTAGCCTCCTGTCAGAGGGAAGAGAAAAATGGCAGTTGCAGGATGAATAGAGTCCTTCATGATGTGCTCTGTCTTTGAAACAGTGGTGTAAATGTCCTGAATTGCTGGAAGTGGTGTGCTGATGATCTTCTGAGCTTTTCCCACCACTCTTTGAAAGGCTTTCCTTTCTTGTGTGAAACAGAGGCCGTACCAGGACATAATACAGCCTGTGTGGATGGACTTCACAATGCCCCTGTAGAAACTGGTGAGGACTGTGGTGGACATCCTGGATTTTCTCAGATGCTGGTGAAATTGATGGTGTTGGTGAGCATTGTTGATGACAGCTGCTATGTGTTCTGTCCACTTGAGGTTAGCACTCAGGGTGACCCAGAGGAACCTGAAGCTCCTGACCCTCTCCATGCATGAGCTGCATCATATTTCCTGAAAGCAATGACCAACTCTTTAGTTTTACTGACATTGAGAGAGAGGTTGTTCTCCTGACACCAATCTGTAGGCCGGCTCATCACTGTTGGTGATTAGGCCCACAATGGTGGTGAACAAGGAGTAAAGCAGCTGGCTCAGGACGCTTTCCTGCTAAATGCCGGTGTTGAGGAACAAGGTGGAGGAAGGGATTTTGCCAATCCCTACATGCTGTGGCCTGTTTGTGAGAAAATCCAGGATCCAAATGCACAGATTAGTCCCAGTGGCTTCTGGATTAACTGGATCTGGTGCTGAGGTTTTGATAGCACAACATACAGAGAAAGATGCTTAGAAAGGGCAAGAGCCAGGATGCAGTCGGATTACTGAGGGTATAAGGAGGGAGTCGTCAGCCATATCAAAGGCACATGATATTGGGCGATAAATCTTTCTATACCTTGTGTGCATATTTTTACAGCGCTTTATTAAACTGTCCCCTAAGTTAGGACTTTTGCAGGCAATTCCGTTTTTAAAAAAGGAAAAGTCGCCAGCATTTTTTAAATTTAGTGCATTTTTGGCACAGAGGACATGATTAGGGTTGCCACCTGGCCGGTATTTTACCTGCCAGGTGGCAAAGCACCCACCAAGGCCGGGGCCGAAATTACAAATTTACTGGCAATGTAGCTGCCGGTAAATTTGTAATATCCCTAACTAAAGCCCTTGGCCTGCCCCAATCTGCACAAAATATACCTTTTCTTCGGCGACTGGCCAATTGCATGCCGCCCCCTTTGACGTCCTGCCCCGCCCCCTTTGACGTCACGTCCAATTTTACCGCCCCCAGCACCAGCCGGTGCAAATTTTATTGAAAGGTGGCAACCCTAGATATGATGTAAGTGACAGAAGATTGAGGAAGATCTAGCTCCTTTATAGCACTTTGTCTGGTCTGAGGTGGCGAAGTCAAATCTGGCAAAAAAGGTAGCGTTCACTAAAATCTGCACTTTACTGAGGAAATAAAAACTCAAATTTGTATACATTTATTATACCCCAAAGCTGCTAGAAATACAGATCCAAAAATACTCCATGTCGAGGTCATGTAGAAGTCAATGGCAGATGTCACTGAAGTTGTTTCTTGACATTGTGATCTGCACTGGATAATCTGATAGTTGAGTCGAGTTTTCGCAGTGACAATTTGATAAAGTCATGTTTTCGGAGCATAACAATAGAATTTGATTTGCCGCTCTATTGTGTCATCGCCTTTTTTTCGAGAAAAATTATTGATGAATGAGTCTAGTTTGTGGATGGTAGTTTGGTCGACTTTGGTTTAATGAAAAACTGAGACAAACTAAAGTTTTAGTAAATAACCCCCAAGTGTTTGACTCAGAGTTTTATCTGCAGAGATGTGGGACGGAAATGGGGCCAAATTTATTTTGCTCCTTTCCTACACCTCTGTATGAATAAGGGAGTATTGTTTTTATATTATAGTACAGCTATGGGATCTGGAAACCCATTATACAGAAAGCTCAGAATTACGGAATGGCCATCTGCCATAGACCCCATTTTATCCAAATAATCCAGATTTTTAAAAATGATTTCCCGTTTCTCTGTAATAATAAAACAGAAGCTTGTAATTGATCCAAACTAAGATTTAATGTTTACATGATTTTCTAGTAGACTTAAGGTTTAAATATACAAATTATGGAAAGATCTTTTATTTGGAAAACCCCAGGTCCTGAGCATTCTGGAGAAAAGGTCCCATACCTCAACTGATATTGATGACCTTTTTTTATAGTTTTTGAATAAATTGCCTTCTTGTTCTGACTTTCAAATAGGGGTCATTGACAACAAATGCCCTGAAAGGCTAAACAATAAATGCCCTGAAAGACTACACATATATTGTTACTGCTACTTTTTATTACTCATCTTTCTATTCAGGCCCTCTCCTATTCATATTCCTGCCTCTCGTTCAAATCAGTGCATGGTTGCTAGGGTAACTAGGACCCTAGCAACCAGATTGCTGAAATTGCAAACTGGAGAGCTGCTGAATAAAAATAAATAAATAACTGAAAAACCACAAATTATAAAAAATGAAAACCAATTGCAAATTGTCTCAGAATTTCACTCCCTATTTCATGCTAAAAATTTATTCAAAGGTGAACAACCCCTTTAATGCCTTACTTATGATAAAGCAGGAGAGAGCAGCACATCACAGTGGGAAGGAGAGAAGGCTTGGCTGTTATTCCATTAGGGGCAGACAAGCAGGGCAGGTTGAAGACATGGGAAGGGGGTGGGGCTGAGATCACATGTCTAGTGTTTTCCCTATGTTGTGCGTACCAGGGCGTTGGCAGTGGGACATTTTTCTGGGGTCGGGGACACTCTATGGGGACAGATTTCTGCAGGGACATAGCATGTGAAACGGGAACAAACCTTAGTTTAACCATAAGCAGTTGTTGTTAGGGCCCAGTCTCATAGCCAGTAAGTAGAGGTGAATGCTTATAGGTCTCTGAGATACTAATAAAACTGCAGCAGAGGCATCATTCTGGACTTTTGCAATAATGGGGTGTACCCTCTTGCTTGCAAAGTGTCCATGTGACTTACAAACCACTTAAATTGCCATTGTGATCTTATCCGAGCAGATAATGCTTTTTTGAGACAATAACAGTACAAACCGACTTTTCGCTAGTTTTGCCATTTTTAATGCTCTGAATTTTAGTCTACATCTACAGAAACTGTGTTTCTGCGCTTATACTCGGATTAGCAGAGGCCTAAAGGGGTTATTACGAAATTCTTCACGTCAATAATTATGACATTGCTTAGATGTTCTTGGATACTCGGATACTTTCAATGTGCACGTTGTAATATATTCAGCAACCACCCTAATCTGCCCTTTTTTTTAACCCAGGCCTGACCTGGCCTGAGGTTAAAAAGATGATCAAAACCCAAGACTATATTAAACATTTGTCTCTGATGAAAAATACAATTTGTTTAAATGTGATGACAAGTTTAATTCCAATCATTGTATCATTGTGTATTTGAAATAGGAAATGGCTAACACTGGCCTAGGCTAGTAACCCAGAGCAACCAATCACCTGTTAGCTTTTCATCTGTCTAAATAATGAAAATATAATGACTCAATAAATTGGAGAATGGCAAAGTTCTGCTCAGATTTCCAAAGGAAAAGGGCATTATTTATATTAAAGCAAAGAGGCCGGTGGCACATAGTTTTTACATCATTATTTCTTATCAAGGATTACCAATGAGAGACGATTTCAGTAAACTTTTCTCTAAAGATTTCTTTTGTTTCAGCAGCTCAATGTGACATCATAACCTGAAACCCATCATTAACTCACAAGCTGGAATGTTCTAAAGAGTCTCAACAACAACCTTTCTCTTTTTTTATTTAAATAAAGATTAAAATGATTTACTGGTGGAATTAAAGGTTTACACTTTTAATCCAATCATTTTTTGTTTCTTCTTGATTTGGAGAGGGGGGTGGGGGTTCCTGGAAAGGTTATGGTACAGTCCTATAATGTTCTATTTATTAACTTTTTAATGGAATAAAAAACATTGTGGGATTTCACACATTTAGCATTACATTTATATTTACTAAGGTCATTAATGTTCAAGTTTAAATGCAGATTTTTTTAAAATTCCCCATAATTCCAGTCTAATTGTGGTTAAAGTTGCACCCAATGTAGCAAAATGCACACAACAGCAGGTGAGTATGGCAGCAAATCCGATATAAGATGCATCTCACATTTTCAAAATTGGGATTGTGTCACTTCTGGTGCTCAGCGTTAAAAATATGTTTGTGTGATTTTTTTTTTCTGTTGCTCCTATTGACAACCTACTGTGGGAATCCCATAATAACTGCCACTTTTAGGGTGGCAAAAGCTACCGGGACCCCATGTGTCAATAGGCAGCAGATGGGTGCAATGGCACTTGTCCCGACTATATGGAGCTGGAAGGAGATTATTTGTTCCTTATGCATTGTGTCAATACCTCTTTGTGACTGCGTTCCTAAATAATCAAATTTCAAAAACAGAATCATTAAAATGATTATTGATTGATGGTGTGTGTATAATATGCAGTACAAATTATTTCAGCATTATTGCCCATGGAAATAAAAACTACACATGCCTAGAGTGCATTGTAGGTGAAAATGATATATTGGAGTTAAATAAAGACACTAGGGGGCAGATTTATCAAGGATCGAATTTCGAAGTTAAAAATACTTCGAAATTTGACCATCGAATTGAAATACTTAGAATATCGAAGTCAAAGTTTTTTTCATAGAATTTGGGTATCCTGCGGTCAAAGTAAAATTGTTCGATCGAACGATTAAATCCTTTGAATCGAGCGATTCAAAGAATTTCAGTGATCGATCTAACGATTTTACTTCGACTTCCACAAACTTAGAAAAATGCTCTAGAAGGTCCCCATAGGCTAACATAGCACTTCGGCAGGTTTAATTTGGCGAAGTATTGAAGTCAAAGTTTTTTTAAAGAGACAGTACTTCGATAATCGAATGGTCGAATATTCGAACGATTTTACTTCGAGTCGAAGTCGAAGTCATAGTATCCTATCCGATGGTCGAAGTATCCAAAAAAATCACTTAGAATTTCGAATTTTTTTACTTTGAAAATTCCCTCGAATTCACTTCAACCCTTGATAAATCAGCCCCTAGAAGTCCATCTTCTTGCTCGTATGTCCTAAAAAATTTTTAAATTTTTTAATTGATTGGTTCATTATTTCTGGAGACTCTCACATTTTCCTTTTTTGAAATGTTGTCTTGGACCTACACCCTAGGACTGGGGTGAATTGTGTGTATATTCTCCATGATTAACTTTAATATCTAATTTTGAACTATTAATTATTTTGGAGTAGTACCTATACATTCATATATTTCTTTGGCATCAACACAAATTATATTATCCTAGAAGTCCATCTTCTTGCCTTAATACACACTTTCACCCATTTATTGCACTGCCGCTTCCCATTTGTTCACAATTTACCAAAAGTGCAAATATTGAGAGCCTCAGTATGTGGGACAATATATTATAATTTTAAGTTCCGTAGTCTCATTAGACAACATATATAAACGCTTGTGTATTTTAATAGATAGTTAGCTAGCTAAACTGGATGGATTGATGGATAGATAGATAGATAGATAGATAGATAGATAGATAGATAGATAGATAGATACTGTATTAATAGATAGATGGCTAGAGAGAGATAGATAGATGTATACTGTATAATATGAGAAGAGACCTCCATAGTGTAATCAGCACTGGTTGTTTACTCTCAAATTCTCTTAAGAAGTTAATTTGAGTTCTTATTCTTGTGCCAGTGATTGTTGCTCTATCTAAGTATATGTTTGTAGATTTTTATTCTTCACAAACATATAATTATTGTGTTCTTATCTTATCTCAACCTTTTAACTTTTTTTAACCTGCCTAACTGCCAGTTGATCCAGAGGAAGGCAAAAAAAAAAACATCTGAAAACTCTCCACTTTGCCTCAGAGGGGGAAAAAAATCCTTCCTGACTCCAAAATGGCAGAAAATCAGATCAACTTGTACTATGAGCTTTTTCCCATATCCCTGTATTCCCTCACTTGCTAAACACCATCCAACCCCTTCTTATACCTATCTAATGTATCAGCCTGTACCACTGATTCAGGGAGACAATTCCACATCTTCACAGCTCTCACTGTAACAAACCCCTTCCCAATATTTAGGTCGGAATGGGTGACCTTGTGTCAGCTGGAAAGACCTACTGGTAAATAAATCATTAGAGAGATTATTATATGATCCCCTTATATATTTATACATAGTTATCATATCACCCCTTAAGCGCCTCTTCTCCAGCATGAACATCCCCAATTTGGCCAGTCTTTCCTCATAGCTAAGATTCTCAATACCTTTTACCAGCTTAGTTGCCCTTCTCTGTACCCTCTCTAATACAATAATGTCCTGTTTGAGTGATGGGGCCTTATCAGTGCTCTATAAAGTGGAAGAATGACCCCTCTTCTCGTAAATCAATGCCCCTTTTAATACAGCTCAAGACCTTATTTGTCCTTGATGCTGCTGACTGGCATTGATTGCTACAGACAAGTTTATCATCTACAAGGACTCCAAGGTCCTTTTCCATAATGGATTTGCCTAGTGCAGTCCCATTAATGATATAAGTGGCTTGGATATTTTTACATGACTTTACATTTATCAACATTGAATCTCATTTGCCACTTAGCTGCCCAGATTGCCAGTTTGACAAGATCCTGTTGCAAGTGCCACATCCTGGATGGAATTAATTGGGCTGATAATTTTGTGTCATCTGCAAACACTGATACATTACTTACAACACCCTCCCCTGAGTCATTAATGAACAAGTTAAATAAAAGTGGACCCAATACCGAGCCCTGATGGACCCCACTAAGAACCTTACGCCAAGTAGAGAATGTACCAGTAACAACCACCCTCTGTACCTGATCCTGTAGCCAGTTTCCTATCCGTATGCAAACGACTTCATTAAGCCCAACAGACCTTCATTTACTGTAGACCTGAGAAAGCATAACAATTTTCTGCTGTTACGAAACTCTGATTGTCAGCACTAGAGGTCACTCTTGCCCACACAAGGTTTGGTATTTAGCACGTCTATGGACTAACTAGAACGTTTGCTAATGTTGGCATCTCAAAATTTCTGGATTAACAATGCTACAGATTGAGAAAACTGATATAGAGTCAGATAGTAGGGACCTCTGCCCAAGTTTTCCTTTCCCCTGCATTTTGTCTGTCTCTTTTTATTCCATGTGTCCTTGTTCAGTAGCCAAATCATAGGCGGAGGGTGATTTTTGTGCTTGGGAAGACTATGTACTACCGCTGTGGGCACACTGATACACATACAAATGGTTTAAAAGGGTTGCTCATCTTTAAATTAACTAAATAACTTAGTATGATGTAGAGAGTGACATTTTAAGACAATTTGCAATTGGTTTTCCGTTTTTATTTGTGGTTTTTAAGTTATTTAGCTCTTTATTCAGCAGCTCTCCAGTTTGCACTTTCAGCAATCTATATGGTTTCTAGGATCTAAATGTACCTAGCAACCATGCATTGATTTGAATTAGAGACTAGAATATGAATAGACCTGAAAATAAGATACCTGAAAAGAAAGATGAGTAATAAATAATAAGTAGCAATAACAATACATTTGTAGCCTTACAGAGCATTTATTTTTTAGATGGGGTCAGTGACCCCCATTTGAAAGCAGGAAAGAGTCAGAAGAAGGCAAATAATTCAAAAAACTATAAGAAATAGAAAATGAAGGCCGATTGAACAGTTGCTTAGAATTAGCCATTCTCTAACATACTAAAAGTTAACTAAAAGGTGAACCTCCCCTTTAATACAGTGTTAGAATTTACAGGTATTATTTTAGCTCAGCAACTTCAGGGTATATAAATATATAACACAAATGTTAAACAGGGTAGATTAGTTATCCTCTTTTTATCTAGCTAGGACTGAGCTGCCCCTTTAAATGAACACAAGTAAAAACAGCCAGGGTCGGAATGGGGGGCTTGGGGCCCACTGGGGCTACTGGCCTCAGGCCCCCCTGCCGCTCTGACACGTGTATGTGCGTCAGTGCGCATACACGCAGCGCAATGCTCACACGCATGCGCGTGGCAGAGGGGAGTAGTGCAAGTGCTTGGACCGTGCGCCTGCCTAGGTGCATCCCCCACGCGCATGTGCTCACGGCGGGGCACCAGCCCAAGGAATTCGGCCCTGCATAACAGCCTTTATCTCTGGCCCCAAACCCCTTGTATTTGCCAACTGCCATAGCTTTAGCAGAAACCGAGGAAACCCCTTAAGTGACATATATACGGAATGCATTTTAGGACATCATTAGGAGAACACATGCACCTGCATGCGCTCTTGTAAAGAAGAAGTATACAGACTCGTCTCTTATTCTACTCACTTATCTGAAGAAACTGCAGTCACAGCTCCTTGCTTCCCACTTTTACTGTTGCAATCTCCACCCTCGTGGCTCATTCCCCAGCCATCCCTCCTTAGACATCCCCCGCGCAGCTCTCAGCCCTCCCTCATCAGCCCTCCCTCCTCAGACCTTAGCTCGTAAGCCAGGCTGATAGCTGAGGAGGGAGAGCTGAGGAGGGAGGGTTGAGAGCTGAGGAGGGAGGGCTGAAAGCTGAGGAGGGAAGGGGATGGAGGGTTTTTGTAATGAGGGCTGAGGAGGGAGGGCTGAGAGCCGAGGAAGGATGGCTTAGGATGGAGGGTTTTTGTAATTAGGGCTGAGGAGGAAGGGCTGAGAGCTGAGGAGGGAGGGCTGAGGATGGAGGGGTTTTGTAATAAGGACCGAGGAGGACATTAAAATGCCCTTTGCTATTCATTCAGCAACACATTTTATTAATGCCACCCACCAGCCCCACTGTCTACAGATGCAATGTGCTCCTATGTAACCTCTGATCACTAGATTCAAACAGCTTTCACATTAAGAGGCTCCATTCTATTGCTTTCCGTAGCTTTAATACGATTTACCATTAAAACAAATAGTTAAATGAACAACTATTATATCTATAAAAATAGCTCAATCCGTAACATGACACACTCTACCTGCGCTGGTTTCCCGATCTGCTGCTCTTGCCTGTAGCTCCTCCCCCATTGGGCGGGCTAAGCTTTCACAGGTAAGGAGTTCAGAGCTACAGACAAGGTATGAAGTAAAGTACTACAGCCATGAGGGTGGGGTTTAGGTGACGGACACTTTAGAACAATCTTCTTCCTGATGTGCTCGCTCCCCATCTTATTGCTCTAATGGCCATCTATGCTAACCTGCGAGCAATACAGGAACAGAAAACTACAGCGTGCCATTACAGACAAGTTTAGGTGAATTTGACCTGGATTTTGGTTTGGGTAGTCTTAGCCTCTCAAGCCTTCATCATGAATCCGCCCATGAAAAATCAAGGCAAAGCTCTCACTATGGGGTAATGTAAAAATAGGTGCAGTGTTTGCCCCAGGTATGATAAACATCTCATTGGTTGACATGGGTTACTAGACTTGAAGAAACTTTACAATTGCTATTAAATTTACCTTTATGTATATTTGCACATCCTGTAGGGCAGAGGTCTATCTTGGGTTTTCACCTTCTTTGTAAAATGAAACGTACATAATCTCACTTCACCCTAACTGACTTTTAGGCTTACCAACACATAACTGCTTTGGATTCCCTTAGAGCAGTGATCCCCAACCAGTGGCTCGTGAGCAATACGTTGGCCACCAACCCCTTGGATGTTGCTCCCAGTGGCCTCAAAGCAGGTGCTTATATTTGAATTCCAAGCTTGGAGGCAACTTTTGCTTACATAAAAACCAGATGTACTGCCAAACAGAGTCTCCTGTAAGCTGCCAGTCAACATAGGGCTACAAGATATCCAATCATATCCTTTATTTGGCACCCCAGGAACTTTTGTCATGCTTGTGTTGCTCCCCAACTTTTTTTTTACATTTGAATGTGGCTCACAGTAAAAAGGTTGGGGAACCCTGCCTTAGAGGGTGGGAATAACTTCAACATGGGATGACAAATAGGCAGGGGCGGAACTATCGGGGGAGCAGGGGGTGCGAGAGGGCCAGGGCCCGCACCCCCTCATGGCCCCCCGGCAGTCAGCACGCCGCATATTCCCGGCCAGTTCCAGGTGTACGGAGGGGGGCGGGGGGCCTGGGTGCTTGTCCTGCGCCAGGGCCCGCCCCCCTCTAGTTCCGTTTCTGCAAATAGGCGCACTAGTCCTACAATTTACAACTGATATTATAAACTCAAAGTGTGTTTTTATGCATTTTGCAACGTAGTATTGCATAGGTTGGCCCAAAACCCTCATGACTTGACTGGGTTCAGCTCAGTGCAGCACTTATTTATCGGATTGCAGCCGGGTGGCAGGCCAAACTCTGCCCACAGCCCTCCACAACCATAATGTCAAGGTGGCCCTATCTCTCCTCCTATTACTCTGAAAACTGTCCAAAGCCTTTAATGCTTCAGGAAGATGGGAGGACTAGATTACACCAATTAATATACAGTAAGTATATATTAAACCATTTGACCTCCAGCTGATGTTGAAGGCTGGTAGACACTGGTTGGCAATCCCTAGATTAAGATACTGAATACGAGTAATACGTAATTTATGCCATGTTTATAGAATGATGAAAAACAAACAATTTGCTTTTGTTCAGATTTTTATTGTTTGTATTTCATATGCATTAACTATGGGTCTCTGTGCTGCCCTTTAGATTATTATGACCTGCTTATTATTTTTCAGTTGCAGTCATTTCATGTGATGAGTTTTGCTTTACTCTGCCCATACTTTCTCTGCTTTCTGGGCTATTTGACTCTTCACTGTCACTCTCATCATTCTCATCTAATCTTTTTATCCTCTGCTCATTTTCATCTTTTCCTTTACCCTTCCAATCTTTCTCCTCTTTCCTTTTGCCTTTCCCATTCTGTACAGTTGGTCCCTCTCTTGGGTTATGCATTCAGGAATCTAATATGTACTTAATCTCCTTGGTGGGGCTCAGGCTGTTCAATAGCTACACTACTCCTATCCTCCTGTGAATATTCCAGTGAATAACTGCACACTGTCTTTACTATTAGGCCTATTTGGTCTAGGCTCCAGTCTTCAACTACCTGTCTGGCCAGGTTGAATCCAGAAAGAAATGAGATAGAGCATGTGTGCTTTCTCTTTTATACAGTAGAACAGTGACAGAGAAACCTTTAACACAGTAAAAGGAACCAGTTTCCCACCCATGAGTGTTCAAAACTCTAAATTAGGGCCACTCTTATGGAACTGCCGGTATAAATGGTAAAACAATCTCTAACATGTTCATTTAAAAACTAAAAAAATCTCCACTGAAAATTAATGAGATAAAAATCACTCTAAAGTACTTTGTTATTAGCTGGCACAGTTTTATTGTTTGCAATAAAAGCATACAGTCAAAAAAGCATACAGTAGTGCTGCTTTCTTAATGCAGTTATTGAGTTATTCTTCTTTACCTTTTCCCTTCCCTTTCCCCTTTCCTTTCCCCTTTCCCTTTCCTTTCCCCTTTCCTTTTCCTTTCCCCTTTCCCTTTTCTTTCCTCTTTCCCTTTCCCTTTCCTTTCCCCTTCTCCTTTGCTTCTCCTATATTCTCAGGTTCTTCTTCTACTCCCCCTTGTGATCGCTTTGATCTAACTACTACTGCATCACCCTGGACCCCATATGATCTTTTTTGTCTACTTTCGTGTCCATTCCTTTCAACAGAGTTGGAGTCAGTTTCTTTGCTTCTGCTATTATCAGCCTTATTATTGTGTTGCTCTTCTTCACTATGGCTGTTACTCTCATTTTCTCTCTTTCTACGATGGATCCCCTGGTTTTCTTCTTTCTCTTGACTTTTGTCATCTTCAATTCCCACTGCCTCTTCCCCATGGTCTTCGTTCTCTTCCACAGCTTTTAGATTTTTCTGGGACTTTTTCTTGCCATAATTGACTAAGTCTGCTGCAGCTGGAAGATATAACACAAATGTTGTGAGTTCCAAAAGTTATTGATCTTAGACCCCCAGACACGCTTATATTTTCTTACTTAAAGTTTAAAAAACAAGATCTAATTTCCTTTTCAGATTCAGATAAATTTGAATTAATAAATTAATAAAGAGCCCAGTGTCAGACAGACTCCCTCTCTCCATTTTGAAATCCTCAAAAAAATCGGCACTGCACAATGAGCCAATCGCAGCAGTGTGCGTGCGCACCGAGCGAGCCTGCATGCGTGCGCGCCGGCCATGCTTCACAGTAGGGGCCGGACGGGGGGCCCTGGACAGCGGTCCCGGTGGGCCCTGGGCCCCCCAGTCCGACCCTGAAAGAGTCATATGAAAGGACATGGGAACTTCCAACTCCTTGGGGTAGATTCAAGGACGAAGTGGCTAACGCTAGCGACAATTCGCCAGCGTTACCATACGTAGGGACATTGCCTATTCACTGACAGACGCAGGCGTCAATTCGCCAGCAAAAAAAAAAACATTGCTAGCATTCGTTTGCACTCTCTGGCGAAAGGTCATTAATCCGCAATTTCAGTAAAGTGCGGATTTTACTGAACGTTACCTCTTTCGCCAGAGTTGACTTCGCCACCTCAGACCAGGTGAAGTGCTTAAAAGCAGCCAGATCTTCCTCAATCTTCTGTCACTTACATCATATCCTGTCTGCCAAAAATGTATTAAAGTTCAAAAAACGCTGGCGCCTTTTCCTTTTTGTAAGTGGGATTCCCTGCAAAAGTCCTAGCTTCAACTTTTTTTGGGTAACTGCTTTTCTATAGAAACTTCATAACACATGGAACATTCATTTTACAGTGGGATCATGTTTTGGGCATTATATAAATTCTCTTGTCTTTATTAAGGTTCCCTGGACATTTTTAATAAAAAGTGGTAACTTCAAGCATTTGCACCAACATTTATAATAAAGACCTCCATAAAACTTTAAATCAAAGTCTCTGGGGAGCTTTTGATGCTTTTGGGTAGTGATGGGTGAATTTGCGCCGTTTTGCTTTGCCGAAAAATTTGCGAAGCGGCGCCGGCGTCTCGTTTTTGACGCCGGTGAATTTTCGCCAGTGAATTTTTGCGCCCGTTTCGCGAATCGCGCGAATTCGCCCATCACTACTTTTGGGCAGTGGGAAGGAAATCTGAATAGGGGGACACTTTTTCAAAAGGGGTAGGCTGATTTTCTTTATTTTAATGAAAAGTTCCCAAATATAGATTAATTTGGTATTATGTTATGTTTTGCAAGTTTTCGTTGCGTGTTTTTTAAAGTTCCAATAAAATTAGAAGTTTTATATGAATGTTGGTCTGGTGAATGCGCCCCATCAGAATAAGCTGCGAGTGCTCATTTACTGCCTTCAATTGCCCTGGAAGTATAGGAGAGGGAATTATTAACCATCTGTAATTTTTTTATGTAAAAGATATATCAAAGAAAACAAAGACGAGGCAGTGAATTCTTGGCAGACTTGAATATAAATGTAAGTGCCGTGATTTTTTGGAGTTTCAAATCATTGGTGTGTGTAGGTGCCCCCCTTGTGTGTGTAGGCGCCAGCGAGATTTGGTCAAACAAATTGAATTTCTTTAAAATAAATTAAGAGAAAAGAAAAACAACGGTCATTGAGAATTCTATTCGTTACACCTATGGGTCACTGGCCATGAACTGCACAGGCCTACATGTCTATGGATCATGAGATCTGTCCAGCTGCTCTGCTGGATATCCTGGAACTCATGATGTGTGTTGCTCCCTTGCAGGTCTGAATTTAAATATAAGTGCTATTAGATACATTTGTCCAGCAAATTGTAGATTGTAATGAATAACATTCAGCACCAGGAGGAAGGTTTGGAAAGTGGAACACAATTCCCAGAGCTGATGTCATCAAAACACCTGGTGATGAAAGGTACTTACATCTAATTAATTTCATGCACTTCATTCCACAAGGGCTTCTGCAGCATCTGGTGTCGTCAGAGCAGTCTCCATCCTTGGAACAGTCTTCCATAGCAGAAAAGTCAGGCAAGAGGGATTTGTTATGTGTATGATTACTCTTCATATATTTTGCGATCATATCCCAGATCTCTGGGTGCTTTTGAAAATACTGGTCGGGGCACATGGCTTGATTTTCATTCTCTGCTGAAGTGGAGAAAAGTCAAGTGTTCTGAATGCTGTCTTTGATGGCATTGAGTTAAAATCAGGCAATACATACTAGGGATGCACCGAATCCAGTATTCGGTTCGGGATGCGGCCTTTTTCAGCAGGATTTGGATTCGGCCGAATACTTGTGCCTGTCCGAACCGAATCCAAATCCTAATTTGCATATGCAAATTAGGGGCAGGTAGGGAAATCACGTGATTTTTCATCACAAAAGAATCATTATTTTTCTACTTTTTCCATTCCTGGCCCTAATTTTCTTATGCAAATTAGGATTTGGTTCAGCTGAATCGTTCACTAAAGATCCCAAATAGTGGATTCAGGGCATCCTTAATAAATACACAAATTAGGCTAAAGCAATATTAACAAGGTCACCATCAGTAATTTAGGGTCCCCATACAAGTAAGTTAGCAGGCCCCAATTATTAGCCCACCAGTCACCTGAGCCCACTGGGCCCTGAAACAGGTAGAATAGAGCCCACCCAGTCACACCTCATTAAGTCAAATCCCCATACGAAGAACACATAGTTGTATCAAGTAATATATTGTTTGTTTGATATCTTTTTGGGTAGGTTAAGCTTCCCAAAATCATCATTATTCTCCGCCTATGTGTTGTGATCCAAATGGTTGATCCATTAATTGGATCATTCCAATTTGGACCAGCATATTGGTTGCCAAATCGGGTAAAGATCGCTTATAGGGGCGCCTGCTGTGTAAATCCGGCACTGCTTCCAATACTTTATTATGCTCCGCTCTATCTCAATATTTTACATTATCATCTCTCTGCCTAATGCACTTCCAGGAATATTCCAGGAGTTGTGTAAAAAAAAGTACCTATATTTATTCTCATTGAAGACATTTTTCTACATGTTTCCTGGTGTGACTATTCCTGCCCTCCCCAAAAATAAACAAAAATCTGAGTAACAAAGTGATTGAAAAATCACCAATAACAGAAATATTCTGAAAATAAAATGAACATCTTACTTTGTTCTTGTGCGCTGATCACCGCAATGAAAAGCAACAAAGAGACGACTTGGATCTTCATGGTGATTTGAAGACAAATGTGACCCAATACACAGACAGAAGAAAAGTAAGTTCAGCTCAGACTTCCAATGGAAAGAGGCTTATTTATACCACAGCGTGGAGGATCATGCCTACGGTTGGCACAGTAACCTTGTATTAAAGCATTATTCCACAGCAATGATTTTAAATGGAAGATTTACATAGAACCATAAGTGCTAACTGCACTAATTAGGATTAAATCATATTAAAAACAAGTTTTTTTTATTTTATGAAGATTTTGAATTAATCTTTGAGGCTTAGCCTATTTTGTTCTGGTTGGATTTGTGATCGGGGCCAAAATAACCTTTATGAATTATACATTATGTTTTCCTGACCTTTGAGGTTACATTTTTATATTTTCATGAGCTTAAGTAGAACACTTGGCATCTGAAGAAAAAAAAGTCCAAAATTAGGAATTGTATATTTAATGTCATTGCTCAGAGCTTTGTGGAAGTTTTAAGAACATATTTATTAAAGGACGGATTTATCAAAACTCGGATTTTGGTTTTTACAGTGATGCAAAATAGTTGGGGACAAAAATCAGATCTGGGTTTTTAGAAATAAGAAAAATATTTTTTCATCAGAAAAGCAACATTTGTAATTGATTTATATACATTTAGGGGGTTATTTATCAAAGTCTGAATTTATCCTAATATTTTCTGGTACAAACTCCGTTCAAATCTGATCTGTTTTTTACACTGTTATTACATTTTCCCGAAAATTTGCTTTGCGGGAAAAAATCGAATTTTCACGTTTTTTTTTTTTTTGATTCTTCATACAATTTTCAAGTTTTTTTAGGATTTTTCACTCGAAAACTCAGATTTTTTCCCGAAAAGTCCGAAAACGTTAGGGTATTGCACGAAACCCAGCGCACATCAAAAAGTCATTGGGACTTTCAACCTCGACAGGTCTGAGATGCCGGATTTTCAGATTCAGACTTTTCCATCCTCTGGGTTTAATAAATTCTGAAAAATGTGATTTTTTTAACAGTCTGATTTTATAAAAAAAATTAAGATTTTTTTGTGATTTATGCTACATTTTTTTTTTTGTGATTTTTCTGCTACAAATATTACAAACATAGAAATTGCCGAAAACAGAGGGTTCCTTTGCCCCATGGTTTCTCTTGTGTCCCAAAACATCCCCTATGACAATGATTTGCACATAACCTCTTTTGCAGTGCCACATAAACTTAGAGGAGGGTATTGTAAGTAATGTATCAGTGTTTGCAGATGACACAAAACTATCAAGCCCAATTAATTCCATCCAGAATGTGGCACTTGCAAAGGATCTTGACAAACTGGCAATCTGGGCAGCTAAGTGGCAAATGAGATTCAATGTTGATAAATGTAAAGTCATGCACCTGGGATGTAAAAATATGCAAAGAGGCTTTCCCTGTAACAGATCTGGTGACCCAATAAACACAAATATATGGTATAATGTATGTATTACGTCTGCAACTCCTTCAGAAAATGATGTTTTTTGCGTCAATGTGTTTGAGTCCTGCGAGACCAACTATAACCTGTTTTACATAGCGCTGTTACATTCTGCATTTCATGCTCCAAATGTATAACTGTTCAACCTAACTTAACAAGTTGTGGTCCTGCGAGACCAACTACACTTTATTTCAGTAATGCCTACTTTGTTTGTGTTTAGTTTTGCTTTTGTCTAAAATTCAAAATAAAAACCTTAAATCCAAGCCACTTATACCCTTAATGGGACTGCAGTAGGCAAATCCATTATGGAAAGGGACCTTGGAGTCCTTGTAGATGATAAACTTGGCTGTAGCAAGCAATGCCAGTCAGCAGCATCAAGGGCAAATAAGGTCTTGAGCTGTATTAAAAGGGGCATAGAGTCACGGGAGGAGGGGGTCATTCTTCCTCTGCATAGAGCACTGGTAAGGCCCCATCTAGAATATGCCGTACAGTTTTGGTCTCCATCACTCAAACAGGACATTATTGTATTAGAGAGGGTACAGAGAAGGGCAACTAAGCTGGTAAAAAGTATTGAAAATCTTAGCTATGAGGAAAGACTGGCCAAATTGGGGATGTTCATGCTGGAGAAGAGGCGCTCAAGGGGTGATATGATAACTATGTATAAATATATAAGGGGATCATATAATAATCTCTCTAATGATTTATTTACCAGTAGGTCTTTCCAGCTGACAAAAGGTCACCCATTCCGATTAGAAGAAAAGAGGTTCGGAGGGTTTTTTTTTACAGTGAGAGCTGTGAAGATGTGGAATTGTCTCCCTGAATCAGTGGTACAGGCTGATACATTAGATAGCTTTAAGAAGGGGTTGGATGGTGTTTAGCAAGTGAGGGAATACAGGGTTATGGGAAATAGCTCATAGTACAAGGTGATCCAGGGAATGATCCGATTGCCATTTTGGAGTCAGGAAGGAATTTTTTCCCCTCTGAGGCAAATTGGAGAGGCTTCAGATGGGTTTTTGCCTTCCTCTGGATCAACTGGCAGTTAGGCAGGTTATAAATAGATTTAAGGTTGAACTTGATGGACGTGTGTCTTTTTTCAACCTAACTTACTATGTTACTATGTTATAGATGCAACCATTGGTACAAGGGCCACAAAACCAAATGTATCCTTAGGCTGTACTGACTATAGTGATTGTGTCAATAAAAAATACAAATTGGGGTTTTCTATAAGTGACTGTTTGGTGATGAACAAATCTCTCTTGCAGAAAAATTCCCGAAATGGCAAAAAAGTCATGGGACACATTGAAGTCAATGGGTGTTTTTTGCAGCAATTTTTTTTTACAACACAACGTTTTTTTGTACAGATTTGAGTCTATGTCCTCTTTTGTTTTTATTTTGTTGCAAAGCCTGGTGCGAAAAAAACACTTTGGTTTTCCTTGTTCCAGGTTATCACTAATGCTCTGGGCCATGCATACAGTCTATCTGACACCCTTGGGCTGAATGCAATGTAAAGCCATTAAATAATTCACTCTCTTCTCAGTTGTAGATCTGAAAGAATGGCTCTAGGGAATCTATGTTGAACCCTAAATATTTTGAACACATTGCAGATGAATTGCCACCAAATCATTCAGTGGTTATTGAACCCTACAATAAATATATGTCCCTCCTCCTACCACAGTATGACATATCATGGTTTTCTCAACTGCAGATAATAGGTGTCTTTAAAGGGATACTGTCATGGGAAAAAAATTTTTTTCAAAATGAATCAGTTAATAGTGCTGCTCCAGCAGAATTCTGCACTGAAATCCATTTCTCAAAAGAGCAAACAGATTTTTTTATATTCAATTTTGAAATCTGACATGGGGCTAGACATATTCAGTTTCCCAGCTGCCCCTGGTCATGTGACTTGTGCTCTGATAAACTTCAATCACTCTTTACTGCTGTACTGCAAGTTGGAGTGATATCTCCCCCTCCCTTCCCCCCCCCAGCAGCCAAACAAAAGAACAATGGGAAGGTAACCAGATAGCAGCTCCCTAACACAAGATAACAGCTGCCTGGTAGATCTAAGAACAACACTCAATAGTAAAAACCCATGTCTCACTGAGACACATTCAGTTACATTGAGAAGGAAAAACAGCAGCCTGCCAGAAAGCATTTCTCTCCTGAAGTGCAGGCACAAGTCACATGACTGGGGGCAGCTGGGAAATTGACAAAATGTCTAGCCCCATGTCAGATTTCAAAATTGAATATTTTGAGAAATGGATTTCAGTGCAGAATTCTGCTGGAGTAGCACTATTAACTGATGCGTTTTGAAAAAAACATGTTTTCCGATGACAGGATCCCTTTAAACCTGAAGTAGTTCTCCACAAAAATCACCTCTAGTAAATTTAGGGGAAAAGTTGCCTCAGTCGCTTAATATAACCCACTTGCATTTAAGAGATTGGCACAAGCCTCATTGTGGGATAGACATCATATGTCTCAATCTTACACTTGGATTGAAGACAGTCTCTATAAAAATTGGTTCCTAGCTCTAATATATCATTTTTCCAACTGCACCAGTGGAGCAAGGGTCCTGTCCAACATGGAGGCCATGAACACCCCAGATCCAGTGCCCACTATTATTGGTCTCCCTGGTGGTTGGAAAGGATCTTTGTGAAATGTGGGCAGCCTATACAGTACAGGAGTAATAGGTTTCTCTACATAAATGTTATTTCTTATCTTGACTGAAATGATCCCCTGGATTACCATATCCAGGGGAATCAAATTTTAACTATTCCCCTGGTCGAATTTCACTAAAAAATACTCAAAAATTCGAATTCAAAATTCATAATTTGAATTCATAAATAAGACGTTTCACTTCGACCCTTGATAAATCTGCCCCTTAGGGACAAATTCACTAAACTGTAGATATTTGTCAGCTCCGGCTTCGCTCTCATCGCAACACTTCGCCAGGATATCGCTAATTCACTAAAATCCGAAGTTGCGTCCAGGGCGCCGAACTACACAAGCCCAGGGAACCTTAATAAAATAAAATAAAGTTATTATATTGCCCTACACATGAGCCCAGTGTATAGTTTATGTGCCATATCTTAGGAAACGTATGGGGGAGCCTGGGTACCCAAAAAATTTTTTACGGACTTTTGCAGCCTATCACCCTGAAAAAGTAAAAGACGCCAGCGTTTTTTGGGACTTTTTTTTTTTGGGGGGAAATTTTTAAACTAAAAATTGAAGAAGCCCTCTACATTCCATTTTACTTCGCCTGGTCTGAGCTGACAAAGGCAAGTCTGGCGGAACAGGTAACTCTTATGCCAGAGCGAAACTTCGCCTGGCATAAGAGTGCGAAGTATCGCTAGAGTTTGTCTCCTTCGCTAGTGAAGTTACGCCTGCGTCCGTTAGTAAATTGGCGAAGTCCCGAAATTACGTCACGCTGGCGAATTTTCGCTAACGTTAGTCACTTCGCCCTTTAGTGAATTTCCCCCTTGGTGTCTAACACCTTTATCAGAGGGCTTCATTGTAATTTCAGATCTTCCCTTCAAATTTAACAGAGCAGCTTGTTCAGATTTAGCGATAAGGGGGGGAGGGGGGAGGGACCCTACAACTGCTTGATCCCAGGCATCCTTCCGTAAACTCTTTCTCTGCTTGTTTAATATTTGTCTCCATAGCAGGGTAACCCATAGGTGCCTGTGTGTGTGGATCTCTGCATTGTAAGTACAATAGATATTAGTCAGCCACTATAGCATTGCTGTTGCTGCACCAATAGCTCCTGGATATTCACAAAGTGGCCACCAAAGCATGGCTATGGCCACAGAGACTTTTTGAGATACATCTGAGTGTTTAGGCACAGTTTGTCCATGGGGAACCCATAACTGCTTTTGTGACCCCATTGTTTTCCACAATACCAATAGCAGGTTGTTTTTTCTCCCATTATCTATATGTAGTTTTTCTGGCAGTTTCAGGTTCAGGGAGTGACACCCATAGAGCAGTCTGAGTGCTAGTGCCACAAGTACAGAAACAACGGATGAGTTCCCAAGGACTTGATACGGGTATTGATCCCAGGAGCCATAAATAACATAAGGATGAACCGTTTCTTCCCCTAGCATTTCACAAATTTTTGTTTTGTGTACAGAGTATAGTGTATTTTTTTTGTTATTTACCCACTCTACTTCTAGAGTAGCTGTAAGCTGCTTGTTGGGCATTGGCACTAAATACATTTCATAAAAAATAAGTAACCACGCTCTAAGTATCCAGGCTCCGTCTTCTAATACAGGTTCATATTGGTTCATTTAGGCTGATGACTTTGCTAAAAAATACAGTTTTCTTCGATTTAACATAAATATATTACAATGAGAAATTAATGTGTTCGCATAGTTTATCTTTACAGCAGGAAAGGCAATAGCAATACAGTGACAATGTGTTCGTTTCCAAAGAGGGGGAAAATGTAGTTTATATTTGTTCTAAGAATGTTAATATTTACAGACAGTAGCAGAACCAGTTCTGTACAAATCCTTTCTCCTGTCACTACTTTGTGGTCATTGAAGCAGAGCATGATGGCTGCTGTGCAGTAAAGCAATCTCTATGTGCAAAGTTGATGCAATAGCCTTGTTTTGAACCCGACCCGACCCGCCATTTGCCAACCCAATTGAGTGGGTTAATATTTATATGAAGGTACTTTGCAAAGTCTAGGAATGTTTTCTGGCCTCCAGAGGAGCCACTAACACAAGGTCACAGAAGCATAGAAGGTTTATCCATCCCCTAGTTTCTTCAATGGCGATGCTGATTCTTTCATTTAAATTTCAGAGAATTTTTTGATTGATATATTGATAATATGCCCCTACTTAAAACGTAAGGTCATAAGTAGCCACTTAATTGATTGCGAGAGTATCAGGGTATATTCTCATAAAGTGTAACCTTTTGATCAAGGTCCTTTAGTCTCTTGTTTGTTTCTGTTTGAACCCTTGTTTGCAATGTTTCATTGATGAGTATAATATAATGGACAATGTATCTATAATATTGGGCGAATAAATTGGGCAGGCGTGAAATCAGGGCGAATTTCCGCGTTTCGCCACCAGCGAATGAATTTGCGAAGCTCCTGTGAAAATACGTTGGCGTTCAAAAATTTTTGGACGCACGCCAGAAAAGTGGCTTGCGTCGAATCCATTGCGCGTCAACACTATTCGGATACCCATTGACTTTAACGCTGGCATCAAAATTGACTTGGGTGTCAATTTTTGGGTTTAGCTCATTTTTAGCCGAATTTTCCGGTGAAGCGAAACACGAGAAATTCGTCCATCACTATGTATCAGTAACATTTTATGAAATATGATTATAATAAACCATACAAACGACGAAGACCTTATAATATGTACATAAAAGGGAAGTGATGCCAATGATCGGTGCTTTGTGATGTCACATAAAAAGAAAATGATGTACACCTTATTATAAAGAATAAGAATGTTTGAGTTTGACCTGTGTAAAAGCACTCTGTCTATGGTTTTGTGTCTTAAGATGGTCATGGACCTCTTAAATCACTACTCATATCCTTATATTTTACAACAAGGGGTACAGTAATCCCAATATGATTGATGGGAACAACCTATTTAAACTTCATAGGGAATAGCAGAATGGGGGATTGACATTCTATTTGTTGAACTTCATGTTTTCTGTCTTCATGAAGCTACTGTACCTTTTCTCTCCTGTGTCGGTCATGCAGAAAATGCTCAAACATACGTTTTATGTAACTTAACTTGCTATTCCCATCCGTATTTCCAATTCTCATTGTCTCGTCGTCTTCTGTCATGGGAAAAAAAGGCACCTGAGCATAACTAATACATAAGATGCCTGAAATGAATCAGTGCTGGCCAAATCCTGGAAAGCCTTTAGGTCTTACAGATATTTACAGACGATGGATCCATAGTCGTGTCTATTTGCCCCTCCTCTGTCACCTGACGTGATCCGTATTTAAGGCAGAAGTGCCACGTTCTTCCTCTTTAAATTGGTATCTTTTTCCAGCCTCCACTTCCCAGTGTTATAGCAAGGGGGGCTGTGCGTAGCACCAGGAATGATGAAGCTTTTAATAAGCTTTGCCTTATTGGCTATCAGTGCTGCTGTTCCAGTTGAAGGTAAGTAATATTTTTATGCTTTATTTTAGTTTTGGGGTGTTGAGGAGTAATATAACAAATATTTGATGTACATAGTGAATTATTATTATTATGAATATGAGTGAGAAGATATCCTAAATGTACTATTATTAAGAAATAAATGACAGATGTGGAGGTCACAACTGATACATATTGTACCTTGTGGTTTCCAAACTCTTGGGTTGCACCAACCCTAGAGTGGCTGAGAAGAGTGACTGCCCTAGCCTGAAAACCGATTAAGGCTAGATTCTGCGACTAATCCCTTTATGCGATTTTAAATACTCCTTGAAGACCAACTTTAAGGTGCCTAGAACTTTCTTATTCTATGGCCGACTAGCAGCAACATTTTCAGATTTGTGTATCCTGATTATGAGCCAAAGGTGGCATTGACCAAAGTTGGACCTCACGTGGGAATTTAAACCAAAAGAAGTATGAAGACTTCTGGTACACATTCCAAGTAGGAATAGAGTGAAGTCCGGTTTATAACTGTGCAAGGTATTTCTTCCCCTCATACAAGAGAGGAAGGAAGAAAAGAAGGAAATGATGCTGGAGAGAGATGCGAATAAGGAAAAAGGAAAGTTGGTCTTCAATTGGTCTTCAAGTCATACATTTCATCTATTGCCTAATTCAGCATTTACTGTGGGAGTATCATAAAGCTATCACTTTTAAATAATTTCTAGAGGAATAATGGCATATAACATTTTTTAAAAAGTCAGTTCTCTCCAAATTTTGCCAAAATTTGCAATGCTATTTGCCTTTGGATACTATGGGCCAGATTAAATGATGTGAGAAAAAGTTATCTCATGGTTTATTACATGAAAACTCATTGACTAGATTCAATCTGAGGAGAAAACCCTTTTTCTCCTAACTCAGTTCCAGTTTTTTCCCATAGACTTCAATAGAGTTTTCAAGTGATAAACCATGAGATACGTCATTGAATCCAGTCAATGCCTTTTCACGTGATAAACCCTTTTCTCATTCAATTGAATCTGCCCCACAGTGAGATACAGTAGGTTTTTCTAAAGCGAATTATATCTCAAATTGAATCTCATCCATGTGTTTTCATGTGATAAACCTTTTTCTTATTTCCCCTATTACACAGGGTTTTCCTTGCCAGGGAAACCCAACTTGGCTGACTTTGGGCTAAGCGACAAAGACCTTTCTGAAGATCTTGGTGGTATTCCTCTGCTAGAACCTGTTTTACTGAGGAACCCAGAAGGTCAGTTGATATATAAAACATCTTCTTTGCCAGGAGTTTTTTGTTCTTAATTGGCATTCAACCACATATTATTTGTGTGTTTGGTTTAATTGCTTTTGTAAAGGTAGAGATTGACCAGGAAAATGTATCAAAGTAAGGGTAATCACATTTACCTTACACCATCTACTGTTTTATTTATCATGAGGTGGTAATGTTTGGGGTTAGACTAGAACTGTATAGGATTGTGTAAGACATTAAAATGGATAGGACTAGAAAGAGAGTGGTAAAGCAGTTTGGCAAATGTATGGGGCTTCAGGGTTTATTTATTATGGTCAGGAGTATAAGTGCTGGCTGGAGCCCAAGGGGGAGCATAAGCATGCCAAATTCAGCTTGGTAATAGACTCAGTGCTCATAAATGAAAAGCAGCCCTGTTGTTAACATCAACCTCAGGGTGTTAAGTTTAAAGGAGAAGTAAAGTTTAACTAACGTAGTAGGCTAGAAATGTTTTACATTATGTTTTGGGCTTCTATACCATCCCAAGGCAACCGCAGCCCTTTAGCAGTAATGATCTGTGTCTCCAAAGATGCCCCAGTAGCTCCCCATCTTCTTTTCTGCTGATTCACTGCACATGCTCTGTGCTGCTGTCACTTACTGAGCTTAGGGACCCACTCACAATATACAGTACACAAAGAATAGAAATGTCACAATATAAGGCTGATTGGTAATTAATACAGATATTACTACATGGCAGCACAGAATTTAATAATAGCATCAGAATTTAATAATCAGCCCTGTAACATCAGCTTATATTACAGACCAACCTCATTTTCTGCTGGATAATTAGTGATGACCCCTAAGCTTAGCTTCTCAACAGCCAATCAGAGCCCACTGAGCATGTGAGTGTCACAGACACTTTCCAAGATGGTGACCCCCTGTGACAAGTTTGAAGTCCTGGATCATTGCTGCTATTGACAAGCTGAAACTTTAGGCTGGTGCAACAAGTGCAGTATATAAATTATTATTAACCATATTCATTTTTACGGTTAAGTTCTCCTTTAAGTACAGGACTATGAAGAACCTTGCTGTCCCCATTGAATAATGAGCAAGGAAAGCACATACAAGTGAATGCCTATTTACCCTCCATGTGCACCATACATTCATTCCAATAAATTAGTAAATCAAATTATAATAAGAAGAATGTCCAACCTGTGGCCTTTCAGTTCTTAAACTGAGTGTTGCATGGCGCAGTGTGCTACAAAGTGTGTTTACTGAATAAAGACCTTTACATTATAATTCACATGACAACATGTAATAAAGAGTGGTAGAGTGCAAGGGAAATATTTTCCTAAAGGTCCTCCAAGCTAAGGGTGGTTGTAGGTTAATGAGGGGCGTTGTTGTTTAAGAACTGAAAGGCCACAGGTCTTCTTCTTCTAATTTGTTTTACTAAATGCATTGGAATGAATGGCATAGAATTTTACAAAATGAAATATACTCGTAAAATGCATCTAGATGAATTTAAGCCTATGGGGTAGTGCAATGTTCTGACCTTCTTCCTTTTTGGCTACCTGCAATTGATATGCTGCTTCTTCCCACAACACTAATTTGATGTAAACAAAGAACCACAGAGCAGGCTTAAATGTGTCCCAGTGTGAGAGGCTCTTTCAGCATAAATGTGTTGATCGCCTAAAGGAAAGTAGGAATGAAAAACAATGGCTTACAATAGGAGGCATCATCAAATTGTCAGGTGGAACTGGAAGGCATTAAAAAAATGCATTATACAGGTCTGACTTCAAATATACGCACTCTGGAATCAGGCATATTCAGATTATTATGTGGTTGCACATTCGGTTCTATTAATGATTAGCTATAGATGTATTTGCTTACGCTATAACCGTGATGTAAGATATGCTTTTTTAAATTCATTCATACTGCAGATATACTGAAGGGTTTTAAACTTGATGGCCATGTAGAAGAGAAGGGTGCTGCACCTGCTGCGGAAGGCAGCTCTTCTGAAGAGGATAAAGAAGAAGAATCCTCTAGTGAAGAAGATGCAAAGCAAGAAGCTGCCCCCTCTGAAAAGAAAAGCTCCTCCTCTGAAGAAGAAAGCTCCTCCTCTGAAGAAGAAAGCTCCTCCTCTGAAGAGGAAAGCTCCTCCTCTGAAGAAAGTAGCTCAGAAGAACCAGCAGCTGCTGCCCCCATTGAAGAGGCAGCTCCTGCACAAGAGGCTGAGGCCAAGACAGCAGAGGTTGCCAAAAAAGAGCCAGAGGCAGCTGACAAGCCCTTTGCCAATCTAAAAAACAAATTTAATATTGCCTACTTCCCTGAACGCAAAAATCTTGAATTGTCATTTAAGAAGAGCTTCATAAAAGACAATGCCAAAAAACATCATGGCAGCCGTTCTGCTTTCAACATACGCAGATAAAAAGATACGTGAGCACGTACGTACTGTATTTTTAATTATTCATTGTCTACATTCAGTGTTCAGGGTTCCGGTACCAGTACAGAGATGCACACATCAATGTGATAAAGTTGTACTCTGATTATTTTGTTTGCGCAAACCATTTGTGCATTGTACCATTCTTTAGCCTGTGGCCTGTGTACTTTTATATGGTCATGAAACTCCTTGGTGACTTTGAATAATATTATATTTTATAATAGGGGCAATGCAAAAGGATGTACAAAATCCTGTGTCATCTGCTCACACTCTGCTGCTCCCTGTGTTTTGTCAGATCATTGTCACTATCATTAAACACATTTTTCTAGCAACAATACGTAAACAGGCTCAAAGAAGCTGGAAAGGGGGTGCCAACATTTTAGGTACCTTTAGTGATTGTAATTGCTCATCTGAGACCCCACTGGCCCAGGATCTCAGGTAATGATTTCCTTGCCTTCTCCTTTAAGCTCACTCTTCTGATGTTGGATTGGAGTGTAATATCAAGATGCCAAGTAATTTAGAAAACAGCAAGATGACTACATAGAACTACAAGTCAGTCTTCTAATTGGACAATCCTCTTATTAAGTTTCAGGTCACCGACTTTATTGGAGGCTTTACATCCCCTTTAAATCAGGGCCCTGCACCAAACATCTTACTCCAGGCTCACCAGGATGCAATTTACCTACAGAATATACAATATATTTATAATGTCTGCGTGTTGTTATATTAAATTTAATCGTCTCCTGTTTTCTTTTCAGGTATGAAATGAAGCATTTCCCAGAAGTGACTACAATACAAGCTTTTCTTTTCCTCTCCTTCCTGCATTAGTCTTTTAGCCTGCATCTCTTCAGCATAATAAAGCATTCAGCAACATCCCTGTACTTGTCTGGGTTCTCTGGCTTCTATAAAGGTGTTTTAAACACTCATTACAGATTCCTTTTTTGTTCATGCTGTGTTCTTTCCTTTTGCCATAACTCTTCTTTTGTCTACCCAAAGCCCTCCTGACAGTCCTGTGTGTACAGAATGGATACTGGATACTTGGGACATGGTATGGCCAACTGAGCCTGATAACTTCTGCTCTATCCCTATGTTGCATGGATGGACATGAGCCAAACAAATCAGCAAGTCCTAAAGTTGTGATAATTTTGTGATTCATTATGAGGTCATTGTTTATGTTAAATATACAAAACAATTACAGGAAAGATTCATAGGGTGCATCTGGGAAAATTTGCTAGGATGGGTGGTTTTTAAGGGTTTAGTGAAGAATGAAGGGGTGCACAGCAAGCAGTGGCGTAACTAGAAGACACTCCATGGCAAAATGTTTTTAAAGGTCTTCTTCCACCAACCCTTAGGAAGTTTTTGTGTTTAAAACAAGGACAACTTACCCCTTACATGACCCATGACACACTTGAGCCCTGATACACTCTATAAAGTTTACTATGTCTCTTCTTACTTGTGTTATATAAGCTGGAGCTGGCAATGGGTAGCTAGATCAGCAAGTTGGACTTACTCTGGAGACCTTGGTGTTAAAGGAGCTATTCCTGGAGCAGAGCGGAGCTTGAAAAAGTCTAATTCAACCAGTCTATGAGGATGGGCCTTTCTATGGGAACTTGAATTAGTAAACTGAAGGCCCCAGACTGGAGAGCAGCTAGGATAAAATTTAGACATAAGGGCAATTTGCTCTCCTATATATTCCTGGGAGTCCAGCTAGAAGGTCAGTTAAGGTGAGTGAAAACCTATTTGTTGTCCTACATATTCATGAAACTATGCTTTAATGGCTGATACATTTTTCCATAGCTCAAGAGGCCCTAAGCAAATGATGGACCCCAAAGGTGTCTTAAATCAGAAAAGTTCCACATAATTATTCCACATTCTGCTGAAGTTACCTAGGGGTGGAGGATTTCGTGGGCCGCTTTATTAAAACTTCTTTCTTTGTCCTGGCAAATCACTTTATAAAGAAACATTATATAAATCAACAGCAACATCAGGAATTCAACTGCAATTTATCCCACTGTCCATTGTTGCTGCCAATCAGAATTTACTGACCCCCCTCCAAAAAAAATCCCTAAAGTAAGATCCTTAAAGGGATACTGTCATGGGAAAAACATTTTTTTCAAAATGAATCAGTTAATAGTGCTACTCCAGCAGAATTCTGCACTGAAATCCATTTCTCAAAAGAGCAAACAGATTTTTTTATATAAAATTTTGAAATCTGACATGGGGCTAGACATTTTGTGAATTTCCCAGCTGCCCCTGGTCATGTGACTTGTGCCTGCACTTTAGTAGAGAAATGCCTTCTGGCAGGCTGCTGTTTTTCCTTCTCAATGTAACTGAATGTGTCTCAGTCATACATGGGTTTTTACTATTGAGTGTTGTTCTTAGATCTACCAGGCAGCTGTTATCTTGTGTTAGGGAGCTGCTATCTGGTTAACTTCCCATTTTTCTTTTGTTTGGCTGCTGGGGGGAGAAAAGGGAGGGGGTGATATCACTCCAACTTGCAGTACAGCAGTAAAGAGTGATTGAAGTTTATCAGAGCACAAGTCACATGACTTGGTGCAGCTGGGAAATTGACAATATGTCTAGCCCCATGTCAGATTTCAAAATTGAATATAAAAAAATCTGTTTGCTCTTTTGAGAAATGGATTCAGTGCAGAATTCTGCTGGAGCAGCATGATTAACTGATTCATTTTGAAAAATTTTTGTATGGGACAGTGTGGGAAGTGGGGAAGGTGTTATGCGCAGGCCTCTGCAGATATTTTATTTGCACCAATATCCCATAGTAAATAACCAGACATTTGCTCTTATTATTGTAACAGTGCAAGGTGTGCAGTTGTGCATCTTAGATTGAATGGCTGTGGGATCTATGTTGGACACTGAGTGGGAGTAACACAGGTTTAATTGGTTTCTATGAGTAGTGTTCTTCTGAAAAGATTCTGTTTGCTCTAATTTTTATTGGGTCCCAGCAGAATGTAATATGGACCCATGTGTATCTCTAGAATTTTCTGTATATTTACACAATTTACGACAATCAACAAAATTGCATTGGGTTTTATCTGCCTATGGGGCCGATGCTCTGTCCCACATGGCTTGGACTCTTGGCCTGCAACAGCCCTAAGCAGTCAACTGCTCCCCCTTACTACACACCCCCAGAATGGCCATCAGATTTCCTCTTCGTCCTAAACATATGACACACTGAAAACCAATTACAGTATATCATCCACATTTCAGGAGAACACACATACAGAAGCAAACAAAGATATAAAGGAAGAGAGAATCATGAAAGTAGAAATGCATTGTTAGTTTTGTGTGGTGTCCCCTTGGTTTGAAGGAAGCATGAAGAATGGAAGCCTATTGCTTCCACTCCACTCCTTCTTTATCTGGTATAACTGAGCTACAATTACGATTTAAATATATATATTCATTAGCAGCCATATGAACACTTAAAAACCTGCTTTCTAATAGAGCAAAGGCTACACAGTTTGTACTAAGACATATATAATAGGCCAATATAAGTCATACTTTATGCCTGGGAGTTTGTTGTGAAGAATTCTGTAATGTGGCATGACAACAGAGACACTAGCATTGCTACATTACAGTCTGGAGTTGTGGGTTTGGTTTATACCACTATGTAATGTTGGGTGGGAGGTTAGTGGAGTCCAGTGACAATGCTGTTCTAGGCTTGATTTCTGCATGAAGACTGTTTAGCAGGTCCTTATGTTTACATGGGCTTCCTGTAGGTGTTCTGATTTGCTCCTAAACCTGAAAACTAAAAACAGGTCCTCTTTCTTAATAGCAAGTTTGGTTCTGAGTAGAGTACAGGAGTGAACAACTCCAACACTCACCTGACTTCACAGAAGGAAAATTACGCAGGGCATGAATGATGTGGATTCTTCAAAGTTTAGGGAGGCTAAATCTGCTGCCAAAATATGCACTGGATCTTGCCTGTTCATCATATAATTAGTTACCATTAATTTTGCAGTTGACTTTAAGTCTTCATCTATATTGGCAAGCTCCCATACTTCAGTGTTGTGATGGCGTCCTGCCCAAAAAAATGCAGACAATTTGGTGGTGCTGCTGATGTTCCCTGGATACCTGGCATGGTATCAGTACAGTCATGCAATTTGTAAAATAGAAAGTCCTGCAAAAGGTCTTTCACACCATTTTATTTGGCCACAGAGGGTGGGATAACATTTCGGGCAGTCAAGCTACCCTTTTTTAGAAACGTTGTAATCCTAAATGGTTCCAAATTGTAATTGTCTGGGAATGAGCAAAGAAATGTATTAATGTTTCTGGATGAAGCATTAGGAAGTACCAACAACCAGAAGATATTGAAAAATCTAAATCCAAGAAGTTGTTTCAAGGTCAAAGAAATACAGGTAAAGGATCAATTATTAAACTTTATTATATTTAGAATCATTGGGTTTCCTCATAAGCTTTCTGGGTTTCTGCATAAGGGATGACCAGTGTTGGACTTGGGCTGGTAGGACACTGGGAAAAAAACCCATGGACCCTGGCCTTCATGGGCTCTGCAGACCCAGATCCGCTACCCTGTCTGGGCTGACAAGGAGAGTAAAAAAATGTTCCTTCTAAAGGCCCCCAAACAAGGGCTGATAAAAGCTGCCAAAAGCTTATTGGCCCTCTTGTTGGGCCACCCGACGGGCTTCCCTGCTCTATATCTGCCTGATCTCAATCGGGCAGTTTAAAAAATCCCGTTGGATTGCGAATGCATCTATGCGTGTATGCGGTCCCGCAATCCGACCGCCCGTATCGGATCCATTATGATCATATTATTGGGATTGTCGGATCACCCCGATATCGCCCACTTCAATGTGAGCATATCGGGTAGAGATCCGCTCTTTTGGTGACATCACCAAACAAGCTGATCTCTATGTATATAGCCCCCTTAAAATCATGCTCAAATAATTAAATCCTGATTCTAAGCAAACCATCTCTCTGTGGACACTGAAAAATCACAATTTTAAAAGTGTGCACAAAAGATATTCATGAACCCAGATCCAGAATACAGTTAACAGGTACATTGGATACTAAGTGAAAAATGTGTGTGATTTTGGTTTCCCATCGACACATCAATGCATTTCAGCAAATTTTAAAGCGAGTTTGCGAATTTTGACACAAGACAAACATTGCAGATTTGGTCAACACAGTCAACAAGACTTGAATGTAAGGAAAAAAGTTTTATTGGTAGGCCAAAAGCAGAAACAAGGTGCCACGAAAAAAATGTAGGTTGCTACAAAAATTTTATTTTTTTAAATTATGTTATGGTTATTTTAATTTTTATTTGCTACAAAAAAGTTTCACAAATTTTTGGCCTTTTCACAAATTTTTCGACAGCCTCACGAATTTTTAAGCGAAGCGAAACATTATACATTTGTGGATCACTAGTGTACACAAGTACCTACAGTAGATTGCTTTTACTGGATTTACAAACAAGGGCTCATTTACTATAGGTGGGCTAAGGTGTAATGTACAAAAAATTGGGCACCCGTAGGTGCAGGTTATTGCTCTCCAGAATATAGTTGAGCAACCATGCATTTGAATGAGAGACTGGCATATGAATAGGAGAGGCCTGAATAGCAAGATTAGTAATAAAATAAATCTGTAGCTTAACAGAGCATTTGTCAGTGTGGGGGGGGGGGTCAGTGACCTCCATCTAAAGCTGGAAAGAGTCAGAAGAAGAAGGAGAAGGCAAATCATATATACACCTATGACTTAGTACTGGAGGGTACGAAATGCGTAAGGTGTGTTTGCAGTGGGTTAGTATGTAATTTTTTTAGTATGAGTACTTAATAAACATTGATTTTAGTGATGGGCGAATTTATTCGGCAGGCGCGAATTTGTGCGATTCGAATAAATTTGCGAAACACCCGTGAAAAATTCACGAAACTGCGCCGTTTATGACGCCGGCCTCCATTTATGACGCCGGCGTCAAAAACAAGACACCGGCGCCGTTTTGCAAATTTTTCATCATTTCGCGAATTTCGCTGCAAATTCGCCCATCACTAATTGATTTTTATGGACTTTGAGATACGGGATTTTGTTTGATAATTATTAGTTTATTGTGCCTTGGGCATTGGGGCAAGATCCAAGTACTTGACTGCTCATTAGACTGGCGTACAGACTCCTCTGGCCCTGTTAATATTATGAATAGGAGAGGCCTAAATAGAACGATTATAAATCTGTAGCCTAAGGGTAGAAATACAGCAATGTCGGATGGTGTCGCATCGTTCATCCAACACAACACGACATGCTGCATCTGCATCCGACAGTCGTGTCATGTCGGATGAACGCTGCGTCAAGATCCGACATTTGTATTTCTTATCTTATTTTCCATCGCATCCGACTTCCGACGCCTGCTATTGGCGCATCGCCTCTGATCCGCCATAAACACATGGAAGTCGTCCGTGTAGTTCTACTCTTACAGAGCATTTGTCAGTGGGGGGGGGTCAATGTCCTCCATTTGAAAGCTGGAAAGAATCAGAGGTCAGAAGAAGAAGGCAAATCAATAAAAAAAGCTAGAACAAATAAAAAATTAAGGCTAACTGAAAATTGACTTAGAATTCTATAACATACTTAAAGGAGAAGGAAAGCTACGGAGGCATTTTATTGCCAATAGATTAGTTGCAATAGTGCAAACTAGAATGCTGTTTGTTCTGTAGAATGTTTTACCATACCTGAGTAAAAGCTCTAGAAACTCTCTGTTTGTTTAGGATAGGAGCTGCAGTATTAATGTGGTGTGACATCACTTCCTGCCTGAGTCTCTCCCTGCTCTGGGCTCAGATTACAGTAGAGAAGGGAGGGGAGGGGGGAGAGGAGCAAACTGAGCATGCTCTTGCCCAGGGCAATGAGGTTTAAGCTGAAAACCGGAAGTCTGATACAGAAGCCCATGAGTACACAATAGAAGGAAAGAAATGTGGTGTTTCTTTTGACAGGGGACTCAGAGCAGCACTACTTTGGGGGTTTACTGGTATATTTAGATGGACCTTTCTGATAAGGCTTACTTTGTTTTAACCTTTCCTTCTCCTTTAAAGTTAACTTAAAGTTGACCCACCCATTTAATGAACTGCTGGCTATAACGGGGCGTTGCAGTTTATCATTGCATTGACATTTAACCAGCTATTTCCCAGAAAAAGTCATTCTCCTGGTTTTCCACTTTGCCCTGCTAATGCTGAATTAATGGTGCAATACACTGTGCATTTGACTGCAGCCGGATCTGACTCCGATGGTCCCACTTAAGATAAAGTCAGGGAACCGTAGCACAAAGCTCAGCACCGGATGGCGTGGCGTTTGCAGTCACACATCAGCGACATCTTCTCTCACGCCGCCCAGTGAACTGTCAGCCTTTGTACACAGTCACATTCATTGCATCCAACACACCCTGCTCTGCTGACATCATTGGCACACGGGGCCCTAATCCCAAACATCTGTTTACTGTGTGCCTCCTGTGATGTCACAGATCCCATCAGCTGCTCTATTGACTCTTTCTATTCCAGAGAGACAAAGGTTCAAATGGATTTACTTTACCAATAAATAGAATAGAATGTCCAGGGAACCTTAATAATGACAAGAGAATTAATATAATGCCCTACACATGAGCCCACTGTGTTCTTTCAGAGTTTTGTAATTGTTTTAAAGGAGAACTAAACCCTAAAACTGAATATGATTAAAAATGCCATATTTTATATAGTGAACTTATTGCACCAGCCTAAAGTTTGAGCTTGTCAATAGCAGCAATGATCCAGGACTTCAAACTTGTCACAGGGGGTCACCATCTTGGAAAGTGTCTGTGACACTCACATGCTCAGTGGGCTCTGAGCAGCTGTTGAGAAGCTAAGCTTAGGCTCGTCACTAGTTATCCAGCAGAAAATGAGCTTCCCTGTAATATAAGCTGATGCTACAGGGCTGATTATTAAATTCTGATGCTAATTACACTGGTTTCTGTGCTGCCATGTAGTAATTATGTGTATTAATTACTAATCAGCCTTATATTGTGACATTTCTATTCTATGTGTACTGTATATTGTGAGTGGGTCCCTAAGCTCAGTAAGTGACAGCAGCACAGAGCATGTGCAGTGAATCAGCAGAAAAGAAGATGGGGAGCTACTGGGGCATCTTTGGAGACACAGATCTTTACTGCTAAAGGGCTGTGGTTGCCTTGGGCTGGTACAGAAGCCCAAAACATCATGTACAACATTTCTAGCTACTTCTTTAGTTAAGCTTTAGTTCTCCTTTAAAGGAGAAGTTCACATTTTAATTACATTTTTATCATAATATCAGTTGACCTAAACGGAGCTAGTTTTCATGTCGCCAAAAAACAAATATGATTTCTTAATCAATTTGATTGTGATTTTTTTTTGTTTTATTATTTTTATCAGCTGAAAGCTGCATAGTTCAGCACTTGTGTCCAGTCTCTCTGTAAATCACCCTGTCAATATTTTTGTTTCCTATTCCCCTCTTTGCTAATGTATAAATACAGTCTAGATGCCATCGCTCCTCTAATCTCAGTGGCGTGAAATGTGTCAGGAGGAAAGGGCTTGTTGGAGTAAAGGGACAAATTAACTCTTATATTTGTATATTTGTCGTGTTGGTTTTGTTAATATGCTTTATTTGAGGTATAAAACATAGGGATGGGCGAATTTTTTCGCCTTGTTCCGCCGAAAGACTTGTATGGCGTTGTGCGTCAAAATTAAAAGACGCGCGTCAGAAAATTTACTTTAGACTAATTTAGACTTTAATGGGCGTCTGTGACATTTCGCTGGCAGCAAATTTTTGCAGAAAAGAAACGGGTCAAATTCGCCCATCCCTACAGTAAAGACTGTACATTGTGAGTAGATTATATTCAAGCCATTGTTCAAAGGTAAAAGTCATACAATTACATACTGTTCATTTTCCATCATTTGCGCTCATTGATGAACTGCTGTAAGACAACAATAAACAGGAAGATGACATTTGCTTGAAGCATTTTAAGATGTTTTATCGTTTTTACGCATATCAAGTCTTTGTGCCACTTTTAATTTGGTGGAGAATGCGGAAACAGTGGCCTAATCTGGTGTATTTTATGGAGACCGATTTGCACATGACATGAACATTTTCTCCTTGACAGAGTTTTCACCGCCAGGTTTATAAAAGCAGGAGCAGCTCTGCACTGCTTTGTACTCCTTGATTTTATTTTAGCCTTCAGGTATATTCATACTGGGTCAGAGTAACCCTATCCAGTTCCAGTGATGGGTGTAGCACTAATATTTCCCGTTATTGTTTTATACTTTCCTATAACAATATATCTTATCGGTCTCTAAGGAAACAGTTCATGTATTGTCTTTATGTGTAAACAGGTAATATAATACCCTTTTCAGGGAAACAAATGTAGCAATTTTAGACTGTTGTTGTGCTGGTTTCGGGGTAGTGACTCTGTGGCCCAGGGGAAAGAAAAAGATCATTACCCCTGATTCATCCAATCATTTACCACTGTTCTCATCCCTGCAACCTCATACTACTCCGATACCATCTGATAAAAAGTAGATATAAAGAAGGGCACCAACCTTATACTTTTTCCTGGACTAAGATGCATTGAATATGGCAGCAACATTCCTGAATCAGGCAATGCCACGTCTGAGAGATGCTTTGTAAGATATAAATTGCTAGGGAAGGCCGGGCAGCGTGTACTAATATTAAGTACACATTTAGCACATCAAAATGTGATGATAGATAAGGTTCTCTGGAGGTAATACATTTAATCCATATATTGTAGGTTACATTTGAAAGAAAATATTAATAATAATTGAGATTATAGTCTGCTTATCAAAAAACACAATTTACCATGATGTTGTTGCTGTTGGCAAGATGCCATCAAGTTGTTGCAAATATTGCATAATTATGTATTGTTACCCATTTGATCAGCTCTCAGGCTGCCAGTGTTTCCAGGCCCTTATCATGTTCTTATCATTTACAGTAGGGGGTACATTATCCCTTATAATACATGAGTGATACTCAGAGTTCCCTGTATAACTCAGCCTGCAGCCTTGTGCCTTTATATGGTCACAGAACAACCCCTCAGTGACTTCTAATATCCTTATCATTTACAGTAGCGGGTACATTATCCCTTATAATACATGAGTGATACTCAGAGTTCCCTGTATAACTCAGCCTGCAGCCTTGTGCCTTTATATGGTCACAGAACCCCTCAGTGACTTCTAATATCCTTATCATTTACAGTAGGGGGTACATTATCCCTTATAATACATGAGTGATACTCAGAGTTCCCTGTATAACTCAGCCTGCAGCCTTGTGCCTTTATATGGTCACAGAACCCCTCAGTGATTTCTAATATCCTTATCATTTACAGTAGGGGTACAATATCTCTTTTAATACATGAGTGATACTCAGAGTTCCCTGTATAACTCAGCCTGCAGCCTTGTGCCTTTATATGGTCACAGAAACCCTCAGTGACTTCTAATATCCTTATCATTTACAGTAGGGGGTACATTATCCCTTATAATACATGAGTGATACTCAGAGTTCCCTGTATAACTCAGCCTGCAGCCTTGTGCCTTTATATGGTCACAGAAACCCTCAGTGACTTCTAATATCCTTATCATTTACAGTAGGGGGTACATTATCCCTTATAATACATGAGTGATACTCAGAGTTCCCTGTATAACTCAGCCTGCAGCCTTGTGCCTTTATATGGTCACAGAACCTCTCAGTGACTTCTAATATCCTTATCATTTACAGTAGGGGGTACATTATCCCTTATAATACATGAGTGATACTCAGAGTTCCCTGTATAACTCAGCCTGCAGCCTTGTGCCTTTATATGGTCACAGAACCCCTCAGTGGCTTTTAATATCCTTATCATTTACAGTAGGGGGGTACATTATTCCTTATAATACATGAGTGATACTCAGAGTTCCCTGTATAACTCAGCCTGCAGCCTTGTGTCTTAATATGATCACAGAACCTCTCATTGACTTCTAATATCCTTATAATTTACACTGTGGGGTACATTATCCCTTCTAATACATCAGTAATACGAAAGGGGGGGGGTTGTGGGAGCACTCAAAAGTTAAGTTAAAATAAGTTTAAGAACAATGGAAGTGTTACTGATTTGGCCAGTTATTTTTTGACTGATTTCCCTTTTCTCCATAATAATAAAACAGTAAATTTTAGTTGATATCAGCTCAAAATAGCACGCTTTATTAATAGCTACCTTAAAGAATGCTATTCCATTTTATTAGTGATGGGTGAATTTCTCCAGTTTCGGCGAAAAATTCACAAATTTCCTGAGAAAATCGCGAAACGGCGAAAAATCTGTGAAACGCGAATTTTGACACTGGCAACAATTCCGACGCCGGCGACAATTCCGACACCGGCGACAATTCTGCCACACATTAAAGTCAATGGGTGCCTTTAATTGTGACCGGTGTTGAAAATATTTTGACGGCGCACATTGTCGCAGCGATTTCGAAAATTTATTCGCCAGCGGTGAAACACAGATATTCGCCCATCATTACATATTACAGGGGAAAAAACCTTAAATGAAAACCTAAGGTCTTTAAGTATTCCGGACAATAGTCTTTGACACAATTCCTAAAAATTATTGTAATGTATAACTTCAAAGTTGGATTATTTAAAGATAACTAACAATGCAAAAATAGTAGAAGATTTTGGTTACACCTGACAAACAGTGAAACACAAAGCTACAAGGGCTTGTGACTTTTGAAAGATGCAAAACAATGTACTTTCCATAGTGTGATACTAATGATATTTATAATTTGTTTTCTCTCATGTGTGGACTTTGCAATGAATGGTTCCAAGTCTGGTTCTATCTTAGGCTTCCAGGATGACATAATGGGTTTCTTAGAAAATATAGGAACTTGTTCATGGAAGACAATAAGTTTCAGGGATAAGGTTCTCAGAAACCATATCAAGTAAAATTTCATCTCCCTCCCCTTCTCCCAAAATAGAAACCTTATGACTTTTTGGTATTAAGATGCTAAGGTCATCTTAACAAATGTTAGAGTTGTAGTTTAAAGACCATGCCCTGGTATAATGTTACAACCGTATTGTCCTAGGGGTTTTTCCCATGACGATATCAGCAATAGCAGAATATAAATAGTGTTTGATTATCTACATAACACAACCTCAGTTCTGAGATTCCCCAAGACTGATAATGATGCTGCGTGTTGTGATCTTCTCAGCCCTACTCTGCCTGGCTTTGGCAAATGAGAGCAAAGCCGAAAAGGGTAAGGATCATATACAACCATGTATTTTTATGGCTTGTTCTGTAGTGCCTTGATTAACTCATAATTTCTAAGCTTGTTTCTAATGCATGGCAGCACCAATTTCTTTCTTTATAGTGGAGGAGGGTTCAGGCTTTCCAATATAGAATTTATTCCCAGTAGGGGATGGGGATCTGTTGTAATATTGGGCATAAGTAGAATACGGCAAGAAAGTGACTCCATGAGTTCTACAGTAGAATCCAAATTGATCTGGAAAACCTGTTGTAGGATAAATTGCTAGTGCAGAGGCCAACGCCTTATGATGGTTAATTATGTTATGAGGTCTTTTGTTATAGTGTGTATATCTAATGACATGCCTTACATGGGTAACTTCCTGGCTGCCAACTTTTTATCTCGCTTCTATTTATGTTTTGCCATTACATTATCAACAGAAGACTCTGGAGAGACTAATGAGAATCCTAGGGGGAAGCGAGGCCACTGCCCAATTGTCCCTTCTGGTAATAATGTGACCCTTGCTGCTTGTGCCACCACTTGCCCTGGAGGCTCCAACTGCTCTAACATCGAGTGCTCCTCTGACACCAACTGCACTGGAATCGAGAAATGCTGTAACACCGGCTGTGGAATGAAATGCGTCAACCCGCAATACAGTGAGTAAATGTACAGAGTTTCAATAGCCTTTGAGCAAAACCAGTTATATTGACAGAAACATAAACATGTAGATATAAGTACAGCCAATAACAATGCTTAGGGCACTGGCCCATAAGTGCCAAGAATGGAGTAGATACTGCACTGGTGTTCAGGGACAATTTTTGTGACGTTCAAGTGTAGATGGATTTGATTCATTCAAGGGGAGGCAGAGATTTGGGTCTGAATTTTTAGCAGTTAGTAAAGGGGTCTCTAAATATATATATATAGATATCATTATATACAAATTATACTGATGAATGAATGAGGTCTCCTAAAAAGGCTGTACAGGTAATGAACAGCTGAGTACAGAACCCTGAGGCTCCCCTAGACTAAGGGAAACTGTTGACCTTTTGTTAGTATATGTGAAACAGAAAGATTGCACAGACCAGTAAAAGCCACTTCATTGTAGACACCTACGGATAAAGAATGTGCATCAGAAAGGAATGGTCCCCTTTTGGCCCTTTTACTGTATCTGACAATATATCATCCAGTTCTGACTATAGAATGTTATAAAAGGCAAACCTGAAAATAAGAAGTATTATTTAACCTTCATATTTCTTGGCACTTTGCTAGAGTCACCTTGTGTGGAGGATATAGACTGTGCTGGAATCCTAATCTGCTGCAAAGGACACTGTGTCCTTCCAAAGCCCCCCAAGAAAGGACTGATAGGAAAGGTAAGCTGTAAATAGCTATGATAGTCCTCTTTAGCACGTCATGGTATTTTATGTAGAGGATTACATATACTGATTGTCTTCCAATTAAATTATCATTGTGATGTACATAGGAGCGATATACAGTACATGGAGTGTTATCAGAGCTGGATTCATAGGTCTCTTTAAACTGGCTGACTAGTGGATTAACCTGTGTATAGGGGCTTATGTAATGTAAGACACTAAAGGGCAGATTTATCAAAAAAACACTTTCTAATAATTTCTAATTTCAGCATTGTATTAATCAATGGATGAAAGTTTGAGTTCGCCATTTGATAAATACACTTCTAAAAATTCCATAGGCGTAAACAGAAAGTGTGTGAGTTTTTCTGTGATAAACTCTGTCACATTATGATAAATGTGCCTGTAAGTTTGCCCATGAGCAGTAACCCATAGCAACCAATCAGCAGGTAGGATTTTCTGGTCACCTGTTTAAAGTCAAACATACCATTGGTTGCTATGGGTTACTGCTCATGGGCAGTTTCCTATTGTAAGGATCTTTGTAGATGATGTAAAGTTGATAGAACTTTGCCAGTTGTATCCCACAATTATCTTCCCAAATGAAACTATTGATCACTGCCAGGATCTGCATTTCTGTGGAGCTAAATTATTAATACAATTATTTTATTTTTGACTGCAATGTTTTTGCTCTTTTCCTCTTTTTAGCTCGGCAAACCCAAATGTGACTGAGGAAAGAATAACCAAGTGATTATGGATCAGCAGAATTGGCTTGATGTAGCATGACAAAAAATGGCTGAAACAATAAACTATAGCAAATCTCACATTGCTGTATTCTTGTTTGATTTACATGTGTTTTATTTCAAAAAATAAAGAGCAGAGACAGAAATTGAGCATAAAGTTGCCTTGTTTGTGATATACTTTAACTTCTATTAATTTGCCACTAAACAGACATGAAATGATGAGGACAAAACTTATAGCAAAACATTTCAAATATCCTTATAATACACAAGAGCCTTGAGGTTTCATGACCTGTATGGTCATGGATATCCTCGGTGACTTATAATATCCTTATATTTTACAATAGGGGATACATTATTCCCTATATATCTGACTGCCTAATTATAAATTACAAAATGCCTGTATTTTGATGATGATAATAGTGATAGTGGTGAGCAGACTTGCAGCCTTGTGCTTCACATAAAGTTATTGCAGTAATTCTGCTGGAGTTCCTTTTCCTTCCTCGATTTTGGATAAAATGCATTGAAGTCAACGGGCAAGCAAATCATTGCAGTTAAATGGGCTGAATTGGTATGAATGCAGTTGTCTCAACAAGTTGCTAGAAGTTGTGTGTGCTTAATCACCTTGTAGAACCTTGTGAGTTGGGTGCAAGCAGTCCAGAAACAACTGTGAGGGGTTAAATAGAAATAAAACAGGTTGTCTCAATAATCAGCAAGACTTTAGAGCATTGCAGGCAGGCCATACAATTCAGAGATTCATGTGTCTCTCAGGTGTTTCTTTAGACTGCAGACAGGCAGTAGGACCCTGCATTGTACTTTTGTCCAGTTTGTCAGAAAGTCAGGTTCCTTCCTCAGATAGACAGCAGAACCAAGTGTCAGGCCCCACCAAGACAAACAATGTATTGTGCTTTTATCCAGGGCCAGAACTAGGGGTAGGAAAAAGAGGCACATACCTAGGACACAAAGCTAGGGGGCGCTAGACCATACCTTCCAACTGTCCCTTTTTCGGAGGGACAGTCCCTCTTTTGACAGCTCAACCCGCAGTCCCTCATTTGTACTGGAAAGTCCCTCTTTTCTCTGCACTGAACAGCCAGAAAAAAAAACAAAGTTTCTCACTTAATTGGCTTTTAGCAGAGAGCCCAGAACAGCTAACAGGTGCAAATAAGATACTTTGTAACAATTTTGAGACACAAAAACACAGTTTAGATAAGGAGAAATATTTTCAAACTTTCATAACCTGCCAAATTTTGTAAAACAAACATGGTAATTAGGGGGTGTGGGGAAAAAATGTTTGTCCCTCTTTTTACTTCCAAAATGTTGGGAGGTATGGCTAGACATGCACCTTTTCTGACTACCCCTAGTTTAGGGTCCTGGGATTTTCACACCGGCCCACCAGGATTTTCCTTGGTACCTCAGTCTGTCCCTGGTGAAATCTCATAAAGACTCAGGTTCTGAAAGTTTGGCAGAACCTGATGTGTTCTTTGCTCCTGTTCCTTCTGCATCTGCTCTGATCTATCATTTCAGGCACCAGACCAATCTAACAACCTCTCTGGTAAATTACATATTAATTTGGTGGAGGTGCTATCTAGAGAAAATGTCTTTATTTCTGTTGGGACCCAAAGGGTTAATTCCCTACAGAGAGCCACATGGCTGAGCTATAGGGTTTCCCAGAGGGCTGGGGCCAGAGCATTGTGGGTGCAGCATGGCAGATACCGGAGGATACCACAAGGTGTCACTGTTGCACCACTATAAAAGGGAGAGCCATGTGCTCAGACAGCTATTACAGATTTCTGCTGTCTTACTGCTGGATGTTACTGCTTGGAGGAGAGAGTGAATTCAGCAGCCAAGATGTAGAGGCAGGAGGCCTCTGAGGCTGCGGTAGGCGACCCCATGCCTGGGAGCTCGATCAGGATGGTCTGAGCTCCGGATTTTCCAAACTGAATGTGGAAATGCTTATAGCTTATGCGCTATAGACAGTGCTGGGAGCTACAGTTCAGCTATGGATTCATCAAAGCTGCATTTCTTGGATAAAGATTCTCATCGCTGTGGGAGCCTGTTTCTGCTCTGTGTGAGCCTGCCAGCTCTGTGTTTGAGCCCTCGGGTGAGTCTGCCTGGGGAGGGTAGAGGAAAGGAAAAGGATCCAGCGGGGTTTCTACTGTGTCACAGGCTGTTTGTGTGCCTGCCACATGGGAGCCAGTACCTTGTCCATCGGGAAAGGTACTTGGGAAAGTAGCGCTACCTGGGACCATTTGTGCTCCTGTTGGGAAAAGGGACAGAGACTCTTTGTCACCAAAGGAGTAGTGCGGGTCTTTGTCTGGTAGGGAATTACCAGGATAGGACTGGCACAGGGTCACCAGGGTAGTGGGTCATGCTTTTAAATGCATATGTGTACTTTACAGTTTATTTCCCCTTTAATCTGCACTTCCTTGTATAAAGTTTATATTTTTATAAAGCAAGCGTGTGTATTGAATTTTTGCTAATGGGGCCACCCACAGCTGTATTCCCGGATCCCATTAGGTGGAGGCACTGCCAGAGAAGAGTTTCCCAGTACCCTTTCACCTAGCAAAGGGGACTCAGGACCTGTAATTGGAAAGAAATTGTATGATGTATAACCTTTGGCACAGGGGGGTGGCCAAAAAGGGGTTACATTTCTGTTTCAAAGCTATACTGCTAAATGTGGATAGCTTTTTGTAGTAGCAGGCAAAGCATATTTTTAGTGGCTGGATAGTAAATAAACTACATGTCAACGAAAGGGTCTGGGAACATGGGGAGTCTGGCCTGCATCAGGTGTCAGTAAACTCTTACTTGATGTCAGAAAGTGACATTGAAACACTAATAACTGTAAATAACAATTAGTTAACAAAAGGAAAAAAAGTGCCATAATCGAGTGGCCATGCAGAGGTTAATAGATATAATTCAGCATACCGGTATCTTATTACTTGGCCTTGCTTGCAGAGGAAAGCACAGGGTCAGACAGGGCAAATGGGACACCCGGTGGACACCGCTGACACAGGCCTGCTCCCCTCCTGGAACATTGGGTGCTCAACCCCCGCCCGATCACGTTCACATGTAAGAGGACCATAGCATGTTTGGGGGGAGGTGTAGACTGGTGATGAGTTTCACAAAGAGTGAAGTGACAGCCCCGGTGGGCCCTGGACACCCCAGTCCAACTGTAACGTAAGATATCCCAAACTCAGAACTAACCCCAAGGCCCCGGTCACGGCTCACTATTCTGCCTATAGCAGCCGCTTCAGGAAGAGCCCTCTGCTATTCAGATGCTGCCAGGACTTAATGTGAGAGGTAGAGGGAGAGTGTTCTGTGCAGGCTTGGGAACCAAACGTATGCGGAAAGGACAGAGGAGAAGTCAGCAAGGTGGGAAACAGACAGGGTCAATACTAAATGGTATAAAGAAGAAGCAGGGCCAACCAGCACTCATACGGACCCACAGGACCAATAGAAAATTAGTTAAAAAGTATATATTTTATTTGTACAAAGTTAAAAAATTTATAGTTTGCATCTCCATCCGCCCTACGCATTTCGCACCTACTTGGGGCACTTAGTCATGGGCCATTATTTTAATATTTAATTCATGGCTGGACAAGGTCAAGGGAAGATGAAATTGCAGCAAAATCCATAAATTCAGTTGCTGGTTTGGCTGACAGGGATGTTGATTTGTAATTAGTAACTCTGTGCACTTCCTAATTTGTCTGAGAAAGTATGCAGGGAATTGGTTTACTCATTTGTATTGTATGTAAAGTAATTTACCTCTATTCCTCTATTTCCTGTATAACAATAATACATATACAGTAATTGTGTTTGCCAGTAATACAGTTATTTAATGGTTATTTAGGGGGTAAAGTCCGATGGCCTAAAAACTCAGAATCCGAAACCCCGGCATCTAAAAGCTCTCGGGTCCTGTATAAGTCAATGGGGAAGGTTCCAGTTGTCCATACCGAAATCCGATGATTTTGGGGTTTCGGGCTTTTTTCTTCATAAATAAGATCCATTTGGGAAGTTGGAGTTGCTCGAGTTGCTCGAAGTTTGATATTAGAAATACTGAGATAAATTCGAACCTTGATAAATAACCCCTGTGAGCAGGATCATACGAACAGACGGGTCTTGAACAGGGTAAAGTCCATTTATTGTTCACATATAAATATTCTGTGAGCAAAGCAGCATAAAACAAAATAAAACAAAACAAAACCCTTGCCCCACTTGGGCTCTAACTAATACACAGAGTAGTTTCCCTCTCTACTACCGGTCCCCTACTGGGATTTCCGGTCAAACACAAACAGTCCAACTCCCCAGAGTCACAGTACCTTTGCAAAAGTTCTTTCCCTTTGGGGAAACATAAACAGCCGCTTCCAATGGCCACACTTAGCTCCCAGCTCTCCTCAGTGTGTCTCTCAAGCTTTCACTCTGAGCCCCAACCCTCTCTAGCAGCTAGCTGATCTAGCCTGCTAATTATTCCCCAGGTGAGACTTTCTAGGGGAATTAACCCACTCAGAACTGCTGTACATATGGGAGTAAGACATGAACCTAGGGGAAATATATCTCCCTTCACACTGTGTTCCAGTTACCGGTTCACATATCCCCCCCCCTCTGCTTCAGCCCGTAGGGCTGAGCATACTGCGCCACCTGGCAATGAACCCTTGAGAGGGCATTGGCATTCCCTTGCAGTGCTCCAGATCTATGTTCCACTGTAAACTTAAAGTTTTGCAGGGCCAGGAACCATCTGGTGACTCAAGCATTCTTTTCTTTATTTTCAGACATCCACCTAAGGGGAACATGATCTGTGACCAATCTAAACTTTCGGCCCAGCAGATAGTATTTGAGGGCCTCTAATGCCCACTTAATGGCAAGGCACTCCCTTTCTACAATAGAGTACCTACTCTCAGCCGGTGTAAGCTTTCTGCTTAAGTACACTACTGGGTGTTCCTCACTATTTACCATTTGGGAGAGGACTGCCCCCAAACCCACATCTGAGGCATCAGTTTGCACAATGAATTCTTTCTGAAAAACCGGTGTTAACAACACTGGTTGCCTACAGAGGGAATTTTTAAGTTCTATGAAAGCTTTTTCAGCCTCAGCTGACCACTTAACCATTACTGAGCTCTTCCCTTTAGTAACATCTGTAAGGGGAGCTGCAATAGAAGCAAAGTTAGGCACAAACCTACGATAGTAGCCTACTATCCCAAGGAAGGCTCTGACTTGTTTCTTTGTGACAGGTTGGGGCCACTTTTGTATTGCCTCCACTTTATGTATTTGAGGCTGTACTGCACCTCTCCCAATTACATAACCTAAATATTTGGCTTCTTCCATTCCAACCGCACACTTTTTAGGGTTTGCAGTAACCCCCGCCTCACGTATAGAGACTAGCACTGCCTGTACCTTTGGTATGTGAGAATCCCAATCAGAGCTGAAGATAACCACATCATCCAAATAGGCTGAGGCATAGGGATTATGTGGTTTAAGAATACGGTCCATTATGAACCAAGAAAAAAAGAAACCAAAAGGGACTTATCCCCACACTGCATGGGCCTGAAAAATTATTTTATATTGTGAAAAACAAATAATAATAGGTAACCAAGTAAAATAAAAAGCAATTTTTATTCACCACCATGCCATATTGAAACCAGTGAAATTAAAAACATTTTAAAATAATGAGCAGCGCTGCATATGGAAATGAAGGGATCCCTTCTACAAGGACAAAACCCGAAAGCTGGTTATACTAACCAACCAAGGGAAAATTAGCATGCTATTGAATGTAATAATGTGTTGGTAACAAAATTATAATGAAAAAGTTCGGAGCAAGATGGTACATGTACGTTTAAGAGTGCAATAATTCAATGGAATTCAATTAGATGAGTCCATCTTGATCCTGAAAGAAAAATTCCAGAGTTCTGAGATAAACAGCATGTGAATATTCCCTAGGTCCTCTGGTTACTCCCTATCCACTTATCACTTACAAACGAAACACCAGCATTGGTGATATGCTAACTCATAGCCATTTTCAAAAACATTCTGGGGTCATCTGTTGTAAAATGCCAGGAACTTTCAGATGTGGGACATGTGAACAATGTAGCTATTTGAAAATATCCACCACCTTTGGGAGGGGCACATCAACCTTTGATATGTATCATTACATTTGCTGCACCACCACACATGTAGTCTATCTGTTCACATGCCATTGTGGCAGCAAATATGTAGGCAAAACGATAAGACCATTGAAAAGACGCATATATGAACACCTACGGGATATTAAAAACTGTAATTTGATGTCTAGTATTGCAAAACATGTTTATTGCGTGCATGATGGGAAATATGCAGGATCCTTTTTCCAAGGCATAGATCGTCTTCATGGGGATATAAGAGGTGGGGACTTGGATAAAAAAAATTGCTCCAGCTAGAGACCAAATGGATCTTTAGATTAAACACCCACAAATCCAATTGTGGATTAAATGGCCATCTCAATTTCCAAGCCTTTATCAACACTTAAATTTGGCGGTTGCCATCTTTCTGTATTAACTCATTTTTTGGTTTATTATTATTTCATTTTTAATTTTTTTTTTGGGGGCTTTAGAAATATGTTCTGCCATTTGGCTACATTTTCTAATTGACTCCTCATTAATTTTTGGTTTTGTTGTTTTTTGTTTGGATTATATATATATTTTTTCCTTGTTTGATTTGATTCATTTCGGTTATATTCCCATTTACAGGTTATTGTAACTATGCCCTTATATGGGCTTAATTTATCATTATTATAATTCTGAGTATATTTACTAATTTCACCAATATTTTGAAATCATATCATCACCATGCCATATCATATCCTACCTACGGTACTTTAAATGATTAAGAGTCATGGATGTTTATCTGACTAACTTGTATATCATATATTGGATTGTATGTTTCTTCCCCTTCTCCCCCCCCCCCTCCTTTTCCTTCCCTTTGGAGTACTCCAACCACAGCCAGGAACATCTTTGTTATAATTGATATCAATCGGCATTGGAAATGAATTTGATCCATTTCGCTGAAGATATAGAATTTATACTGTTTCAATATGGTGGCAACAATCATTGCTAGGCTGGAGTACCCGCGGATACAATTCAATTGGATACAACAATTTCGCTGAATACAAAGTATCTTCACGTAGCTAGGTTATTGAGTCACGTGATATCACCTTTAAATCCCTAACACTTCCGCCGCTCGGCCTCTTGACAAAGCCACGCGTTTGTGGCGAAACAGCTGTCGAGGTTCGGCGCTGCACTGGACGCAGGGGGTCCCCTCTTGGACTGCATTCTGGCGTGACTGGGGGAGGCCAAGGACACTATCATTGCACAGCCGCTCCAAGGAATCACGGCCATATCTGCGAGCGCAACCCGCGAGACGGTCTGTATAATTTCATTTTCTATGAGGGCTACAGAACCGTTATAAGAAGCGGTGGCACTTGCGAACATTTGGGAAATCCCTGGCAAGACATGCGGTGAAACTTTTACCTTGACTGTTAATCGCCATTACTCATTGGAGGCGAGTTAACCCTTTCTTCTGGCCTTTAGAAGCCCCAGCACGTCCAGTAAGCATTAACCCACGGATTGGAGTTATTCAATTACTGACCCTCAAATACCAGAGACTCCGGGGCTCTAACCCCCCCCTTCTCCCTGATAATCCGTTTTAGACAACATGAAGTAGGGGAATATTCACATGCTGTTTATCTCAGAACTCTGGAATTTTTCTTTCAGGATCAAGATGGACTCATCTAATTGAATTCCATTGAATTATTGCACTCTAAAACGTACATGTACCATCTTGCTCCGAACTTTTTCATTATAATTTTGTTACCAACACATTATTACATTCAATAGCATGCTAATTTTCCCTTGGTTGGTTAGTATAACCAGCTTTCGGGTTTTGTCCTTGTAGAAGGGATCCCTTCATTTCCATATGCAGCGCTGCTCATTATTTTAAAATGTTTTTAATTTCACTGGTTTCAATATGGCATGGTGGTGAATAAAAATTGCTTTTTATTTTACTTGGTTACCTATTATTATTTGTTTTTCACAATATAAAATAATTTTTCAGGCCCATGCAGTGTGGGGATAAGTCCCTTTTGGTTTCTTTTTTCTTGGTTCATATGTTGCTAATTTAGTGGACACCCCAACACCAAAAGCCTGTTACTACCTTATTAAGCCTCATCTGAGTCTTTTTTGCATAAATACGGTCCATTAGTCTTTGAAAAGTAGCTGGGGCCCTGTGTAAACCAAAAGGTGGTACATTGTATTGGAAAAGACCCTCAGGAGTAGAAAAGGCTGTCTTTTCCTTAGCCCCTTCCGCTAGTGGTACCTGCCAATACCCTTTTGTGAGATCTAGAGTTGTGAGGTACCTCACATGGCCTAGCCTTTCAATAAGTTCATCCACCCTAGGCATGGGATAGGCATCAAACTTTGAGACTTCATTCAGTTTTCGGAAGTCATTACAAAACCTTAGAGTCCCATCAGGTTTAGGGATCAAAACAATTGGGCTAGACCAATCACTGTGGGACTCCTCAATTACTCCTAGATCCAGCATTTTCCTTACCTCCTCAGAGACTGCCTGTCTCCGTGCCTCGGGTATTCTATATGGCTTAACCTTGACTTTTACCTGAGGTCCCGTAACCACGTCATGTTCAATTAGCTTAGTTCTTCCAGGAAGATCAGAGAAAACATCCCTATTTCTCATCAAGAATTCTTTCACTTCTTGTTTCTGTGATACTGAAAGAGTTTCGGCTATTTTGACTTCTGGAATGAGACTAGCAGAATGGACCAGTGGTCCCGGTTCTGATGCCAGGACCTCCTGAGGTCTCCAAGGCTTCAGTAAATTCACATGATAAAGTTGCACCTGTTTTCTCTTATCAGGTTGCCGTACCTTATAGTTCACCTCACCAACTTTTTCAATAATTTCGTAAGGCCCCTGCCACTTGGCCAGGAACTTACTTTCAACTGTGGGGATAAGTACTAAGACTCTATCCCCAGGATTAAAGGTCCTTACTTTTGCAGACCTATTATAGATCCTGCTTTGGGCCTCCTGTGCTTGGGCCATGTGCTCCTTTACAATAGGTAACACAGTTGTAATCCGCTCCTGCATTTGAGCAATGTGTTCTACCACTGTCTTATAGGGGGTAGCCTCCTGTTCCCAAGTTTCCTTAGCTACATCTAGCAGACCCCTGGGGTGTCTACCATAGAGTAACTCAAATGATGCGAACCCAGTAGAAGCTTGTGGCACCTCCCTGATTGAGAACAACAAAAATGGCAATAAGCAGTCCCAATTTTTCCCATCTTTATCTACCACCATTTTCAACATGGCTTTCAGGGTCTTATTAAACCTTTCCACCAAGCCATCAGTTTGAGGGTGGTACACTGAGGTACGTAATTGTTTGATACCTAAGAGGCGACATAACTCTTTTTACTTTGGACATAAAGGGTGTGCCTTGATCTGTCAGTATTTCTTTAGGTATTCCCACCCTAGAAAACAAATGGACCAGCTCTTTGGCTATACATTTTGCTGAAGTATTCCTTAAAGGTACTGCTTCTGGATATCTGGTTGCATAATCCAATATTACAAGGATATGTTGGTGCCCTCTAGCGGATTTTGGCATGGGACCGACCAAATCCATGGCAACCCTCTCAAATGGGACCTCAACGATTGGAAGGGGAACCAAGGGACCTCTGTAATGGGGTCTTTGTGCTGCTAACTGACAATCTGGGCAGGAGTTACAATATCGCTTTACATCTCCAACCACCCCAGGCCAAAAGAACCTCTGTAGAATTCTTTCTGTAGTTTTATCGACTCCTAGGTGGCTGCCAAGTACATGTCTATGTGCCATATCTAATACCACCTTTCTATATTGCTGGGGTACCACCAGCTGTTCTATAATTTCACCCCTTATTTTGCTCACATGATATAACAGATCCTGGTTCAGGGCCATGTGGGGAAACACTGTTTCTGCCCCTGGACATTGAGATTCCCCATTTATAACTTTTATATTTTCTCTAGCATGGCTCAGAGTGGGGTACCTCATTTGGGCAGTTCCAAAGTTCTCTTTGGAAACCTCTAAATCAGGTACCATGTCACCTTCCTCTACCCCCTCTTCAAGTCCTGCCAACACTTCTAGGGGTGAGGGAACATCAGGGGTCACCCCTACTTTATCATCATTCTCAGGGTGTGTAAAGGGTTCTGGGGTCAAGCATGTTTCCTCTGTCTTGCATGAGGAACCCTTTTCAGAATTACTCTCCCCACCCCACAGTTGCCAGAACAAGGGAAAATCTCTTCCCAATATAACAGCATGCATTAAGGTTTTTACAACCCCCACTTGATACTTTACAGTTCCCAACTGAGTTTCAAACAGAACCAAAGCAGTTGGGTAGTCTTTAGTGTCCCCATGAATGCACACTACCCCGACCCGTGGGTGGGTTGAGTCAACGTTGTCCACCAAACTAGCGTGAACTAATGTTACCAAACTCCCCGAATCCAGGAGAGCGGTCACCCTGTGTCCTTCTATGACTACTGGGCAAAACTGTTTACCAGTCTCTTCTTGTAGAGAGGCCAGACATGCTGGCAGAGCATACAGGGATTCTTGTTTCCCCCAACTACAATCCATAGGCTCTGACGTTAGGAGGTTAGCAGCGAAATGGCCAAACTCTCTACACCTCCAGCATTGTAACCCCCTTTTATCTCTGTCAGAGGCCTCTTGACCCTGACTGGTGGCCACCCTATCTTTGGCTCCAGTACTCAGTCCCAAAGTCATATCAGAGGTTTTGTCCCGGTTACCTTGGGAAACCACCCCTTTAATAAATGGAACAGTCTTACCAGGATTTCCTTGCAATCTCTGAGGCTTGATAGGGCGCTGGACAGAGGTTCCCTCTCCTAGGTAGCTCTCAGTAGTCATGTACCTCTCCACAAGTTCCACCATCTGGGTCATATCTTGGGGGTCTGCCTGTCCAATCCATCGCTGTATATCCCGGGGAAGACCTTTCCGGTCTACGAAGATCCTTTCCACCACTTGATCAGCTGTGTTGACGTCTGGTTGCAGCCACTTTCTTGTGAGACCCAGGAGGACATGCATTTGCGCACGTGCAAGCTTGCCTTTGCTGTAAACTCAGTCATTGAACTTTTTTGCGTGAACTGCCGAAGTGATTCCAAGGTGGGCCAGGATTTCCTCTTTTAACTTATTATAGTTATGAGAGTCCTGTTCTTTTAGATCAAAGTACACCTTTTGGGGTTCCCCTGTTAAGTAAGGTGCTATCACTTCAGCCCAGTCCTCTGGGAATAGCTTTTCCCGTGTTGCCACTCTTTCAAACACTGCCAGGTATGCTTCGACATCTTCTGCTGGAGTCATCTTTTGCAGACTTTTTTGTACCGCTTTGCGGATATTTAAAGGTACTTGCCCCAGGGCCGCACTACACTGTAATTTCTCAGCCAGTGCTTGGATCTCCTGCTGCAAATGCATGGTAACACTATTTTGTTGTGCTAAGGTAACTTTACTGGATTCCACTTGGGCATTAATTTGTGTAATCAGCAGCTGATTGGTTTCCTGTTGGGCCTTTAAGGACTCCTGATGGGTTAGCTGTTGGGCCCTTAAGGCTTCCTGGTGATTTGCATTAGCTTGCTGCTGACTGGCATGATTTAGCTGCTGGGTTTGCAGCATCGCCTTTAATATCTCCTCCATTTTAATATCTGTTGAAGACTTCCCCTTTAAACTGTCTGTCCCTTTAAACTTTGGTCTTTGCTATTTTCAAATGAAATTTCTGCCCATTGCATACCTCCACCAATTGTGAGCAGGATCATACGAACAGATGGGTCTTGAACAGGGTAAAGTCCATTTATTGTTCACATATAAAGACTTTGGGAGCAAAGCAGCATAAAACAAAATAAAACAAAACAAAACCCTTGCCCCACTTGGGCTCTAACTAATACACAGAGTAGTTTCCCTCTCTACTACCGGTCCCCTACTGGGATTTCCGGTCAAACACAAACAGTCCAACTCCCCAGAGTCACAGTACCTTTGCAAAAGTTCTTTCCCTTTGGGGAAACATAAACAGCCGCTTCCAATGGCCACACTTAGCTGCCAGCTCTCCTCAGTGTGTCTCTCAAGCTTTCACTCTGAGCCCCAACCCTCTCTAGCAGCTAGCTGATCTAGCCTGCTAATTATTCCCCAGGTGAGACTTTCTAGGGGAATTAACCCACTCAGAACTGCTGTACATATGGGAGTAAGACATGGACCTAGGGGAAATATATCTCCCTTCACACTGTGTTCCAGTTACCGGTTCACACCCCCTTAATGTGTCTATTCTATTTTCATGCAAATAATAATGTTCACTTTAGTTTGCATATAATTTATTTCACTTACATGAGTATATGGGGGGCCTCTGAAGTCAGGGAAAAAACAGGAAAAAACAGAGAGAGAGAGAGATGGAAAAGCTCTTTATATCAATCTTAAAAGCAATGCATTTTCATGTTATTTAAACATTATTTCTCAATAGGTAATTTCAGTATATTTTTGATCCTTACCTTCTGCTCACTTCTGCTCATATGGTAAATGATACGGATTACAGAAAAGCCTTCTCCATTATAATGAAATAATTCACATTTTTTAATATGATTTTCTTTTTCTCTATAGTAATAAAACAATAAAGGGTATGGGATCCGTTATCCAGAAAACTCTGAATTCTGAACTCTGAAAAGGCCGCCTAGCATTTTATCAAAATAATCCAAATTTTTAAAAATGATTACTTTTTTCTCTGTAATAATAAAACAGTAGCTTGTACTTGATCCCAACTAAGATATAATTAATCCTTATTGGAAGCAAAATCAGCCTATTGGGTTTATTTAATGTTTTTGATTACTTTTTTCTCTGTAATAATAAAACAGTAGCTTGTACTTGATCCCAACTAAGATAAAATTAATCCCTATTGGAAGCAAAATCAGCCTATTGGGTTTATTTAATGTTTTCAGGATTTTCTAGTAAATCAAAATTATAGAAGTATCTGTTACCTGGAAAACCCCAGGTCCTGAGCATTCTGGATAACAGGTCCCATATCTGTACCTTGTACTTGATAAATAATCCTTTTTGGAAGAAAAACAATCCTATTGGGTTTATTTTATTTATCTACTTTTGTTTAGTCTAAAATTATGAAGATCCAAATTACAGGAAGACCCCTTATCTGGAAAACCCCACATCTCGAGGATTCTGGATAATAGGTCGCATGGTCCCCTGGATGGATTTGTGTTTATGGTTCAGAAGGGATCTAGAAATATAATTTGTATATTTTTACCAGTGTATTGAGGCTCAATAAAGCCTGTACTCTGAGAGAGAGTTACAAACATTTATTGGATTGAATTGGATTTTTGAATACACAATGCATTTTTTTGTAAACAAAATGTAGTTGGCACCTCATAGCATAGCTGATGTAACTTACTAGTCAATCAGGAACCTTTAGAAGGTGGCGGGTACACTCAGACACACACGGGTTCCCGGTGTTCACCGACGCCCTTTTGGGGCGCCGGGCTTTCTGCTGCGGAACCACAGAGAGAATGTGCGTTTAAGGTTGGAACAAGTCCGAAATGAGGTACTGGCAAGGATTAGGCAGAAAATGTAGTCAATCAGGCAAAAGGATCAAGGCAGGCGACAGGAATCAAAGTCAATAATCAGGCAGGAGTCTAAAACACAAGAAGAAAACGCTTAGGCAGGATCTGTAAACAGAAGCCATCTTGGGCACTGTCAAAATGGCAAATTGGTCTTTTAAAGGGAATCTTGGCACCAAAAATTCAAATTCGAGCCAAATGATGACGTTGTGATGCTCGGCGTCATGATGCAGGCGTCACGACACTGGCGAAGTGACATTGGCGACTCACTTGGATGATTGTGACGTCAGCACCAGAAGCGACCTCTCAGCCTGGAAGAGATGCACCGGGAGGTAAGAACGCTGGAAGATCTCCCGGCGCGTCTTACAGCTGATCTATGACAATATTACAACAATATTGGTTGTAATATTTGGTTGCAGATAATATTTTTTCCCCAACAGGTGCCCTTTAAGTAGTAGTGTTCCAACTACAAAAAGTTACCCCTTACATAAAAAAAGCAGAGGTCCCAAGCATTTCAGATAATAAAATCCATAATGATAATTTTGTTGTATGAAATCAACATTGGAAACAGTATTTACAGAGAACACTAATGGGGTTATTTATCAAGCTCCGAATATCCGAACCTCGAATAATTTGTAGTATACTGAGCAAAATAAAAAAACTACGAATTTTTCGAGATTTATTAAAGTCCGATGGTCTAAAAACTCAGAATCTGAAACCCCAGCATCTAAAAGCTCTCCTGTACATTTTATAGTCTGTGATAAAATCCATAATGATAATAATTTTGTTGTATGAAATCAACCTTGAATTATTGGAAACAGTATTTACAGAGAATACTAACACAGCAGCAGAATTTGGTTACATTTGACAAATGATTCAACTCAAAGCCACAGTAACATAAATAATGTTCAGACAAAGTACCAGTGGGGAGGAGATGTGACTTGTAAATAGCATGACAATGCACTTTTCTTAGTGTGACCTTTAACCCTAGATATAATGGAATAGGTACATGAGACACTGCAATTTGAAGTCATACTGGTGATACTGAGTATTTGCTTTCTCTTTTGGGTGGAGTTTGCTGTGAATGCTTCCAAGCCTGGTTCTCTCTCAGGATCCCAAGGTGACATCATGTGTTCATTTTTAGAGGATAAAAAAACTTGTTCAAAGAAGATAAAGAGAATAAGGGCTACGATTTATAGAATCCATATCAAGTGAAATGACGTCTTCTCTCCACTATCCTAAAATAGAAACCTTTTGATTTTTCTGAATTGCAATGCTCAGATCGTGTAACAAATGTTAGGAAATCTTATGATTACAATCTTCTTCATTCAGATGCTCAGGTGATCTAGCAAACGTTAGATCATATAGAAGACCGTGCCCCGGTATAATGTTACAGCCTTATTGTCCTAGGGGCTTATCCCGTGATATCAGCAATAAGAGAATATAAATAGTGTTTGACTGTCTACACAACTTTAGTTCTGAGATTCTTTAAGACCTTCAATGATGCTGCGGGTTCTGATCTTCTCTGCCCTCCTTTGCCTGGCTTTGGCACATGAAAGCAGTGAAGAACATGGTAAGACTCAAATATAACCATGTCCTTTTATTGCTTTTTTATTGCTTTTTCTGTGGATGTTTGTTTAACTCAGTAGTCCGAGAAGCTTGTTTCTAATACATATAGCAGGGCCAACTCCCTCCTTGTGCACTGAAATGAGGCTCTGATATAGAATTTAGTCCTAGAAAAGTGTGGAGATTGGTTGTAAGCTTGGGCACAGGTAGTAAAAGGCTAAGAGGTGACTGAACTGTTGATGCTGCTCTATTTATTTCTTGGGAAAACTGTTTGTAGGATAAAACGCAAGTGCAAGGGGCCAGAGTTGTCCGTACAATAGAATTGATAATATGTTTGTGCTACTTTACATGGTTGACTTCAAACTTTTAATTTTACTTCCGTTTATGTTTTGCCTTACATCATCATTATTTGCATTATTTACATTATTATTATTATTACATTATTATTTGCATTATTTACATTATTATTTGCCTTACATTATCATTAGGACACTCTGAAGAGAATCACAGTGAGAACCACAGTGTGAATCCTAGTGAGAATCCTAGTGTGAAGCGAGGCCACTGCCCAATTGTCCCCTCTGGTAATAATGTGACCCTTGCTGCTTGTGCCACCTCTTGCCCTGGAGGCTCCAACTGCTCTAACATTGAGTGCTCCTCTGACACCAACTGCACTGGAATCGAGAAATGCTGTAACACCGGCTGTGGAATGGCATGCGTCTACCCAGAATACAGTAAGTAAATGTTTAGGGTTTCACCACATAGCCTTTGTGCAAAACCATTTATATTTGCAGAAAATGTTCTGGTGACCCTAAAAGGGAATTCAAAATCAATGAAACCAAAAGGAAAATATAATGAAAACACTGCAGTCAAGGAACAGGTTTACCCCTTTTTAGACTTCAAGCTAGATTTGAGTAATGGGAGTCTTAGGAGGGTATTTACTAAAACTCTAGTTTATCTCATTTTGTTATTAAAACAAAGTCAACCTAACTCCTATCCATGGATTAAACTCAATAATTCTTTTTGAAAAAGTCCAAGCGAAAAATCAAATTAGTGCTTCGATTCGAATCGTACCATTAAGGCTCCAAAAGCGTAATCGAAATGTCACCGCAAAAAAACCAGCATGCATCACAATGTCAATGAAACATCTTCAGGAACATCTGCTATTGACTTCTACATGAACTTGACAGGTTTGAGATGGAGTATACTCAGATTCGGATTTTTAGCAGCTTTGGGGTATGATAATTCCTTTTTTTTTTCATCTAAAATTTTGAGTTTTCCCCTTTAAAAACTCGACCAGAAAAATTTGAGGAGTAATAAATGGGCCCCTTAGTTTTACAGTGCTAGGGGCTGATATTGGAATAGCAGGAAGGAGAAGCATAGTTAGTTTATTCTAGGTCTGTCCAACTGGATGTGGCCTCCCAAGATTACTATGGCCCCAGAGTTCGCAAGGGATCCATTGACCATTTGTATCATTGTTAATGAAAATGGCCTCCAAATATATATTTTTGTGAATATTTAGATCAAGAACATTCATAAGAAAAAACTAGCTATCATTGAACTATTCTACCAACAATATTATGTTATTATTCTTTTGTTCTGTTCTGTAATGAGGTTAATGGGTTAATATCCTTAAACATGGTGCTTAGTGATCAGTTATAACCAGTGCTTAGTGATATAATTTGTGTCACATGACTTAATGAAACGTGTGTATTATAATAAAGTACCCCCAGTTGTAAAATACTGTATGAGGATATTAGAAGTAACCTCGACCCAGTAAGGTTATGTAAAAAAAACAAAGAAAACTTTAAAAATTGTTAATAAAAAAAAAAAGAAGTAACCTCGGAGTTCCATGACCTGTATAAAAATACTCCGCATTCAGCCTTGTGATTATATGGTCATAAAACTCCTCGGTAACTTATAATATCCTTATATTTTACAATAGGGGGTACTTTATTCACTATATATTTTGCAAAAGTGAGTACATTATTCCTTATATATTATATTTCTATCGATTGCATTATGGCCCTATATAGAACTAAAAAAAATGTTAACAAAATGTCACAACATTTTTTAAACATTTATTTATTAAAAAAAACTCCCGGTTTAGCAACAGTTTTTATTATTAAAACATATGTTTGCTTTTTTAGACGTAAAGTGGTTTCTAATTTATTTCTATCTGTTTACAACAAAACATCTAAGAAAGTTTTAGTGGCAATTGCTCTCCACCTCAGACCCTCTGAGATCAGAAATTTTCTTTGGGAGTTTGAAGAATTTTCTATGGAAAAACAATTATCCATGAGAAATATTATAGGAAGGAAGGAAGGAAGAACGGTCAGGTATCCATAGTGATATTAATGCAATAATAGAAGAAAAGATTATGCCAAAGGCAAGATTGATGAGCATGCCATCAGTAATTAGTGAAGGGGCGAATCTGTCCCGTTTCGCCAAATAATTCGCGAAAAAGCAAAAAAATTTGTGAAACGGTGAAAATTCGCAAAACACGTTGAAGTCAATGGGCGTCAAAATAATTTTGATGCGATCGACAATTTTTATACGCGCGACTATTTTATACAAATGCATTAAACTCAATGGGCGTCTGAATAATTTTGATGCCCGAAAAGTTTTATGCACACAACAATTTTATTTTTTGTTGTGGCGGATTTTTCGTCAGCGAATTTTCGCCGCAGTTTCCCGGGCGGTGAAACACATTTATTCGCCCATCACTAGTTGTAACTGCAAAAAGTGGAGTAGAACCTGGTTTGGGAGGAAAGAACATACTTACTTTTGTGTTAGGAACAATTTTGGAAGGAATTCATTCATTCAGGAGACAGAGATCTGGGTGTGCATTTTAGCACACCCAGATCACACCCAGTGGGTTCTAAATATAAATAAGCAAAAGATGTTCTCCGCACTGCCTTTTTAGTTTTTCAAAAATGCATCAAATCTAGGGATGGGTTAATTTTTTCGCCTTGTTTTGCCTCTCTTGGGTATACCACTATCCCAATATCTGGTAATGAATTAACGAATGAGGAGAGCAATAGCAAAAAACGCTGTGGTTGTGTTTATTTAGGGCTACTACACGACATGTTTCGGGTCATTGCATACCCTTTCTCAAGTGTAACAAACACAGAACAAACAAGGCTATAAAAGCCCTCCCATCAGGTGAACAATTAGCCAAAGAGGCGTGCCATCAAGTACATTAATAAAACATCTTTTAAAAAGAAAAAAGTATATTTAAAAAATTTTAAATTTTTATTTTTTTTTGTGTCCATGTGTCCATATATATCAACATAGATTGTGCTTTAGAATCTTCTGTGTTCCCGTCAGTGCTGTGGAATAATAATATATAAAAACACTCTATTTATTTTTAAAAAATTACATTTAAAATCCACATGAGAACAAGGCATATAGAGAAACTGATGCTGTTCTTATCTTATCTATTCGAAACCATGTATTACAGTCACATAATGTATCAGCTCAAATTAACATAGTATTACACTTTAATTAACCTGCTATAGACAGAATCATATATTTGGTTTGACATGGCTTTGTATCAGCATTTATTTGACATGTCTTTATATCAGCATTAAACAAACCTTACCATATACTTTATTCGTCTATGTTGAAGTAAATTCAAGGCCTGGGCTCTAAATATATCTGGATATCACTGCATACAAATGATAATGAGGAATAAATGAGGTCTTCTAAAAATAGTACACAAGGTATCAACAGCTGAGTACAGAGGCTTGAGGTTCTCCTACACTAAGGGAAACTGTTGGTGACCTTGTTGTATATGTGACATAGAAGGATTGCTGAGAAAGGTAAGAGAATCTTGATTGTAGATACCAAGGGAATAAAGAACGTGCATCAGAAGTAATAATGGTCCTCTTGTGGCCCTGTTACTGTATCTGACAAAATATCAAAATGTTCTGCTTATAGAATGTTATACATAGCAAACATGAAATGAAAAGTATTAATTGACATTCTGATTTCTTGGCACTTTGCTAGAGTCACCTTGTGTGGAGGATATAGACTGTGCTGGAATCCTAATCTGCTGCAAAGGACACTGTGTCCTTCCAAAGCCCCCCAAGAAATGGCTGATAGGAAAGGTAAGCTGTAAATAGCTATGATAGTCCTCTTTAGCACATCATGGTATTTTATGTAGAGGATTACATATACTGATTGTCTTCCAATTAAATTATCATTGTGATGTACATAGGAGCGATATACATGGAGTGTATATAAGACAGTAAAGGGCAGATTTATCAAAAACGCACTTTCAAATAATTTCTAATTTTAGCATTGTATTAATCAATGGGTGGAAGTTTGAGTTCGCCATTTCATAAATACACTTCTAAAAATTCCAAAGGAGTAAACAGAAAGTGTGTGAGTTTTTCTGTGATAAACTCTAATGTCATATTATGATAAATGTGCCTGTGAGTTTGCCCATGAGCAGTAACCCATAGCAACTAATCAGCAGGTAGGATTGTCTGGTCATCTGTTTAAAAGCAAACATCCCTTTGGTTGCTATGGGTTACTGCTCATGGGCAAATGTAGTGTCTTTTTAGAGTTTCCTATTGTATTGATCTTTGTAGATGATGTAAAGTTGAACCTTGCCAGTTGTATCCCAAATTATCTTCCCAACTGAAACTATTGATCCCTGCCAGGATCTGCATTTCTGTGGAGATAAATTATTAATACAATTATTTTATTTTTAACTGCAATGTTTTTGCTCTTTTCCTCTTTTTAGCTCAGCAAACCCAAATGTGACTGAGGAGAGAATAACCAAGTGATTATGGATCAGCAGAATTGGCTGAAACTTGATGTAGCATGACAAAAAATGGCTGAAACAATAAACTATAGCAAATCTGACATTGCTGTATTCTTGTTTGATTTACATGTGTTTTATTTCAAAACACACCCAAGAGCAGAGACAGAAATTGAGCATAAAGTTGCCTTGTTTGTGATATACTTTAACTTCTATTGATTTGCCAATAAACAGACATGAAATGATGAGGACAAAACTTATAGCAAAACATTCCAAATATCCTTATAATACACAAGAGCCTTGGGGTTTCATGACCTGAGTGTGCCAGTCAGTCCCTGGTGAAATCTCATAAAGACTCAGGTTCTGAAAGTTTGGTGTTCTTTGCTCCTGTTCCTTCTGCATCTGTTCTGATCGATCCATTACACGCACCAGACCAATCTAACAACCTCTTTGGTAAATTACATATTAATTTGGTGGAGGTGCTATCTAGAGAAAATGTCTTTATTTCTGTGTGAAAGCTATACTGCTAAATGTGGAAAGCTTTCTGTAATAGCAGGCAAAGCATATTTTTAGTGGCTGGCCAGTAAATAAACTACATGTCAATGAGGAGTCTGGCCTGCATCAGGTGTCAGTAACCTCTTACTTGATGTCAGAAAGTGACATTGAGACACTAATAATTGTAAATGTAGTTAACAAACAAAAGGAAAAAAGTGCCATAATCGAGTGGCCATGCAGAGGTTAATAGCTATAATTCAGCATATCTTATTATTTGGCCTTGCTTGCAGAGGAAAGGACAGGGTCGGACAGGGCAAGTGGGACACCTGGTGTACACCGCTGACAAAGGCCCGCTCCCCTCCTGGGACCTTGGGTGCTCAACCCCCCCTGGATCACGTTCACATGTAAGAGGACAATAGTATGTTTGGGGGGGGGAGGTGTAGACTGGTGATGAGTTTCACAAAAGTGGAACCTGGACACCTCAGTACAACTGTAACGTAAAATATCCCAAACTCAGAACTAACTCCAAGAAACTGCCTATAGAAGCTGCCTTTGGCTTCAGGAGGAGCCCTCCACTACTCAGATTCCGCCAGGACTTAATGTGAGAGGTCCAAGGAGAGAGTTCTGAGCAGGCTAGGGAACCAAACATATGCGGAAAGAGGAGCAGTCAGCGAGGCGTGAAACAGACAGGGTCAATACTAGACGGGCAACGCAGTACCAAATCATATAACAGAAGCAAAGTTGGGGTCGCAGGCAAAGGTCACAACTCAGAGTGATAGCGCAGCACCAAGTCAGGATCCGAAGAATACAGGCAAACAGGCAGGGTCAGTTTCAGGCAGCAGAAAGACAAGTCAGGGACAAGCAATGATCAAAACCGAATAACACAACAAAAAATCGCACCCAGGAACTTAGGAAAGGACCTTTACATTGGGCAATTGGAAAAAGACATCTGCTCTTTTAAATATTTGAATTTCGTGCCAACCGCTATGACATCATGCGACTCTCCCAATATAGTGGAAACTACCCGAGCGCCACCCCACCTAGAAGTGGCAACAAGGAGCATTGAGCATCCCCGCAGTGGGCAAGGAGGGCAACCCTGCCACCCCACTAAACCAACAGGTACTCTTACACCACACACTGAGAAAGGATGAGGCTGCGCATGCCATACTAAAAAGTGACCTAAACCAAAGTAACTTTCCAGAGTTGGCCCTGCTTCTTAGCAGATACAGTACAACAATGTTGTACAAAACCACATCAAAGAGGCAGCGGAAAAGAAGAAAAAGGAAAGGGAGAGCAAAGGGTGCGGTGGACTGGTTATATTGTAAAGAAAAACAACCATAAATAACTTAATAATGCTACTGAACATGATGGTAAAGCAAAGAATTACCCAAGAAGTTAAAGATGCTTCGCATGTAATTCAACTGCATCCAAGATGTTGGCATAAAGGAATAGTGAAGCATCATTTTTTTGGATCATGCTCCGAACAGTCAAAAGAGTTATACCATACATTGCTGTCTTAAGCATATTTATTTGTCAACCCAGTTTGACAACAAAGTGGTCAGTGAATATTTAATTTGTGGCTGGACAAGGTATGCCAGCTCCTTTTCTTTTTATTCATATTATTTGAAATTTCCACACCAGTTTGAGATTATGTGCAGGGTAGTGGGCAAACTTGAAGAATGGTTCAATGGCCAAAGATCAGATACAGAAACTGATGGCATGTTTTCAAAAGATGGTTCCTTTGATGAAATGCTCGTCAGTGCTGAGGTAAGAAGGTCTTGCCTTCTAGACCCTAGGCAGTTCAGCAACATCAGGGAAGATGAAATTGCAGCAAAATCCATAAATTCAGTTGCTGGTTTGGCTGACAGGGATGTTGATTTGTAATTAGTAACTCTGTGCACTTCCTAATTTGTCTGAGAAAGTATGCAGGGAATTGGTTTACTCATTTGTATTGTATGTAAAGTAATTTACCTCTATTTCCTGTATACAATAATACATATAATTGTGTTTGCCAGTAATACAGTTATATAGGGGGGTTATTTATCAAGCTCCGAATATCTGAACTTCGAATAATTAGTTGTTTTCGGTGCAAAAAAAAAAAACGACACATTTTTCAAGATTGATGGTCTAAAAACTCAGAATCCGAAACCCTGGCATCTAAAAGCTCTCTAGGTCCTGTATAAGTCAATGGGGAAGGTTCCAGTGTCTGCGCTGATGCCCATACCGATATTCGATGATTTCGGGGTATCGGCACAAAAAACGCCGAAAAATCGTAGTTTTTGTGGAAAACTCCGAACAATTTGGAGTTTTGGGGGGAAGCTCCGAAGTTTGCCCGATCCTATTTTTTCTGGCTTTTTTCTTCATAAATAAGGTCCATTCAGGAATTCGGAGTTGCTCGAAGTTTGATATTAGAAATACTGAGATAAATTCGGACCTTGATAAATAATAAATAATGTGTCTATTCTATTTTCATGCAAATAATAATGTTCACTTTAGTTTGCATATCATTTATTTCACTTACATGAGTATATGGGGGGCCTTTGAGGTCAGGTAAAAAACAGGAAAAAACAGAGAGAGATGGAAAAGCTTTTAATGTCTTTATATCAATCTTAGAAGCAATGCATTTTCATGTTATTTCAACATTATTTCTTAATAGCAATTTCAGTATTTTTTTGATCCTTACCTTCTGCTCATATGGTAAATGATACGGATTACGGAAAAGCCTTCTCCATTATAATGAAATAATTCACATTTTTTAAAATGATTTCCTTTTTCTCTATAATAATGAAACAATAAAGGGTATGGGATCCGTTATTCAGAAAACTCTGAATTACGGAAAGGCCGCCTACCATTTTATCAAAATAATCCAAATTTTAAAGAATGATTACTTTTTTCTCTGTAATAATAAAACAGTAGCTTGTACTTGATCCCAACGAAGATATAATGAATCCTTATTGGAAGTAAAACCAGCCTATTGGGTTTATTTAATGTTTACAGGATTTTCTAGTAGATCAAAGTTATGGAAGGATCTGTTACCTGGAAAACCCCAGGTCCCGAGCATTATGGATAACAGGTCCCATATCTGTACCTTGTACAGATAAAAACAATCCTATTGGTTTTATTTTATGTATTTACTTTTATTTAGTCTAAAATTATGAAGATCCAAATTACAGGAAGACCCCTTATCTGGAAAACCCCACATCTCAATGATTCTGGATAAAAGGTTGCATACCTGTACTGGAATTTACAAAGTTTTGACATGGTCTCCTGGATGGATATGTGTTTTTGGTTCAGAAGGGATCTAAAAATATAATTTGTATATTTTTACCAGTGTATTGAGGCTCAATAAAGCATGTACCCTGAGAGAGATTTACTTTGTGTCCAAACATTTATTGGATTGAATTGGATTTTTGTATACACAATGCATTTATTGTAAACAAAATATAGTTGGCACCCCATAGCATAGTTGATCTATGACATTGTCAAAAAACCATATTCCTATTCAAGCAATTTTTTATTTTTTGACCAATTTCCTTTTGCCCTGTAACAGTAAAACTACTAAGGTACAATGAATTTATGTGGGTAGAAAAACAATATTTTTTTAAATTTTTAAATACTTTTTAGTAGCCTTTAAGGGCATCTGTTGGACAAAAATATTATCCCCAACCAAAGGTGCAGGCTAATAGTGCCCACACTCTGGTTGGGGATAACAGTAGTTTTTAAAAAGAGAATTTGCCCCCCACAGCGCTAGGGAACTCCCGGTGTGAGCAACCATGTCACACATAGCACATGCACATAATGCGCTTCGGATGTCATGTGCATGCACATAATGAGCAAGTGGCGCCATTCACTCATTATTCGCATACGTGTGCCCCAACATGGCCGCTTGTACCGGGAGCTCCCTCCCAGTGTGGGTGGCCTAGCCCTGGGGCAATTAAAAAAAAATAATTTTTACCCCCAACCAGAGTGGGGGATCTATTAGTCCACACCTTTTGTTGGGGATAATATTTTTTCCCAACAGGTGCTCTTTAAGGAATAGTGTTCCAACTACAAAAAGTTACTCCTTATATAAAAAAGCAGAGGTCCCAAGCATTTCAGATAATAATGTACATTTTATAGTCTGTGATAAAATCCATAATGATAATAATTTTGTTGTATGAAATCAACATTGGAAACCGTATTTACAGAGAACACTAATGGGGTAATTTACCATGCTCCGAATATCCGAACCTCGAATAATTTGTAGTTTTCGGAGCAAAAAAAAAAACTACGAATTTTTCGAGATTTGTTAAAATCAGATGGTCTAAAAACTCAGAATCTGAAACCCCAGCATCTAAAAGCTCTCGAGGTCCTGTATACTGTAAGTCAATGGGGAAGGTCCCAGTGTCAGTGCTGATATCCATACCGATATCCGATGATTTCAGGGTTTGGGGGAAAGCGCCGAAGTTTTCGTAGTTTTGCCCGACCCTATTTTTTTGGGCTTTTTTCTTCATAAATAAGGTCCATTCGGGAATTTGGAGTTGCTCGGAGTTGGATATTAGAAATACTGAGATAAATTCGGACCTTGATAAATAACCCCCTAACACAGCAGCAGAATTTGGTTACACTTGACAAATGATTCAACCCAAAGCCACAGTAACATAAATAATGTTCAGACAAAGTACCAGTGGGGAGGAGATGTGACTATTGTAAATAGCATGACAATGCACTTTTCTTAGTGTGACCTTTAACCCTAGATATAATGGAATAGGTACATGAGACACTGCAATTTGAAGTGATACTGGTGATACTGAGTATTTGCTTTCTCTTTTGGGTGGAGTTTGCTGTGAATGCTTCCAAGCCTGGTTCTCTCTCAGGAATCCCAATGTGACATCATGTTTTCATTTTATAGGATAAAAGAACTTGTTCACAGAAGATAAAGAGAATAAGGGCTACGATTTATAGAAACCATATCAAGTGAAATTACGTCTTCTCTCCCTTATCCTAAAATAGAAACCTTATGATTTTTCTGAATTGCAATGCTCAGATCGTGTAACAAATGTTAGGAAATCTTATGATTACAATCTTCTTCATTCAGATGCTCAGGTGATCTAGCAGACGTTAGATCATATAGAAGACCGTGCCCCGGTATAATGTTACAGCCTTATTGTCATAGGGGCTTATCCCGTGATATCAGCAATAAGAGAATATAAATAGTGTTTGACTGTCTACACAACTTTAGTTCTGAGATTTTTCAAGACCTTCAATGGTGCTGCGGGTTCTGATCTTCTCTGCCCTCCTTTGCCTGGCTTTGGCACATGAAAGCAGTGAAGAACATGATAAGACTCAAATATAACCATGTCCTTTTATTGCTTTTTTATTGCTTGTTCTCTGGAGGTTTGTTTAACTCAGTAGTCCGAGAAGCTTGTTTCTAATACATATAGCAGGGCCAACTCCCTCCTTGTGCACTGAAATGAGGCTCTGATATAGAATTTAGTCCTAGAAAAGTGTGGAGATTGGTTGTAAGCTTGGGCACAGGTAGTAAAAGGCTAAGAGGTGACTGAACTGTTGATGCTGCTCTATTTATTTCTTGGGAAAACTGTTTGTAGGATAAAACGCAAGTGCAAGGGGCCAGAGTTGTCCGTACAATAGAATTGATAATATTTTTGTGCTACTTTACATGGTGGACTTCTTCGCTGCAAAATTTTAATTTTGTTTCTTTTTCTGTTTTGCCTTACATTATCATTCTTTGCATTATTTACATTATTATTATTACATTATTATTTGCATTATTTACATTATTATTAGGACACTCTGAAGAGAATCCTAGTGAGAATCCCAGTGGGAAGCGAGGCCACTGCCCAATTGTCCCTTCTGGTAATAATGTGACCCTTGCTGCTTGTGCCACCTCTTGCCCTGGAGGCTCCAACTGCTCTAACATCGAGTGCTCCTCTGACACCAACTGCACTGGAATCGAGAAATGCTGTAACACCGGCTTTGGAATGAAATGCGTCTACCCAGAATACAGTGAGTAAATGTTCCGGGTTTCATTACATATAACATAGCCTTTGAGCAGTGAAGTAACTAGATAGTACTGGGCCCCACAGCAAATTATTTTTCAGGCCCCTAAAATGTCTAGAGGTTGACTAGTTTTACCAATATTTATTGAAACTGTATATGAATTAGTGCCTCATGGGGCCCCTATACCTCCTGGGCCCTCCTGCAGCCGCAGGGTCTGCTTCCTCTAAAAAAAAAAGTTGCAACAAATTCAAATCATACGATTGACAATCCGAAAAATCAACTTTATTGAGACCAAAAACTCATATTATGGGGGGGAACCAACATAGATTACGATATCAATGAACATTTTCAGGGACATCTGACTTCTACATGACCTCGACAGGTTTAAGATGGAGTATTCTTTGAAAATTTTAGTTTCGTTTCCTCTAAAGGAAAAAACCCGACCAGAAAAATTTGAGGTTTAATAAATAGACCCCTTAGTTGTGCAGTGCTAGGAGCTGATATTGGAATAGCAGGAAGGAGAAGCATAGTTAGTCTTTTCTTGGTCTGTCCAACTGGACGTGGCCTCCCAAATGATTACTATGGTCCCAGAATTCGCAAGGGATCCACCATCATTGTTTATGAAAATGGCCTCTGTATATGCAATTTTGTGAATATTCAGATTGAGAACATTCATAAGAAAGAACTAGCTATCATTTAACCATTCTACCAACAATATTATGTTATATAAAGAATTATTTGTTCTGTTTTGTAATGGGGTTAATGGGTTGATATCCTTATACATAGTATTTAGTGATCAGTTATAACCAGTGTTTAGTGATAGAATCTGTGTTACATGACTTAATGATACTTGTGTATTATAATAAATTCTGTACCTTGGAGTTCAATGACCTGTAGAAAAGCTCTTGGCCTTCATCATGGACCTCCTCTGTGACTAACTATATAATATCCTTATATTTTGTAACAGTGGGTACATTATTCCCTATATATAATATTTATATTGAACCAAATATTTATATTAAATTACTATTAATTAATTATATTAATATTATAATATCAATAATATAAATAATTAATTATAATAATATATATATATATATAAATAATAATAATAATAATAATAATAATAATAATAATAATATGAATATGAATATGAATATGAATATGAATATGAATATGAATAATAATAATATTATACTATAATATCATTATAATAATATTATAATTAATATTATTAATTATATTTATATTAAATATTTATATATAGAAACAAACAAAAAATTTTCAAAAATGTCACAACTGGAAAACTTATTTATTAAAAAAACTCACGGTTCAGCAAAACATTTTATTATCAAAACATATTTTTGGCTTGTTCAGACGTAAAGCGGTTTCTAGCTTATTTCTTCCTGTTTACAATTTTAGTGGCAAATGCTCTGCACCTCAGACCCTCTGAGATCAGAAATTTTCTTTGGGAGGTTGAATTTTCTATGGAAAAAAATCATCTGTGAGAAATATTATGATGGAAGAATGGTTAGAAATACACTAAACAAAAAATTAAACTCAATTCCAACTTTCAATTTTTTTGAGGCATTTATGTATATAGAAATGTTCTCTATGGAATATCTCAATCGCACTCTTGAAGTCCATATATTCATGAACAACAAATAGCCTCCTTAAAGCCACAAACATGCTCACCCTTTAATTCCGATGACCTTGGTGTACATACCCCAGGTCCCACACTTCTAGGCTTGCACACACTTTTTCAGTGCATAAAGGTTTAGGGAAAAACCGCACTCACCAAATTAGACGAGTGGCCCGGGTGCACTTGTAATGTAATTAGAGAAGAAAAGTTTACCCAAAAGGGATGATTGATGAGCATGCCATCAGTTGTAACTGCAAAAAGGGGAGTAGGACCTGGTTTGGGAGGAAAGAACATGTTACTTTTTTGTTAGGCTCAATTTTGGAAGGAATTCATTAATTCAGGAGACAGAGATCTGGGTGTGTATTTCAGCTAGTAAAGTGGGTTCTATCTGGATATCACTGCATACAAATGAAACTGAGGAATAAATGAGGTCTCCTAAAAATAGTACACAAGATATCAACAGCTGAGTACAGAGCCTTGAGGTTCTCCTACACTAAGGGAAACTGTTGGTGACCTTGTTGTATATGTGACATAGAAGGATTGCTGAGAAAGGTAAGAGAATCTTGATTGTAGATACCAAGGGAATAAAGAACGTGCATCAGAAATGAATTGTCCCCTTGTGGCCTTGTTACTGTATCTGACAAAATATCAAAATGTTCTGCTTATAGAATGTTATACAAGGCAAACCTTAAAATGAAAAGCATTAATTGACATTACGACTTCTTGCTAGAGTCAACTTGTGTGGAGGATATAGACTGTGCTGGAATTCTAATCTGCTGCAAAGGACACTGTGTCCTTCCAAAGCCCCCCAAGAAATGGCTGATAGGAAAGGTAAGCTCCAAAATGGTACAACACGTGTCCTTAAGCTGGCCCTACATACACACATTGATACTTACATTTCTGTGTTGACCCCTGATCTCCTGATCCCAACTGATATCTATGTAATATGACTATTGATCAGGGCCATATACCCCATGACCACGTTTCTACTGCGCCACTCATTTGTGGTGAGGAAGAGGAGCCGCAGCTCTAGTTGACTTCCTGCTGTTCCAATCATTTGCCTTTAATGAATAGAACAATACATGCCCCCCTGTATCCTCCATCTGGCCCATGGACCAAATGCAATGCATTCGGTCCATGCAATGCAAAGAATGCTCTCTGAAATACAACACAATCTTAGTCAATGAAAAGATACAAACGAGTACACACTACTGCAGCTTGAATAAGAATAAATCGCTCTAGTTCATTTATGTCTTCCTGATCTTTTTGATATAAAGTATTAAAGGGGTTGTTCACCTTTAAATTAACGTTAGTATGATGTAGAGAGGCATCATCTGGTTGCTAGGGTCCAAATTACCCTAGCAACCATGCACTGATTTAAAAAAAGAGACAGAAATATGAATAGGAGAGGCCCTGAATAGAAAGATGAATAATAAAAAGTAACAGCAACAATAAATTTGAAGCCGTTTGCATTTATCCAGTGCATTTGTTTTTAGATGGGGTCAGTGACCCCTCATTTGAAAGCTGGACAGAGTAAGAAAAAGAAGGCAAATAATTCAAAAACTATAAAAAAAAGAAAAAATGAAGGCCAATTGAAAAGCTGCTTAGAATTAGCTGTTCTGTAACATACTAAAATTTGAATTGATCAAATTTTTTTCTGCAAATAAATCTGAGCAAAGTCCCTTCCACGATTTTAACCCATTTAACAATAACTACGTCACTACGAAATTGAGCGTCAATTCACATTGTACGGCAGATGCTCCAGGAGTTCGATTTTATTAAGTTTTCACTGTGAAAACTCGACTTTTTCGGATTATCGCCCGAATAAATTATTTTATCCCGAATTAACTTCCCAACTGAACTATGAACAAAATTCTATTATTTTTAACAGTAATAGTTGCTCTTTTCCTGTTTCCAGATCAACAAATCCAAATGTGACTGAGGAGAGAATAAACAAGCGACTGAGGAGTCAGCGCACAATGGGCTGAAACTTGATGTTGCATGAAAAAAATGTCTGAAACAATAAACAATGGCAAATCTCACATTGCTTCTTTCATTTAAATATGTTTTATTTTAAACTATGAACAGAGACAGGCAAAGTAATGAAGCATAAAGTTGCTTTGTTTGTGATATACTTTAGCTTCTATTGATTTGCCACTAAACAGATATGAACTGACAAGTAGTGATGGGCGAATTTGCGCCGTTTTGCCGAAACGGTGAAAAATTAGCGAAACTGCGCCGGCGTCTCGTTTTTGACGCCTGTGTCCGTTTTTTGCGCCGGCGTCCGTTTTTTTTCGATGCCGGTGAATTTTCGCGGCCATTTCGCAAATTTATTCGCCGTCGGCGAATCACGCAAATTCACCGCAAATTCACCCATCACTACTGACAAGGGCAAAACGTATAAGGGGTCATTTGTGAAATAAGTGCAAGAGCACTATGGGGTGTAAGAGAGCACCCCTTTGAATCCACGAAGAAAGCACTTCTGTCCAAAGTCCAGAGTCTGGCTGCATTCAGCACCTGGCACTGGTAAAAAAGCATTGATGGGCCAGCCATCCCCAAACTTGAGCATCTGAATTATACCCCCCTCATGAATAAAGCGCTGCCAAATTCAGGGAACACTGTATTCGTGGGGGTGGCTGCAGAAATGAGATGCAGACAACTGCAGAAATTCAGCTAGGCCGGGAAGTAGGGTGTCCATTTTTTAAATTTTGCTCCCTGTTTTCCATGTTGGAAATCACCTCAATATTGTGCACAAAATATTTTCTAGCTGTATATTCACACATAAACAGGGCAGGCATATTTCATGGACGAGGCGAGGCATAAGCAGTAGGCCAAAGGGCTTACATAGATATTACCATATTTCATTGTCGGACTGGAATGCCAGGGGCCCACCAGAAAACTTTAGATGGTGGGCCCACCGGTAAACTGTGACCATGGGCCTACTTTCCAAACTATTATTCCTCCTCTCTGAAGTCAACCTCTTATTCTCCTAGTCTTCTACATCTACTTACTATACTTTATTATTATTATTACTATACTATACTTTGATTATTAAGCCTCTTTTTTACCATAAAGAAATAGGGAATGACCATGAAATAGGCCAAATGGTTAAAAGCAAGAGGCCCACTGACATCTGGGCCCACCGGGAGTTTTCCTGGTATCCCGGTGGGCCAGTCCAATACTGCCATATTATCTAAATAAGGTGACATTATAGACTCTTATGCCACTTTTAATACAGAACACTTCTTTTCTGTACATGCCATATGCACTGCAGAGACAGTTGCTAATTAATAAATACTATATACTGTATATGACTGCTCAGCTATGAAATAAAGAATGCCTGTATTTTGATGAAGATATATAATAAAGCAATTGGACCTGTTATCCAGAATGCTCGGGACCTGGGATTTTCCAAATAATGGATCTTTCCATAATATATATCTTCATACATTATGGGGCCCATTTACTATGTTAGAGTGAAGGATTCGAATAAAAAAAACTTCGAATTTCAAATGATTTTTTTGGCTACTTCGACCATCGAATTGGCTACTTCGACCTTCGACTACGACTTCGACTTCAAATAGAACGATTCGAACGAAAAATCGTTTGAATATTCGACCATTCGATAATTGAAGTACTGTCACCTTCGCCACCTAAAACCTACCGAAGTCAATGTTAGCCTATGGGGAAGGTCCCCATAGGCTTTGCTGCAATTTTTTAATCAAATTAAAATTGTTCGATCGATGAATTAAAATCCTTCGAATCGTTCGATTCGAAGGATTTAATCGTTTGATCGAACAATTTTTCGTTCGATCGTTTGATCGAACTATTTGCGGTAAATCCTTCGACTTCGATATTCGAAGTCGAAGGATTTCCGTTCGACAGTCGAATATCGAGGGTTAATTAACCCTCGATATTCGACCCATAGTAAATGGGCCTCTAAGTCTACTAGAAAATCATGTAAACATTAAATAGACCCAATAAGATGAATTTGCCTCCAATAAGGATTAAGTATATCTTAGTTGGGATCAAGTACAAGCTACTGTTTTATTATTAAGAGAAAAAGGAAATAATTGTTAAATTTTGTATTACTGGATTAAAATGGAGTTTATGGGAGAAGGCCTTTCCGTAATTCGGATCTTTCTGGATAACGGGTTTCCGGATAACTAATCTAGCTTTGGAATGCTTGGCACCTGGGTATCATGTTCTGAGGCAGGAACCCTGAGACTGCAAGGAAAACAAACCCTTTGGTGAGCCCTGGGGGGACAGGTCTTCACCAATGCACTTTTGGGGCCCCAAGAATTCAGGGCAGGCAGCAAACAATCAACGTCAGGAGCCAATAACCAGGAGATCGAACAGGAACTAAAAGCCAGAAACAGGACCGTAAGAACACAGAGCCAGCTTTGGCAATGTAAGTAGGTAAAAATGGCCTTTTAAATTCAAAACTGGTGCCAAAGTGATGTTGCACTGTGCATCAGAGCGCGCTCTGTATTGTGAGGTCACTCATGCACTTGGATGCACATTCGCATCAGGACGATGTACACGCATGTCACGTGTGCAAATCTGATTGCACCAAGGGGCTGGAAAATCTAGAGATAAACTATAAATTTTTTCAACAAAAAATTAAAATTAATCTGGCCAAGCCTATATGAACCAAGGACTGACTGCATGTGTTAGTAGAGTCCATATGATTTGTCAGGCCATGCCGGGGTTCACAAATATTGTAATTGAAAATATAAAAGTTGCTGGAACTGAAGACCTTTTCTGCAGGAGTTAAACCTTTACATGTTCAGTAAATTAAGAAACACTGATCTAAAGGAACTCATGAGCCGGAGAGAGAATGTGGCTGTTGGAATTAAAAGGGGTTGTTCACCTTTGAGTTAATTTTTAGTATAATGTAGAGAGTGATATTCTGAGTAGTGATTGGCAAATTTATTCCCCAGGCATGGATTTGCGGCAAAATGTCTGCGTTTCGCTGCCCTCGAATGTTTTCGCAAAACTATGGTGAAAATTCGCAGATGAGAAATTTGCTGCAACAAATAAAAAATTGTTGCGTGTTAGAAATGTTGCGGCATAAATATTGTCGCGCGTCATATTATTCAGATGCCCATTGACTTTAATGCTTTTGGACAAAATAGCCGCGCGTATAGAAATTGAGGCTCGTGTCAAGATTGTCGTGCGTCAAAATAATTTTGATGCGCAACAATCTTGGCACGACTTCAATGTGTTTTGCAAATATTTTGCAGTTTTGCAAATTTTTTCGCAGGACAGATTTGTCCATCACTAATCTGAGACAATTTGCAATCAGGGTTAATTTTTTATAATTTGTGGTTTTTGCGTTATTTAGCTTTTTATTCAACAGCTCCCCAGTTTGCAGTTTCAGCAATCTGGTTGCTAAGGTCCAAATTACCCTAGCAACCATGCACTGATTTAAATAAGAGACTGTAATACGAATAAGAGAGGGCCTAGATAAAAAGGTGAGTAATTCAAAGTAGCAATGACAATAAATGTGTAGCCATACAGAGCATTTGTTTTTAGATGGGACCCCCATTCGAAAGCTGGAAAGAGTTAGAAAAAGAAGGCAAATCATTTAAAAACTATACAAAAATAAATAATAGAAATGCTGTCTCAGATACAGCACAATATTAGTCAATGGAAAAATACAAATGAGTACACACTACTGCAGCTTGAATAAGAATAACAACTTTGCTCTAGTTCATTTTTGTCTTCGTGATCTTTTTGATATAAAGTATTAAAGGTATTTTTCACCTTTAAATTCACTGTTAGTATGATGTAGAGAGGGACATTCCACTTATACTAATTTTCACTGTTTTATCATTTGTGGTTTTTGAGTTATGTAGCCTTTTATTCAGAAATTCTCCAATTTGCATTTCAGCAATCCGGTTGCTAGGGTCCAAATTACTTTAGCAACCATGTACTGATTTAAATAAGAGATTGGAATATACAGTATATAGGAGAGGCCTGAATGGAAAGATGAGTAATGAAAAGTAGCAATAACAATATATTTGTAGCCTTACGGAGAATTTGCTTTTAGATGGGGTCAGTGACCTGAAAGCTGGAAAGAGTCAAAAGAAGAAGACCCCCCTAAGGCACGAAATGCGTAAGGCTTTGCTGTGATGTTGTTCTGCTAAATAAATACTTTTTAACTACATCAACCCAAGGAGTGTGGGCTGGTATGTGCCAGCCCTTTATAATCTACTTCCAAATAATTTAAAAACTATAAAAAAAATGAAGGCCAATTGAAAAGCTGCTTAGAATTAGCCATTCTCTAAAGAGGACTCCAAGGGGCAGATTTATCATGGGTCGAATTTTCGAGGGTTAATAAACCTTCGAATTCGACCCTCGAAGTTAAATCCTTCGAATTCGAATATCGAATTCAAAGGATTTAGCGCAAATGCTGCGATCGAAGTAAAAATCGAACGATTCGAACGATTTTAAGCGATCGATCGAACGATTTTTATTCGATCAAAAAAATGTTAGAAAAGTGCTGGGGAAGGTCCCCATAGGCTAACATTACACCTCGGTAGGTTTAAAGTGGCGAAGTATGTAGTTTTTAAAGAGACAGTACTTCGACTATCGAATGGTCGAATAGTCGAACGATTTTTACTTGGAATCGTTCAATTCATTCGATTCGATCGAATTCGATCGAATATGACCCAGTCGATGGTCGAAGTACCCAAAAAAATACTTTGAAATTTGAATTTTTTTTCATTCGAATCCTTCATTCGAGCTTAGTAAATCTGCCCCCTAGTATATGCATGCCATTGTGGAAAACATGGTCATTTTAAACACTTTTGCTATACCTTAAGCTTAGAGAGAAACAAACTGAAGCGGGAATCTGGGACGGAAGAAACGCTTCTGGTTTTCTGCTTGTGCAAGTGTGGGCGAGGCAATGATTTTAATGTAAGTATTGCAGTGATCTAACGGAAATGTCTGGTCTTAATATAATTCTCATTATATTGATGTTCTGCAGTGAGTTTACTGGCATGTTTGGGGTTAATGTTGTGCTTATTATTCATTTTTTTGTACTGAATTTACAGGCATGCCTGGGGTTTATATAGCTCTCATTATCCATTTTTTTGTAGTCATCTTAATGCAATGCTTAATATTCCATTTTATAGAGCTCTTGGTATAATTATATAGTTACATACTGTAGTTAATTTGGGTTATAAAAGGCAATAGTCCATCAAGTTTAACCCCTCAAGATGATATGGGTGCCCCAGAAACATTATCACTATGTGACCCTGCTCCCGTGGGACTGAATTTAATTACTCTTTACAAAGTGAACCATTTTTATTATAAACGGTCTCTGTTCAGCAAATAATTGCTTCCCTTTGTACCTGCACAAACATTCATACCCACCCGATATAGATTTTCCTGAAGATTATACTGCACAGACCCTTTACTTATACATCAGCTGCCCTGGCAAAATGATGTCTGTATAACAACAACATGATATTTACCATTGTGTATTTGACTATAATCTAGTTCATCCTTCTACTGGTGTCTATATCCCATTCACAAGGGAAAGGGGATACACTGGACAGGAAAGTACAGGAAAGATCACTGTGTGAAAGAGAGATCATTTTACTCTAAGTAGTTCATAAAACTTTTTATATCCCATCTGACTGATATACTCCAGGGAGTGCAGTGCAAATGATACATGTTGCCTTTGTGTGCAGAGGTGTGGATAGTGGATACCCCTCAACCTCTAGAAATTTGCCTGACACTTTGCATTTGGCAGCAGAGAAGTCACACAGCCGCCTTCCCTTTGCTCTAATGGATCTACCCAGTACCTTTCTACTTCTGCTTGTGGTCACTGCCATTGACCTGTGTCTCTCCCAGGAACCCGTTATTGAGGGTAAGTAGCAACAAATATGTCAATAAAAGGGCACCCAATCTGATTATAAATGGGTATTAAAGCAATATCACATCAAGAATTTAACAAATAATGATTAGGCTGGAGACAGTAGGCATGGGCAGTGAAAGATGAGTAATAAAAAGTAGCAGCAATGATAAAATGGTAGCCTTAGGGTCTGGCCACACGGGCAGATTCGGCCAGGCAACAAATCTTCTCTTCTTCGAGGTGACTAATCTCCCCGATCTGCCTTCTGCCGGCTAAAATGAAAATCGCCTGGGAGCAGGCACTTGGAGCACTTAGTTTTCCAAAGTCGCACGTAATTGCCTCACGAGGAAACTTCGGCGACTTCAGAAAACGAAGAGCTCCGAGTGCCTGCCCCCAGGCGATTTTCATTTTAGCCGGCAGAAGGCAGATCGGGGAGATTAGTCGTGGTGAAGAAGAGGAGATCTGTCGCCTGGCGACTAATCTCCCTGAATCTACCCGTGTGGCCAAACCCTTACAGAGCATTTGTTTTTATATGGGGTCACTGACCCCCATTTGAAAGCTGGAAAGAGTCAGAAGAAGAAGGCAAATAATTCATAACTAAAAAGAATTTAAAAAATGAAGGCCGATTTTAAAAGTTGCTTAGAATTAGCTATTCTTTTAACATACTTAGGGGATTATTTATCAAAGTTCAAAATTATCTCAATATTTTATGCTACAAGCTCTGATCAAATCCGCTCGGGTTTTTTACGCTTATTTATTATTACATTTTCCTGAAAATTTGCTTTGCGGGAAAAAATCTGATTTTCACGATTTTTTTTATTTTTTCATCCGATTTTCACAATTTTTTCGGATTTTTCACCCGAAAACTCAGATTTCTAATGCTTTTTTGCCCAAAAACTCAGAAAACTTAGGGGTATTGCACAAAACCCAGCGCACATCAAAAAATCATTGGGACTTCTCCCATTGACTTATATGCAACCTCGACAGGTCTGAGATGCCAGATTTTCCGATTCTGACTTTTGCATCCTCAGGGTTTAATAAATTCCGAAAAATTTGTGATTTTTTAAAAGTCAGATTTTATAAAACAAAAATTCAGAATTTTAGAGTTTAGTAAATAACCCCCTAAAAAGTTAACTTAAAAGTGAACCACCTTTTTGACAGGTATAGTACAATGCTGATCCAGACACTTTCCCCCATATGTAATAAAAAATCTGCTTTCTGCTGATTGGTGCCTTTAATTACATAACCCCATTTGTCTATTGCCACCTTGATTCTAGCAGGAAATTCTACATCTCTGTCCCCAAATCCCAGATACCCTCAGATTTAATTTTGTTTGCCGTTTTCTAAGCCGGCTAGATGTTACTTTTCTTTATTTTGCCCTTCTTTGACTTTTTGATGTCCAGCGAAATATTAATTTATACTTAGACTATGTTATACTTGTATGTTTGCGTTAAATCTCTAAAAGAGGATTGGGTCATTAAAAGAGACAGCCCTTAACTAATGTTTCAGTGTTCAATTGTTAATTTTTATTATTGAATCCCACCAAGCCTTTTCTTCTTGGGTCTCATGGTTTACTGTTCTTTTTCTTATAGATTATTCCCTCTACTTACTGTATATTATCTCTTCTAATATTTGCAGATCGTGCCAAACCTGGAGAATGTCCATTGGAGGGTAATGGGATCTACTTTGATCCGCCTTGCACGAAAGACGTTGATTGTCCAGGCAGCCTCAAATGTTGTGAAACTTCAAATGGGATTAGCTGCTTTCCTCCAAGCTTCAGTAAGTTAACATTCACCATTCTAAAATGAATTACTATTCATTAGTAATTACTATTAATTACTATGTTCATAAATGTCACTCCACCAACTGTAGGAGCTGCTGTTTTTGCATTTACTGCATTGAGCCATCACTTTGCATAACAGACTTACCCCAAATTCACATTCATAGCAAAGAGACCTATAGTATTTATCTGTATGAAACCATTTAAAACTAAACTGTATATCATCTATCTATCTATCTGTCTGTCTGTCTGTCTGTCTGTCTATATGTTTTCCTTTGTTTTTGCTATGTTTAGAGCTCTAACCTTTGGCATGAAGCATAATACAAAGGAAAATGTAACAAATAGCCAATCACAGACCTTGTTTTGCACCCCCGGGGACTTTTTTCATGCTTGTGTTGTTCCCCATTTTTTACATTTGAATGTGGCTCATGGTTAAAAATGGTTGGGGACAATGTCTAGTGATGGGCGAATTTATTCGCCAGGCGCGAATTCGCGGCGAATTTGCGCGATTCGCGGCAGGCGAATAAATTCGCGAAACGCCCGCGAAAATTCGGCGAAAAAATTCGCCGGCGTCAAAAACGGGCGCCGGCGTCGAAAAAACGGGCGCTGGCGTCAAAAACGGGCGCCGGCGTCAAAAACGAGACGCCGGCGGCGTTTCGCGAATTTATGCGCCGTTTCGCGAATTTCGCGCAAAATTCGCCCATCACTAACAATATCCCCTCTAATTCCTCCTTCAAATTCTCTTGTGTGCACATTACTTAAAAACTGTGTGCTCAGGATAAGAATACATGTGAAATTTTGTGTTTTCACACAAAATTCATAGTGCACTGGCTTCAACATTTGTGTGTGCATGGAAGAACACACAGCTTAGAGGGAAAATTGGTTGGGGACCCCTGATCTTGACCCTCCATAAAGACTAGAAGGGTGTCAAGGTGACTAGGCAGTGGGGCGGCATGGAGGTCTGCTCTCAGGTAGAAGAAGGGCCCAGATTCCCCTGGAGAGTGGTGATTACCCCAGGCACATATATATGGGTCCCTCAGAGCACAAGCTAGATAATGGCAAAATAAAGAAACACTGCGGTCCCTTACAGACTTATATTGTTCTGCAAAGGGTCTGTGGGATACTGTGCATAGTAAGATACTATGATGTTACAGCTTATATGATCACTGTTTACTGTTGTTGGCATTGAATTTCAGCTCCCAGCATCCACAAAGAGCCTGTCAAGTCATGTCAAGATTTGTAATTCAATACCAACTGGATTTGAATAATGAGGTCCCGCATAGGTTACTTTATTTAAATATGCTGTTGAGATACACATCACTAGAAGAAATATGCAGTGTCATGCTCTCATGCACTAGATAAGTTGACTAAAGGAGTAAAAAAATAATAATTTGCCTACAATGCAAACATGTCAATTAAAAATAAATTTGGATAAGTAAAGATTCCCAAAATAATACAAAAGCAAAAAGTCGTCACAGATAATTTTGAGATAATCTTGCCTCGGGGGGGGGGCTTTAACAATGATCAAATATAGGGTATGAGTAACAAGGCATAGTAAGTAGGGCTATTTTTAATTTTAACATTTTGTGCAGATTTAGGCATTTTGGACTCTCTTTTAAGAATCTATTTGCTTATCTCTCCTTGTTCTGCATGTTATTTCTGAGCAGAGCTAAATGTTTCTTGCTTTTTTACTAGGAAGTCCATGTCGAGGAGATTTTGACTGTCCAGAGACACTGAAGTGCTCAGAGGGAAACTGTATCAGTGACATTGATTACATCAACTCACCCACCACAGTGAGTATATACATTTCTATAAGCCAAAGTTTCTAAAATAATACCTACAATAACAGGACATGGGACTGAGCAGTCCCAAACCCCTTCAGTTGGCACTACTAGAAATTGGGGGAAGTCATTCCTTGGACCTCAATTTGAACAGAGGTGATAGGAAACTTGACATTGCGCTTATTTGCGTTAAACTTATAAGAAAACCCTAAGGTCTTCAACCCCCACTGATATGAAGTTCTCCACTGTGTTCTTTGTTCTCCTTGAAGGCTGAATCCAGAGTGGACCATGACCAACGACTAGGTAATTAAATATTATACAGTGAGAGGCAGCACATACTGGCATCATAAGTACATTGTACAATGAGGTGCAGTTCATAATGGAACCCCTAAACACATTATACAGCCAGAAGCAGCAAGAACTGGCACCCTGAGCACATTACATAGTGGGAAGCAGTAGGTATGGGCACCCAAAGCACATAATAAAATATATGTATTAGTACAGTGTCCATGAGAATAAAATGATCCCAGATATAATGGTTCAGTGACTTCAATGACCTTCAGCATGCAACGATACTGTGGGCCTAGCATACTGTACTGTGGACCCATTATATAACGGTACAGTGGTCCCCAGTGTGTGATAGACTGGTGTTTAAGGGCATACAATGGTAGACTGACCACAATACACTATAGTGCACTTAGCCCCACCATATAATGGTACAGTGGTTACAAATATATAAAAGTACAGTAACCCCCTTGCATAAAACTGTACAGTGGCCTCCAACATTAATTCAGGTATGGGATCTGTTATGCTGAAATCTGTTATCCAGAAAGTCCTTAAAGTGATACTGACACTAAAAAAACAACTCTTCAAAGTATTAATGTACATTAAATGTTACTTATAGGTAATTGTAAGGGGAAAAACTTACCCTGGTGGTCTAGGGGTGTGGCGGGCACGCCCGCCGCGCCATCAGCGGGGACACCCGCCGCGGCGCTCCAGCGCCATCTAGTCCCCCTAAGGGCGCGCGTGCCTCCATGTCTCTTAAAGGCGCAGGCGTGCTGGCGTGATGACGCCAGCACGGAATGGCGCCAAATTTAAATGTATAAATAGCCTGAAAGGGCTTCCAGACTTTGCCCGTGATAGGTTTTGTTCCTGGTGCCTTGTACCTTGTGCTGAAAAGCTTCTAGTCTGTTTGATTACTGTGTTTGACCCTGCCTGGCTGTTTGACTACTCTGATCTCTGGAACCTGACCCTTGCCTGAAACCGACCTCGATTCTGCTTAACCCTCCTGATTGACGTTCTTGTTTGACCTCTGCCTGTTATTTGACTCCAATTCTGCCTCATCCCATCTGATTGATTATCCGGTTTTGACCCTTGCCTGCCTGACGATTCTAGCTAACTGCCTGCCTCGACCCGACCAGTCTGACCACGAATCTGTCTTATCCTGTTGTACCGCGACCTTCGGCCTAACTCACTTTAACAACTGTCGTGCCCCTTTGCTTGCCAGAACTCCTCGCCTTGCTCCTCTCGAAAAGTCCAGGTGGCATCTGAGTATGCTGAGGGCTCCTCCCGAAGCCAAAGGCGGTCACACTACTGGTGAAGCCGAGCCGAGACCAGGGAGCTTGGTACTAGTTCTGGTTTAGGGTGCTGACCGTGCTGATATGGCTGCATTTTATAAGTGTTACTTGAAGTTCCTAAAGCTGACAGTTTTGCCAACTTGACTGTCCCTTCTCAACCTACTACTGTGTAAATATGGCAGCCCCTTCATACAGGAACATGGGGGATCAGATAAGTAGTGTAAAAAGCATTGGGCAAATACTTTCATGGCAAATGTATAAATAGCATGCAACGACAATGTTATGATAAATATAAAACAAAGGTTTAATTTCTGGTGTCAGTGTCACTTTAATAACATTTTAATCCAATAATGCAAGTTTTTAAAATATTATTTCCTTTTTCTCTGTAATAATAAAACAGTACCTTGTACTGGATCCAAATAAAGATATAATTAATCCTTATTGGAGGCATTATTATTGGGTTTAATTAATGTTAACATTTTGTTTTTTAGTAGACTTAAGGTATAAAGATCCAAATTAATACAGAAAGACCCCTTAACTGGAAAATCCCAGGTCCCTAGCATTCTGGATAACACGTCCCATACCTGTAATATACTAACACCCAATATACAATAGAACAGTGTGGGTAAACAGTGACATTATAGACTCCCCCCACACAAGGAAATCTGTCTGTCTGGTGGGTGTCATTTGGTGGTGGTCACAGGTCCAGTAAGTATAAAAAATGAAGCCTTAGGGGTCTCCTAGGAACCCCAGTCATTTCCCGATTTGCACCCCTCACACATTAGCCCAGTCCAATTGACTAGGAAGGATCTAAATGTTTCTGTGTTTTTTCTCCTCCCAGATTAGTAATAACTGAGTCACGACAGGAAAGAAGACAACACTTAAAATGATCCCTAATCTCATGGACCAACCCAGTTAAATGTAGTTGAAAATAAAGCATATAAATAAAAAAAATTTAAAAAAAAGACATTGTTTGTTTAATGTGTTTGTTTTGTCATTACTAATATACTCAGAATTTTATTTATTCGCTTTTATTATTTTTGTATTGCAATGCATCGCATGCCATTACTATTGCTATTGCTAATACTATATTGGGCTGGCTGGGGGAGGCGTGTAGGTGTCCATTTTCCCGCCCCCTACTGTACATACCCCTCCCTGATATGTCATTCAGTGTTAGCTCTTGAGCCACTTTGTGCTTTTGCACCAGTCCCCGGTTGTATCGAAATGACCCATTGAAGCTGCTATGAGCCTTGGGAAATATGGATAAGATGGCAAGTTCCCCATGTATTATTTCCAAAACAGGAGCACCAGTCGTCCAGGGAATAAAGTTAGTGATTTAATACCCTGGAGTGTACTTCACATAATGGCGTCCCCAAAAGCGTATTAGCCTTTCCTTTCTTTGAACCTGCCCATATGTGTTTGGGCTGTGGAAGAAGACAAACACACCAAGAGGAAACATATACAAATAATGCCTTGATCCAAATAAAATCATGAACCCCATGCATGGGCTGATTTTCATTAAGGCTTGGGGAAGTCTCCCTTACTGAATGGTTAAAAACAAGCTCTGCTATAGAAACCAGCAGCACTCTGATTGGAGCTTTCACCTTGAAGCTTCTCCAATCAGAGCACAGCTCTTCTTACAGACTGTAAAATGTACCAATAACAGAAGTGGGCGGGCCTGTGGAGACCCTACAAACCAAAGGCACGATAGAAGAGAAGGCACTGCAGTAGTGATGTGCCGGCCGGCCTGATACCTGAGTAGGGTTGCCACCCGCACGTTTTTTTAACGGCCTAGCTGGAAAAAAACCTGCCAAGGCCGGGGCCGGTATTATAAATTTACTGGCTGGTAAATTTGTAATACCCTAAACGCCCCCAATTCGCTCAGAACTTACCTTTTTTCAGCCTTCTGGTCATCGTGCGATGTTGCTCCGCCCTCTTTGCTTCATGTTACATGTCTCCACCCCCTTTTTCATCACAGACTGCCCCCTTTTGTTCCAGCCCCCCCCCCACCACCGGCTAGTAAAAGTTGAGGGACCCACGGGCCTGGTGGGTTCGGGCCGACCTCGCACTCCTCTTCGCGGGTGGCGGGGCGAGGAGAGCAGGAGAAGAGCTCAACCCGCACCCGCCCACCACCCGTGAAGAGGAGTGCGAGGTCTGCCTGAAACCGTCCAAACTGGGGTCCCGCGGGTATCAGGCCAGCCCGCACAATCACTACTACAGTGCCTTCCTTCTGCCTTTTGTGACCTTATCGGCAGGGTGGGTCACCGCAAGTCTATAAAAGGAACCCAGAAGTCTGATGTGGGCAGGCGCGGGCTGAGGGAGGACGGGTTATGGTAGGGTGAGGGTTGGGAAAAACCCAACCCGCACATTACTACACTGCAGATAAGACAGATCTGTAAACTTTACCCGCTTTCATCACCTACTCCAGCAGCTTTTGCCCCGCTAAAACACAGGTACTGTAAAGTTTTTGAGGGCTGAGGTCAACTTAAATCAACTGCTTCACCAGCTGAAATTAAACATCATTCATACCTCAGTCACCCTTGTCTCAGTCTCACATTAACCCTTTAACCTGAAAAAGAAAATTTTGCTTTTAGGGTTGGGGTTTACACGTGTAGTTTTTCCCTTGTTAGTTCAATTTGTGTGTGTTCAGGGTAAGTCCTTATGACACTGCGTGACTGGGAAACATATAATTAACTAAAAGGGTTAACACACAGGGCTGAAGGTAATATGAAAAGAAAGGCAGATTAATACAGTGCATGGCTAGAAGGGAACAACGTGAAGACAAACATAAAAGACAGAAGAGAATGCAGAAGTAGTTGAGAGTAACATAAATGGAAGAACATAATTCTAAATGGCAGAGGCTTGTAGGGAAAATTAACTAAATGGAGTCAGGCCAAAAGACCAAAAAGACCAATAGGAAGCAAGGGAAGAGGAATATATTTGTACGTCTACTGTATGTCAAGAAAAATACCCTATATTGTATTTCAGAATGTATGACCATGTATGGGCATACGGTCACACATAAAACCATTGTGTGAGGCCATTGTAATTGAAATTAGCACTTAATTTATTCTGCTACAGTATGTGTTTTGCATTTGCATTGCCAGACACGAATTCTCCACAAGTGAACTCATTCGCGAAACTGTGGTGACAATTCGCCGGCGAAAAATCCACTGCGTCAAAATTGTTGCGCATCAAAATTCGATTGCGTCAAAACTCACGCACTCCAAAATTGTCGAGCATTAAAATGATTTTTTTTTCCGCTAATTTTTCGCCAGATTCGCCCATCACTACTCTCTGTATGTAATGTACCTGTGGTATCAATATGGGGTGCTGTTATACAAAAGACTTATTTCTGTTAAAGAATGAAAACAAAATCTGGTTAGTGCACAAAAGGATGTCATTATATCACAAACTCCATTCTGTACATTTTAACAAGCAATCTGTCTCACAAATGTATAACCTCCATGCAGGTCTGGACTGAGAATTAAAATAGGCCCTGCCATTTCAGGTACACAGAGGCCCAATCAGCCCACACAAAGGCCCAAACAGCCCCCACCAGCCCACTAAATACTGACTTTCTATGGCACCTTATAGCAGCCCCTCTGGCATTTGCTAGAACCCACAGATTATCAGTCCGGGCCTGCCTCCATGTAACGGACGCATTTATGTGCAAAGTTACTTACAGAATGAAATATGTAGAAAAAAAACTTGGACATAATATATAATAGTGTAACTAACTAGTGCATGACAAGCTAGATTTGACTGACAAAACAGATATCTGTGACAGAAAGCAAGATTTTATAGTACAGGATTCATTCTTTCCACAAAATGAAAGCTCAGTTTCACAAAACAGATAAAATATCCATTCTGTGAAGCAACACTGTCAGTCACATTCCTGAACCAATAAGAACAAAGCTTATTGCCATATAACAAACAAGATGAGATGTTGCCAGCTCTGCTCCACATGGCTGCATCATCCCTAAGGCATAGTATCTGGCCTGCTATAGAGGGCGCCCCTTATTCTTATTGTAGTAACCTGCTTGTGTGGCCATTTTGGTTAAGGGCATTCCTGCTGTTTTGCCATTGTCTTATGATTTACTCCTGTTTCCCTCTTCCTGTCTAAGCTGAGAGCAATAATGGGGCAGGCCGCATCTACCTGCCATGTAGGGTTACCACCCGGCCGGTATTTTACCGGTCTAGCCGGTAAAACACCAGCCAAGGCCGGGGCCGGTATTACAAATTTACCGGCAATGTAGCTGCTGGTAAATTGTAATACCCTTAAAAAGACCCCCTCGGCCAGCCCCCAATCCCCTTTAAACTTACCTTGTCCTTCGGTTGTTCTCCTGCTCGTGTCGTGGCCCCGCCCCTTTACGGCATAACCCCCCCTTTGACGTCACACCACGCCCCTTTTTTGTACCCGCCCCCACCAGGCGGAATTTTTTGGGGGAAAAGGTGGCAACCCTACCCTCTCGGCCCGCCCCCAATCCCCTGTAAGACTTAGCTTTTGTCATCTGCCATCACAGTTCCGCACTGCAGCCTGCCCCTTTTCAACGTCACACAGCTCTGCAACATGGCCCTCCTCTTTTTACGTCATAACCCCGCCCCTTTTGACGTCACACCCGCCCCTTTTTCTTCCCGCCCCCCACCAGCCGGTATCTAAATTACAAAAAGGTGGCAACCCTACTGCCATGTTGTAATAAATGTAGCAGAAGCAGGGGTGTAACTACAGAGGAAGTAGACCCTGCGGTTGCAGGTGGGGGGCCCAAGAGGTATAGGGGCCCATGAGGCCCTAATTCATATACAGTTTAATAAATATTGGTAAAACAAGTCAATCTCTAAACATTTTGGGGGCCTGTAAAATAATTTGCTGTGGGGCCCAGTAATATCTAGTTACACCACTGAGTCCAGAAGTTACTGTGCTTGTCTGGCTGCTTTGCCTGAACTAACACAGCAGAATCATTTAATCCACTACCCGTCAGTTTATCACACATCATATTGCAGCCTAACGCATCATTATAATTGGTCTCATATCCCTTCAATGATGTCTGACAAACTCTCAGAGTCAGTTATACGTTTTATATATGATTGTTAGGCTCCAATATTTCCTCCTAGCTGTAATCTTGCACCAGTTAGCAACTAGCAGTCTCTTAATAATGTGCTTAGCTAACAAAAGCGCTCTAATGATGCCGTCCCCTTACCTGCCCAGTGCTTACCCCTTTCACCAGGGCCGGAACTAGGGGTAGGCAGAAGAGGCACGTGCCTAGGGTGCAAAGTAGGAGGGGCACCAGGCACAGTTCCTCTTCTGCGGATTCCCCCTAGTTCTAACCCCCATCTGCACATGCGCGCAAGCAATCTCAGCATCGTGGGCGCTCACGCTCATCTACGCATGCACATGTATGCATCATCTGTGCATGCATGCGTATGTGAGTGTTTGTGCGCACACCCGCGTGCATGTGGGGGGGGGGGGGCGACATAGTAGGCTGGATTGCTTAGGGCTAGGGTTGCCACCTGGCAAATGATGGTTGATCCCAATCTTATTAATAGGGGAAAAAAAGATAAATCTATAGGAAGGCCGGTATTTTTTTCCAGAAAAGGTGGCAACCCTACTTAGGGCACCCAACTGACTTGGCCGGCACTGCCTTTCACATCAGAGCGGGTCGAGGGGGGGCACAACACTAGTGCAGAGAGCACAACTGCGTACATATCACACACATGTCACATCAGTAATGACGACACCCAGAATTAGAAAAGAGCAATTGGGTCTGATTAGTGTCAGAGCACAAATATAATTGTGCAAATTGTAATGCATTGGATGCAATTGTGTCAGGCATCTCACCTGCATTCTGCATTGTGGTTAAAAAAACATGGCAACTGTAGTCATTAATGACCCCTAAAGTCTATGTAGTACAATGTGTAACCTTGGTGATTAAGGATAGTGATGGGCGATTAAATTTTCCAGACACGAATTCTGTGCGAATTACCGCATTTTGCCGCAAGCAAATTAATTATTAAACAGGCAGTGGGTAAGTAAGTGGTACAAACTTTTGCACAAAGTTTGTACCACTTACCCACTGCCTGTTACCACTTATTGAGCCAAAATAAAAGCCGCTTTTCAAAAGAAATTGTGTAGCGATTCCTGAGGGGAGATTGGGCCAGCGCTGATCAGCGATATACAGAGACAGTTTAAATAAATCTTTAAACCTGGCAAATCACAAAGAAGAATGGATGAGAACTCAGAACCATTCATCCCTAGAACTGGCACAGGGCAGAAGGAGGCCCCAGTGTAAACGATGGAATAGGGAGATCAGATCAATTAAAAATTAAGGGACAGGTCTAGAAAATCCAGCTAAAAAATCATTCCAGCCTTTTCACATGCATTTACTTGGTGTGTCCCTAAATGTTCAAGTGATCTGGTGACCTTATGATATGAAATATAATAGGGAGAGGAGTTACTGCTGGACCCTGAGCAGTTACTGGGAAGGTGGAGTTGTACTGTCCTCTACTGGAGGTGTGTGAATTTCCATGCAACTGAGAACCTTGCCAAGGAGGGTGATCCTCTATATAAAATAAAAAGCAGTGTGAGTATTGTTCATTATTAATATAATTTGTATTATCTTTTGGCTGTGATGTTTTTCTTACATAAAATTTGGCAACTGACTTATCCTATTACATTTGAGAGGAGTGTTATGCCAAGCAGCAGTGCCCTGAGAGGTGATATCCGTCCTTTTATTTATTAAAGGCACTGCCATGGCTGTTTTTGAATTTCAAGAGTTAAAGGTAGAGTATAGATGGCATTTGCCTGAAGCCCTGGCCTCAAAGGGACCGTCTCCCTCCCATAGACTCCAGTCTAATCAAATAATTAAATTTTTTTTAAATTATTATATTTTTCTCTGTGATAATAAAACAGTAACCTTGTACATGTTCCCAACGAAGACATAATGAATCATTATAGGAGGCGAAAGAGTGAATAATGACTAACCATTGGAGGGGATAATTGTAAACAGTGATGATTGGATAGAGTTAGAATTCAATCTGGTCTACCTTTGTCTTTGATACAATACATAGCCCAAACAAATATTTTGTTTTTGTTAATTATACATTTGATTATCCTGTGACCCAAAAACAGTATTTGCAGAGAACACTAAGGGGGTTATTTTCTAAACTCTGAATGCAAAAATCACGGAAAATTTGTGATTTTTTTTAAAAATAAAATCTGACTTTTAACAAACCCAGAGGATGGAAAAGTCTGAATCAGAAAATCTGGCATCTCAGACCTGTCGAGGTTGTATATAAGTCAAGGGGAGAAGTCCCAATGATTTTTTGATGTGCGCTGGGTTTCGTGCAATACCCCGAAGTAGAGTCCTGCAGCAGGTCGTGTACCCGCGGTTACAGGTACCCTGCGGGTTGCGGGTAGAAGTTCCGGGTGCGAGGATAGATGCAGTTTGGCGGTTCTGTGGGTTTGCGGGTCACAGGTCAGGCCGCAGGTCTTCTCAATAGCGATTTTTACTCCTTTTTTCTGTTCACGTCTACTTCCGATGATGTCACTTCCGATTTACAATGACAGCACTTCCTGATTCTTGATGGTCAGCAGGTCGCGGGTCCGGGTTGCAGATAAGGTACTTGCGGGTCGGGTAGTGGGTACAAACGGGTAAGAATGCGGGTTGCGGATTGCAGGTTGCGGGTACGGGTCGGGTACGGGTTCCAAAAAATGGACCCGCACAGGACTCTACACCGAAGTTTTTGGGCAAAAATCTGAGTTTTCGGGTGATAAATCTGAAAAAATCGTGAAAATCTGATTTTTCCCACAAAGCAAATTTTCTGTAAAATGTAATAATAAAATAAGCGTAAAAACCCTGAGCGGATTTGATCGGAGTTTGTAGCAGAAAATATTGAGATCAATTCGGACTTTGATAAATAACCCCCTAACAAAAAAGCAGAATTTGGTTGCAACTGACAAATAGAAGGAACACAAAGGCAAAGTGCTCAGATAAAGAACAGATGATAGGGAGTTGTGGTTATTATAAGACACATGACAAAGCACTTTCCATAGTGTGACCTCTAACCCTGGATAAAACTGAATAAGAGAAATTGACACTGGAAGACGTACTGTTGATAACTGAGAATGTGCTCTTTCCTTTGGGTGGAGATTTGGTTTCCCCGAAACCTGAATTCAATTTAGAATGTCAGACTTAACCAATTGATTATATCAAAAGTCAGAACCCTGCTATAATGTTACAATCACATTGTTCTAGGGGGTTTATCCCATGACTTCATGAGTAATACAAAATATAAATAGTGTTTGATTCTATTGCCGGGCTATTCCATTCTGAGATTTCTCAAGACCTGCAATGATGCTGCGAGCTCTGATTTTCTCTGCCATCCTTTCCCTGGCTTTGGCACATGGCAGCAGTGAAGAAAGTGGTAAGGCTCATATAAATATATATATAAATCAAATTGTAAAGCCAAACGTACCAATGTTACACGCAAAGAAAGGGGCGATCCCAGTTGTATTGGCGGGGGCTCCAGATGGGTAGATTAAAATATACCATCACGACATTTCTATGGGTGGAACTCACTGTGTGAACCATAAAATTATACTGTTTCTTAAACTGTGAGACTTGTTTGAAAGTCAAGTGGGATCCTTGTCTTTGATACAGAATGGGACCTGTTATCCAGAATGCTTGGGACCTGGGGTTTTCTGCATAAGGGAACTTTCAGTAATTTAGATCTTCATGCCTTAAGTCTACTAAAAAATATTTTATACATTAAGTAAACCCAGTAGGTTTCTTTTGCCTCCAATAAGGATTCATTATATCTTAGTTGGGATCAAGTACAAGCTACTGTTTTATTATTAAAGAGAAAAAGGAAATAGTTTTTACAAATTTGAATTATTTAATTAAAATGGAATCTATGGGAGACGGCCTTTGAAACTTTCTGGATAAGGGGTTTCCAGATAATGCATCCCAAACCTTTACGTAGTACTAGCTATTACTACCATTATGGAGGAGGCTACTCTCCCTCTTGTGTTGTAGAAATGTCATTATGGGACAGTCTAGGGTACGGATCTCATGTGGGTTGGTTGGAGGCAGCAAGGAACCATTAACAGAAGGGACAGCATGCCAGTTGGGCTTAATGTAGTTCTTCAAACTAGTGATGGGCGAATAAATTCGCCAGGCACGATTTTGCAGCGAATTTTCACTTTTCGTCGCCAGCAAATACATTTCCAGAAACTGCCGTGAAAATTTGTCGCCGTCAAAAATAATGTTGACACGCAGCGCCGAAACCGCTGCGTGTCAACATTATTCAGACACCCATTGACTTTACCACCGGCGTCAAAGCGAAATGGGACAAATTCGCCCATCACTACTTAAAACCCACCATACAGCTGAAAAACAGGTTGTAGGATGAAACAGGTTCTAATGCAAGTGGCCAAAGTTGCCCCTACAAGCCTAATTTAATCACAGTTTATATTCTGTTATTGCCACGTGTATTTCATAGTACAGGTATCGGATCTGTTATCTGGAAACCCATTATCCAGAAAGCTCTGAATTACAGGAAGGCCATCTCCCATAGAATCTATTATGATCAAATAATTCACCTTTTTAAAAATAATTTCCTTTTTCTCTGTAATAATAAAACAGTATCTTGTCCTTGAGCCCAACTAAGATATAATTAATCCTTATTGGAAGCAAAACCAGCCTATTGGGTTTATTTAATGTTTACATGATTTTCTAGTAGATATAAGAGCTGAAGATCCAAATTACAGAAAGATCCGTTATCCGGAAATCCCCAGGTCCCCAGAATTCTGGATAACAGGTCCCGTACCTGCACTCTATTTTAAAGGGGGCACCCTGACACCAATCTATTTCTTTTTTGTTTTTTTCTGTTTGTGCAGATTCAAATGTATCATCAGATGAAAGTGAAGAGGATAATAGCGAGAGGCGAGGTTACTGCCCAAATAATGTGACCTTTGATGCCTGTCCAATCTCTTGCCCTGGAGGCTCCAGCTGCTCCAATGCACAGTGTTCCTCCAACATAAACTGCCCTGAACTCCAGAAATGCTGTCAAACCAACTGTGGAATGAATTGCGTTGACCCAGAATACAGTGAGTAAATGTACCAGGTTTTCATAATACATATATATATATATATATATATATATATATATATATATATATATATATATATATATATATATATATATATATATATATATATATATATATATATATATATATATATATATATATATATATGATGTCAGTACAGTGAGCGCACTCTTTCCGGATTTAGAGTATGAAGGTTGGTATGTTGGTCAAATCTTGTAATACATCTTAGTAAATGGACCCGCACTCCTTGTTTGTAGTGAAAAATCAATGTGCTTTATTCACAAATTCATTTCCAACGTTTCGGTCCTCTCTGGGACCTTTTTCAAGGATCCAGAGATCGAAAAAGGTCCCAGAGAGGACCGAAACGTTGGAAATTAATTTGTGAATAAAGCACATTGATTTTTTCACTACAAACAAGGAGTGCGGGTCCATTTACTAAGAGATATATAAATATATATATATATATATATATATTTTTTTTTTTTTTAATATATATTATTTATATAGTGCTGTCATGTCTACCCATCTTTTTTACTGAGATTGTTCATAATTCACATCAGTCCCTGATTCCCAAGAGTAATGTACAGCCTAAATTTCCTAACACATTCACACACACTAGGGTATTGTATATTTCATAATCCAGTTAACCTGCCTGTATTTTTGTGAATTGTTGGAGGAAACCAGAGTATTTGGAGAAAATCCATGCAGACACAAGCACAGGTATGGCACCTTTTATCCAGAATGCTCCGGACCTGGGGTTTTCCAGATAAGTGATCTTTTCGTAATTTGGATCTTCATACCATACGTCTACTAAAAAATCATATAAACATTAAATTGACCCAATAGGCTGGTTTCGCTTCCAATAAGGATTAATTATATCTAATTTTGGCTTAAGTACAATGTACTGTTTTATTATTACAGAGAAAAAGGAAATCAATTTAAAAAATGTGGCTAATTTGATTATAATGGAGTCTATGGAAGATGACATTTCCATAATTCGGAGCTTTCTGGATAATGGGTTACCAGATAAGGGATCCCATACCTGTAGTGTAGAACATTTAGACCTCTTGTAAATAATGCTCTGGCTGAAATAATAACCCCAGTGTTGCAAGACAACAGTGTTAGCCACTGAGCAAACATGCTATTTTCTTACCCTAAAAATCTAACATGTATCCAACTTCCAAATACATTGTTATACGGGATAGCACCCTATTTCTAAACTATTAAAACTGAAAAAAATAATCAAATTCAGAAAATGTGTATTCGATGTTTTCCAACTTTGGCTAATTCTACAAACGGTTGTTTCTCTGAAAATGATTTCTTTATAGGGCACTTTGGCTTCAGTTGTTTCTCATTTGTAAAAAGCATCAACAGCCTTTTCTTAGAAAAGGTCAGTAAATTGTGTATTTTTTGCGGGAAGCTGAAAAAGTTTCAAAATCATTACAACATTCCTGTGTTTGCAGGACTCTGTATGCAAGTAGAGTGTATTTTTTTAATATATATGTGTTATAATGGGTCATTTTTAAACACAGCACTGTACATTACTACAATAGGAATAGATTAGTTGGAACAAATAAGAAATATATACAGTTACAAAGGTTAAGTGCCAAAGATGAAAGGTTTATGTTTGGTACAGTTTACAATCTAAGTGGGTGGGTAATTCACAGATACAGAAGGTCTTAAAGGGGTGGTTCACCTTTAAGCGAACTTTTAGTATGTTATAGAATGGCCAATTCTAAGAAACTTTGGTCTTTGGTCTTCATTAATATTTTTAATTGTTTTTTGTTTTATTTCATGCCTTATTTTTGCTGACTTTTCAAACGGGGGTCACTGACACCATCTAAGAAAGAAATATACAAAAAAAAAGGGGGGGTTGTGGGAGCACTCAAAGGCTAAGTTAAAAATATGTTTAAGTACAATGTAGTATTACTTGTAATCAGTGTTCAGGAGACACTGATTACAAGTAATGCTACTATGCAGAGAGGTACAAGACTTTTTATACGAAAAGCATTTTAGGACATCCTCAGGGGAAATCGCTCTCCCGCATGCGATCTCCTAAGGTAGAGGAATGCAGCATTGCCTGCTTTTTCTCTCACCCATCCTGAAAGGCTGCAGTCACACCTCCCTCCTGGGTCCTCAGTCCTCCCTACTCAGCCTTCAGCTCTTCCTCCTCTGCCTTCCCTCCTCAGGCATTAGCCTTCAGCCCTCCCTCCTCGGTCCTCAGTACAAACGCTCTCCGACCTCAGCCCTCACTACAAATACTTTCCATCCTCAGTTCTCCTTCCTCAGCCATCAGCCTGGCTTAGGAGCTTAGGTCTGAGGAGGGAGGGCTGAGGACCGAGGAGGGAGGGCTGAGGAATGCGCCACAAGGGGGGGATATTGTAACAGCATATGTGGGCAGCACGGAGGTGTGAATGCAGCCTCTTCAGATCAGTGAGTAAAATAAGAGGCGAGTCTGCAAACTTCTTCGTTAGGAGAGCACATGCCCATGCCCTCTCATATTCATATTCCAGTCTCTTATTCATATTAATGTATAGTTGCTAGGGTAATGTGGACTCTAGCCACCAGATTACTGAAATTACAAACTGGAGAGCTGCTGAATAAAAAGCTAAATAACTCAAAAACCACAAATAATAAAAAATGAAAACCAATTGCAAATGATCTCAGAATATCACACTCTACATCATACTAAACATTAACTCAAAGGTGAACAACCCCTTTAAGTACTGCTTGGGGCATTGGCAGCCAAAACTGAATTCAGTACTATTTGCATTTATGAGGGAGCTGCTTATGCATTAATTCAAGAACTAAAATAAAGAACAGAAAGAGACAAAACATTCAAGGTGGGAGGTGACAGTGCCCATTACTGTATGTGACAAAATATCATCATACATTTGTCAATAAAGTGCTATACATGTCTAACTTAATAATACAAATCACAGGTATGGGACCGGTTATTCAGAATGCTCAGGACCTGGGGTTTCCGGATAAAGAGCATTTCCATAATTTGGATCTCGGTACTTTAAATCTTCTACAGAATCATGTAAACATGAAATAAACCCAATAGGTTGGTTTTGCTTCCAAAAAGGATTAATTATATCTTAGTTGGGATCAAGTACAAACTACTGTTTTATTATTACAGAGAAAAAGGAAATCATGTTTAAAATTTAGAATTATTTGCTTAAAATGTAGTCTATGGGAGATGGCCTTCCTACAATTCGGAGCATTGTACAAAAATCTTTGTTTTTCTATTGGATCTTGCTAGACCCAACCTGTGAGGAGAATAATGACTGCAAAGAAACCTTAATCTGCTGCAAAGGACTCTGTGTCCCTCCCAAGCCTTTGTCCCCTATGCAATGGCTCAATGGAATAGTAAGTTTCAAATTTCTTTTCCTGATTTATGCAGGGGATTTCTCTGTTGTTAGTATAGCAATAACGTTAGTGGTATATGCTAGTGATATATGCAGGATACATGGTGGTTTTTGAGTTATTTAGCTTTTTATTTAGCAGCTCTCCAGTTGGCAATTTCAGCAATCTGGTTGCTGAGATTCAAATGACTCTAGCAACCGTGCACTGATTTGAATTTGAATAAGAGACTGGAATATTAATAGGAGGGGTCCTAAAAAAAAAAGACAAGTAATAAAATAGCAATAGCATTACAGAGCATTTGTTTTTTAGATGGGTCAGTGACCCCCATTTGAAAGCTGGAAAGAGTCAGAAGGAAAATAATTCAAAAACCCTTAGGGGCAAATTTACATATGGTCGAATATCGAGGGTTAATTAACCCTCGATATTCGACTGCCGAATGTAAATCCTTCGACTTCGAATATCGAAGTCGAAGGATTTACCGCAAATAGTTAGATCGAACGATCGAACGTTTCTTCGACCAAAAATTTGTTACAAAGCCTATGGGGACCTTCCCCATAGCCTAACATTGCACCTCGGTAGGTTTTAGGTGGCAAAGTAGGGGGGTCGAAGTTTTTTTTAAAGAGACAGTACTTCGACTATCGAATGGTCGAATACTCGAACGATTTTTAGTTCGAATCGTTCGATTCGAAGTCGTAGTCGAAGGTCAAAGTAGCCAATTCGATGGTCGAAGTAGCCACAAAAAACATTAGAAATTCTAAGTTTTTTTTATTCTATTCCTTCACTCGAGCTAAGTACATGTGCCCCTTAAAAAAAAAGAAAAAATGAAGGCCAATTGAAAAGTTGCTTAGAATTAGTCATTCTATAACATACTAAAAGATGTACCACCCCTTTAACAATGATCTATGCCAGTTTGGGTTTTATTTTTTTTGGGGGGGGGCTGTTTTGGCCTCTCTGTACTGAAAATGCCATGAGCTATTTTGAAGTCTGGACACATCTCCACAGAGTTACCTAGTTTTGGAGGTTCCTTGGAAGACAAGTGGGTACAGGTTTTACTCAAATTAATTTCCCATTTAAAACTAAGGATAACTCTGCAAGGTTCAATTTCCTAATTTTAAACACTGACTGCAATATTTTTGCATTTCGTCTGTTTTTAGTTCGACAAACCAGAATGCAACTGAGGATAGAACAATGGAGCGATAGAGAAGTTGGCGGAGAAACAGAACTGATTAAACATTGATGTATCATTAAAAAATTAAAAACAATAAATATAGCAAATCAAAGCAAAAACGTCTGTTCTGTGATTAACATATATTTCATATTAATAACACTAACAGCAGTGATATGTGGAGCAATGAAACTAGAAGCTGCCATTTTTTAATATGCCTTAGCTACTGTTGATTTTCCACCAGAAATGCAGGGGGTTATGTACAAAAATCCGTATTTATGTCATTATTTAAATAAACAACCAAACTCCCATACCTGATTTTACCATACCTGAAAACACAAAGCTTACATTTTTTTTCTGGGTTTTGGACTAATTCCAGCGCAGACCACAGAAACTTCCAAATAGGATAGGGACCTCTGCCATTGACTTAGACACAACCTCGGCAGGTCTGAGATGGCAGATTTTCATATATAAGGGCTTTTTGCAGCATCGGTTTTAATAAACCTCAAAAATGTAAGTTCTAAGAAAAAACAAAAAAACCCTAAATATTAGGGTTTTTCCCCAAAAAAACCTGACCAGATAAATCTGTAGTTTAGTAAATATCCCCCTAAATGATGAATATGCCAATGCATACATGAATAGACACTATCATATTGCTTTGCCTCAGGAAAGAATAATCAATAGACCAAAGAAGCCTACAGAGGTGTTTACCCCCCCCCCCAAAAAAAAGCATCAACCAACACTAATCCTTCTATGGTCCTTTATATACAGGAAAGACCTAGCAGGCCCTGAACAAATAATAACTGTATATTTTGGTCTCCAGACATATAAAGGTTTCTAAATAAAATACCTGAATCATATATATAAAAATGAATCACAGAAATATGAACTATAAGTCTTACTTACCCTAGATACCAGGCAGTGGTATAAATGGCAACCTGCACAATGAATAGGAATGGGACTGAATAGCAGTATATGTGATACATAAGAAAAAGACAAATCTACACTGGGAATGCATTAGCTTCCTGATTGGTGGGTGTCACTGCTAGGGCAAACTAACTTTGACAGAGGCTCTGAGTCTGAACCGCTCCACATTGCTACCCCCCCCCCCCCGCCAGGGAACCATGGTCCCTGTGCAAATGCCCATTGGTCACTGACCCTAGAAAGCAAATTACATTTAGATTATTTCAGATTAGAGAGAGGCAATTAGACCAGAGCAATACTATGGACTGGGCCAGCAGGACACCAGCAAAATACCTGGTAGGCCTCAGTCCTTATGGCCCCGCCAGCCCAGAACTGCTCCCCATGGGTGCAGTAGATTGTGTGTTCCCTGCTCCTGACTGCTGCTTCACCCTGCCCCGATCACAAAGAGCAGAGAAAAGAGGTACACACTGGTGGGGGGTAGGGGGTAGGAGGGATGTTGTAGCATGGGTGGGGGGCAGTGGGATGATGGAGGGGGCTGGGGGGTCGGCTCTGATGTTGCAGCCCCAGTGGGCCCAGAGCTCCTCAGTCCAAAGCTGAATACTACTTGATCTAGTGCCCTGTCTAAATGCCCACACAACCCCCATCTGCCAGTCAGTCCATGCATCACCCTCCTGCCACTGCTTGGTCTGCAAGACAATGCCCTACCAAGCTGCTGAGATACAGACAAAAAAACTCCGTCCTGACTCCAAGATGGCAATTGGACCAATCCTTGGATTAATTTTGTTCTAGGAGCTATTTCCAGTAGCCGTGTATATTCTCCCTTACTGAAACGCCATTCAACCAAAGCTATCTAATGTATCAGCTAGTGCAACTGCTCCAGTGAGACAATTCTACAACTCAGCTCTGACTGTAACAAACTCTTTTTGAAAATTAAGAAGGAAACCTCTTTTCTTCTAATCAGAACAGATGCCCTTGTATCTGCCCTTAATTGAAAATACTTCAACATAAACAATCGAATCTTGGCCAGCCGTTTTTCAAATCTGAGACTTTCCATTCTTCAGTTTAGTTGCCCTTTATTGGACTCTCTAATGCAATAATACCTTCTGGCATATTCTAGATGGGGCCTTGCCACTGCTTTGTAAAGGAGGATAATGACCATTCAGCACCGACAAATCTATACCCCGTTTAATCCAGCCCAAAACTTTCCATCTAAATCCTGGATGGAATTAATTGGGCTGCATAGTTTTGTGGCCTATGCCAACACTGATACATTACTTACAATGCACTCTCCATACACTGCAATCATTAATGAACAAATTAAATAAAAATGGGAACCCTGTGGGACTCCACTAAGAACCCTACTCCAAGTAGAGAATGTACCACTGACAACTTCCCTTTGTAAATAATCCTGTAGCCAGTTTCCTATCCATGTACAAACAACATTACCAAGACAAACAGATCACAACAGACCTGTGTGCAAGTTCCAGCTTACTCACATAAAGTCTCATCACAGGTATCCCCCCCCCCCCAGTGTATTAAATCATGTGGTGCTCCAATGGAATACAGTCTACCCTGGGCCCAGAGAACGCTAGAGTACTTATCATCTGGGAATCATTAATCCAACTACTTTCCTTGGTGAAGCAAAAAACCGATCTTGCTCACTAACCTTGACTGTTTTACAAGATAACCAAGATATTTTACAAGAAACCAATTTACACATTGGCACATGCCCCAGAACTATACTCACGGGGAATTGCAGGCTCTATTTAGGCAAACAACAGGTGTACACAAGCCTTACGCATTATGTGCACTTGGGCATTTGATTACAACACTGGAAAGTACTTTGCTATCCTTCACTAACTGATTCTCATTCACGAGGTGCATGCTGTCCTGACCTTTCTAAGGTTTGGGCTACCTTAAGGCTCAACGTGAGATGGGCTCTACTGGTCCCATGTAGAGCTGAAAGAGAAAAAAAAATGGGATTTTTCCCATTTAATAAACTACAAGTAAGACATGGCCACACTATGCCATGATCAATAAGGGACACTTCCTTGACAAAAGACATAGGTAACAGAACTGGAACTTCTTGAGTAGAAGGGGAAGGTAAATTTCTTGGTCCTCTTCAGAATGTACTAGAGAGCGCTGGACCCTGGGCACATTTTAGGGAAACTTGGGTTGTACTACCCCCTGGAGGAGCTGTGTGAAATTCTATGTAACTTGAAATAAACTGTGCATTCATATTGAGAATCTTGCCAAGGGGGAATCATGCATGAAAAGCAGAGTGTACCAACTGAGCTGTGAGCTTTATTCATTATTATTATTATTTTGTACTATGCTTTTGGCACTGCTCCTCTTCTAACATAACATTTGACAACTGATCTATCCTATTATGTTTGAGAGGAGTGTTATGACAAGTAACAATGACCTGAGAGGTGATATCCGTGAAAACTCTGTAGGCCCTTTTATTTATTGGAGGCAGTGCCAAGAGTGTTCCTGGATCCAAGACTAGCTAAAGGGACATAAAGTACAAAAAAAATATCACATTGTCTGAATTAAATTATAGTATATAAATCAGAGATGTCCACCACTCTCTCTGTCTCTATATATTGTCCTAAAGACAGTCAATACTCTGAAATAATTATTTTAATTGAATTGTCTACATTTGATTATTTGGTGACAGTTTTTACAGAGAGCACCAATACACAACCAGAAATTGTTTGTATCTGACAAATAGAAAGAACACAAAAGCACAAGCCTACACATTTAGAAATGCAATTGCAAGTATGGATAGCAAAAATGGATGCCAACCTGTGCAAGTATTGATGCCATTGTCTGAGCATGGTGCAGAGAGAGACTATTAAATTGCTAATGTGGTGCCCCTATTCAAAAAGGGATCTCAGCCTAAAAACTATAAACCTGCTAGTCTGACATCAGTGGTAGGAAAGCTTTTTTGTAATAAGTGATAAGATACTTGACTACGTTGAAAATTGCAATACTATAGGTTAGTTTCAGCATAATACTGTTAGGATAAGCCCAGGATCGATCCCTGGTTTCCTGGGTTCTGGACACGGCACCTTGCCAGATGAGCCACCAGGGGCTCTTGGGGCTCATCATGAACTCTTGTTGTTACTTATGCTATCTGCCTGTTCACAGTTTGTTCTTCTGTTCCTCCCTATTCTCCACCCACCTCGTTTACCCTCATGTGTTCCCCATTCCCAATTACCTGCCCTTTATTAACCCCGCCCTGAGCTTTGGACTTTGATTACCTTGTTCCTGAAATCCTTGTTTCCTGTGTGAGTACCCCATTACCTCGTATCCCGTGAACCCCTGTTTTGACTTTGGCCTGACCCTATCTTCTTCTTGCCTTTGTTTACCCTTTTGTTGCTATTAAATCATCGTTTCAACCCTGCCTATGCCTCCTACCATCTTTGGCTACACCCCAGGGCTTCCCCCATATCCGCTCCCCAGGGAGTGGCTCTCCTCGATCACCCTGGTTCCCAGCGGTGATCATTACAGTATGACTCAGCCAAACAGGAAGCCCTTGGAAAAGCCCTCCATGCTTTCCTTTACCGGTGTGGAACTACAACTCCCTTGGGGTGGGGAGAATGAGGCAAAAGTCAGCTCCCATTTCTCTGATGATGTTTGGCAGGATTTTGTATCTGATGATGACTGGGAGGATTCTGTCTTTGATGAGGATTGGGAGGATTTAGACTTGGATGTAGCTGAACTTCAAACTGCTATCAGGCCTGTGTCTGTTAAATCGCTTCCAGTCCTTTGGCCCTTGTCTCCTCCACAACCTTCTATTCCCGGGCCTGCTACCCCTCAGCAACTGCTTCCCCAGCAGCGTCGGCTGCCCACTGTACCTGAGGGGGTTTCCCAGCAGCCTCAGCTGCCCGAGGCTCCAACTAAGCTTCCCCATCGACTGGCTCCCCAGAGTCTGCCTCCTGTACTTGTGCCGGCTTATGTGACCCTAGAAGTGGGGCTTCTGCCTTGTCCTGTGCCTCCAGAAGTGGGGCTTCTGTCTTGTTCTGTGCCTCCAAAAATGGGGCTTCTGCCATGCCTTGTACCCCCAAGAGAGGAGGCTTCGCAGCAGCATCGGCTGCCCACGGCTCCTGAGGTTTCCCAGCAGCCTCGGCTACCCAAGTGTCCAGCTAGACCTTCCCGACGACTGGCTCCCAACTGGCTGTCTGCTGTGCCGGCTTCCCAGCCTGTCCTGTCTGCTGTGCCGGCTTCCCAGCCTGTCCTGTCTGCTGTGCCGGCTTCCCAGCCTGTCCTGTCTGCTGTGGCCGGCTTCCCAGCCTGTCCTGTCTGCTGTGCCGGCTTCCCAGCCTGTCCTGTCTGCTGTGCCGGCTTCCCAGCCTGTCCTGTCTGCTGTGCCGGCTTCCCAGCCTGTCCTGTCTGCTGTGCCGGCTTCCCAGCCTGTCCTGTCTGCTGTGCCGGCTTCCCAGCCTGTCCTGTCTGCTGTGCCGGCTTCCCAGCCTGTCCTGTCTGCTGTCCCCAGCCTGTCCTGTCTGCTGTGCCGGCTTCCCAGCCTGTCCTGTCTGCTGTGCCGGCTTCCCAGCCTGTCCTGTCTGCTGTGCCGGTCCCTCAGCAGCTGCCTCCTGCTCCAGTGCCGGTTCCCCAGCAGCTGCCTCCTGTTCCAGTGCCGGTTCCTCAGCAGCTGCCTCCTGTTCCAGTGCCGGTCCCCCAGCAGCTGCCTCCTGCTCCAGTGCCGGTTCCCCAGCAGCTGCCTCCTGTTCTAGTGCCGGTCCCCCAGCAGCTGCCTCCTGTTCCAGTGCCGGTCCCCCAGCAGCTGCCTCCTGTTCCAGTGCCGGTCCCCCAGCAGCTGCCTCCTGTTCCAGTGCCGGCTCCCCGAAAGCTGCCTCCTGCTCCAGTGCCGGTTCCCCAGCAGCTGCCTCCTGCTCCAGTGCCGGTCCCTCAGCAGCTGCCTCCTGTTCCAGTGCCGGTCCCCCAGCAGCTGCCTCCTGTTCCAGTGCTGGCTCCCCGAAAGCTGCCTCCTGCTCCAGTGCCGGTCCCCCAGCAGCTGCCTCCTGCTCCAGTGCCGGTCCCCCAGCAGCTGCCTCCTGTTCCAGTGCCGGCTCCCCGAAAGCTGCCTCCTGCTCCAGTGCCGGCTCCCCGAAAGCTGCCTCCTGTTTCAGTGTCGGTTCCCCAGCCGCTTCCAGCCTGGGTGCCGGCAGCCCAGCCGCTTCCAGCCTGGGTGCCGGCAGCCCAGCCGCTTCCAGCCTGGGTGCCAGCAGCCCAGCCGCTTCCAGCCTGGGTGCCAGCAGCCCAGCCGCTTCCAGCCTGGGTGCCAGCAGCCCAGCCGCTTCCAGCCTGGGTGCCAGCAGCCCAGCCGCTTCCAGCCTGGGTGCCAGCAGCCCAGCCGCTTCCAGCCTGGGTGCCAGCAGCCCAGCCGCTTCCAGCCTGGGTGCCAGCAGCCCAGCCGCTTCCAGCCTGGGTGCCAGCAGCCCAGCCGCTTCCAGCCTGGGTGCCAGCAGCCCAGCCGCTTCCAGCCTGGGTGCCAGCAGCCCAGCCGCTTCCAGCCTGGGTGCCAGCAGCCCAGCCGCTTCCAGCCTGGGTGCCAGCAGCCCAGCCGCTTCCAGCCTGGGTGCCAGCAGCCCAGCCGCTTCCAGCCTGGGTGCCAGTGGTCCCGTCTGCAGTTCCTGTCCCAGTGGTCCTGTCTGCATCTCCTGTGCCAGCAGCCTTCCCGGTCCCAGACGTGGCTCCAGGTGGTCCTCCGGTCCCAGACGTGGCTCCAGGTGGTCCTCCGGTCCCAGACGTGGCTCCAGGTGGTCCTCCGGTCCCAGACGTGGCTCCAGGTGGTCCTCCGGTCCCAGAACGTGGCTCCAGGTGGTCCTCCGGTCCCAGACGTGGCTCCAGGTGGTCCTGCCGGTCCCAGACGTGGCTCCAGGTGGTCCTCCGGTCCCAGACGTGGCTCCAGGTGGTGCCTCCGGTCCCGAGACGTGGCTCCAAGGTGGTCCTCCCGGTCCGGCCCCAGCCTTTGACTCCTGGCGCTCTCAGCCTTTGACCTGGCGGCTCTCCCAGCCTTTGACCCTGGCGGCTCTCCAGCCTTTGACCCTGGCGGCTCTCCAGCCTTTGACCCTGGCGGCTCTCCAGCCTTTGACCCTGGCGGCTCTCCAGCCTTTGACCCTGGCGGCTCTCCAGCCTTGGATCCTGATGGTCCTTCTGCCTCTGATCCTAGCAAGACTTTTTGTCCCCCATCTCCAGTCATTGGACTAAAAAGGATGGGGGTCTTTCGTTTGGGTCGCCCAGAGGTCGACCATTAAGGGGGGGGTACTGTCAGGATAAGCCCAGGATCGATCCCTGGTTTCCTGGGTTCTGGACACGGCACCTTGCCAGATGAGCCACCAGGGGCTCTTGGGGCTCATCATGAACTCTTGTTGTTACTTATGCTATCTGCCTGTTCACAGTTTGTTCTTCTGTTCCTCCCTATTCTCCACCCACCTCGTTTACCCTCATGTGTTCCCCATTCCCAATTACCTGCCCTTTATTAACCCCGCCCTGAGCTTTGCTCAGGGCTGAGTCATAAATGTTTCTGTGCTGTTGTATCCTGGATCCTGTGCCCTAAACGCTTTGGACTTTGATTACCTTGTTCCTGAAATCCTTGTTTCCTGTGTGAGTACCCCATTACCTCGTATCCCGTGAACCCCTGTTTTGACTTTGGCCTGACCCTATCTTCACCTTGCCCTTCTTGCCTTTGTTTACCCTTTTGTTGCTATTAAATCATCGTTTTAACCCTGCCCATGCCTCCTACCATCTTTGGCTACACCCCAGGGCTTCCCCCATATCCGCTCCCCAGGGAGTGGCTCTCCTCGATCACCCTGGTTCCCAGCGGTGATCATTACAAATATTATGTGTAACAGATCTAATAGAATTGCTTTTTATGAGAAGATGAACAGGAACCTTGACTCTTGGATGGCAGTGGATGTGATTAACTTAGACTTTGCTAAAGCATTTGATACAGTGCCACACAGAAGGTTACTGGTTAAATAAAGGAATATTGGCCTGGAACACAATATTTGTAAATGAATAGAGAACTGGCTGAAGGATAGATTACAGAGACTGTTGGTAACGGGAACATTTTCTAATGTCCAGTTTATAACTTGTTTTTTAATGACCTGCATGTGGATCTTGAAAGTGCCGTTTCTATTGCTTGTTATTGCTTGTTATTGATGATACTAAATTGGGCAAAAGTTCCATGCAAGATGCTACCACTTTGCAAAGCGATTTGACAACTGGACTACAAACTGAAAAATTAGGTTCATTTTGATAAGTGCAAAGTTCTGCACTTTGGTAGAAATAATATAAAAGCAAACTAAACACTAAATGGGTATATTTAACATGGATTTTGGGATTTTTGTAGACAGCAAGTTTTCTAATGCCAGGCAGTGTCATTCTGTGGCCATTAAAGTAAATAAAGCTGTCTTGCATAAAAAAGGGCAATAACCTGAGGGCTAAAAACATAATTTATAGGTCCCTGGTAAGGCCTTATCTGGAGTATACAGTGCAGATTTGGCTCCACCTAACTATGAAACTATGTACTGGCACCTAAAATGCTCCTGCACTTCCCTGTATTTGAGCTGAGCACCAATGTGAATGCAAAGCCTGCTCTAAAGAGTAGTGCACAAATGTGCCTATGGAAGGAAGGGAACCCTGAAGATACTGTCATCTTGATAGAGGTAATTCCAGTGGTTGCATCTATAGCCACATAGACTTGCTCAAAGTGAATCAGATACTAGGGTTCATTTACAATTGCACTTGAAAATGTGAGTAAGCTAGGGGATGTAAATGTTTTGTGAATTGATGCTGTTCATTAAATGTACTTGTGTCCAAACACACTGCTTTCACTTAGCTGTGCTTAGTGCCATTGTGTCCATTGTAAACATAGGGGAAAGCTGCATTATGGGTAAAAAAAGCCAATTTGTATCAGAAAGCACACTTTGCACTGGTCATAAAAGAGCCCTACCAATGTCGTTAGTGACACCAATCACTAACCCCTAAACCCTTAAACATAAATATAATGCACATGAGACATGCACATAGCATTTGAAGACAAACCATTGGCAACTGAAAATGGGTGGCGTTTCATCTCTGGTATAATCTCAGAATCCCAGGGTGTCATCATGTTTATGTTCTTAGAAGACAAAAGACCTCGCTCACAGAAGACAAAGATTCAGGGATAAGGTGTCTAGAAGCCATATCAAGTGAAATGATGACTCCCTGTCCTACAATAGAAACCTTATAAGTTCAAAAGCATTTCAAAATGTTTCTATATTAAGAATTTCAGACAAATTTAGAGTTGTATATCAAAAGCCATCCCCTGGAATAATTACAATTCTTATTGTTCTAGTGGGTCTATCCCATGACTTCACGAGCAATATCAAAATATAAATAGCACTTGATTCTCTCACTGTTCTATTTCATTCTAAGATTCCTGAAGGACTTCAATGATGCTGCGAGTTCTGATTTTCTCTGCTATTCTTTGCCTGGCTTTGGCACATGGCAGCAGCGAAGAACATGATAAGGCTAAAATACAGCCATATCATATCATTATGGCTCAGGATGTAAAAAGTTTCTCAAACTTTGTACTAGGTGGGTTCCTTGCTTCAAATACACAGTAATACCAACTGCTGTAATTAGGAAGAAGACAACTCTGCTCCTCTTTTCTTTTCTTTTTTTTTACAGAAAAAAGGCTTGGAGATTTCAGAAACAGTCAAGGGTGCAGATATATTCTGCTTTGGGTGGGAGCAGCAAGGGACCAGGAAAGGCAACACTCCAACAGGTCTTGGCCTAGTTTCACATACCAATGTTACCTCTGTTTAACATGTAAAGGCTTACTTTATAGATCCTCTAGTAAAATCCAAAAATGTTGGAGCTATTCAATTCCTCTCTGGGGCAAAAAGTTGGTAGGATAAAATAGGAGACATGCATCACATGGCACATAGATGTCAATATTTTTCTTTTGACTGCATTTATGTTTGTATGACAGGTGTAGCTCTATCATCAGATAACAATGAAGAAAGTAATAGTGAAAGGCAAGGTGACTTCCCATCAGCAGATTCATCATCATCATCAAATGAGAGTGAGGAGAATAACAGTGAAAAGCGAGGTGACTTCCCATCAGCAGATTCATCATCATCATCTTCATCGGATGAGAGTAAAGAGAATCCTAGTGAGAAGCAAGATTCATCATCAACATCATCATTGGATGAGAGTGAAGAGACTCATAGTGAGAAGCAAGATTCGTCATCAACATCATCATCGGATGAGAGTGAAGATAATCACCAATGTCATGAAATTTATTAAAAAATCCGAATAAAACAAGTCCGAATGGGAAAAGTTGCAGAAAAGTTGTGAAAACCGTGACTGTTTTGAGTTGTTGCACAATATCTGCGACTTTTTCATATTGTCGCACAAAAGTCAGCATCAAAAAATCTCTAAAACCGTGAATCAAAGAAAGATCTTCCAGTTGTAGGGGACATCTGGAATTAACTTCTACATGTTTTCGTCAAGTTTTAGCTGGAGTAATTTTGTATTCGGAATTGTCGCAGTTTTGTTGCATAATAAATCCAGAAAAAGTCGCACTTTTTTCCTTGTGACTTTTTCAGATTTTTGGCGTCAAAAAGCACAATCCAAATTGCGGCTTAATAAATCGGCCCCCAATTTTTTTAAGACACAACTGATCATTAAAACCTTATAATAAGAAATATAATACTGTTGGTAAGAACAAATAAAAGCTTATGCTCAGCACATGGTAAAAAGCATAATAATTAAGTCAGGTATGTACACATGACTTATTATGTTAAACTAGATTAGGTCTGCAAATACTACAGTGTTAATAATATACAGTACATCTTTAACAATATATTTTGCCACTAGGGAGCATACACTCTATCAATCTACACTCATTTCTCAACCCCATAGAGGTGAATGCACTAGGAAATCTCAATTCCTTTCAATAGGGTCTAATTCATACCTCCTTGCCTAACACAGAAAAGAGACCAGCCAAGGAGTAGCGACAATAGAGAACCAGAGTTCTCTTTCTGGGTAAGAAGGCTCTTTGCTTGCTAAAACAAGTGGGTGCAAAGTTTATCCCAAATCAACTAATTAAAACAGGATTATTATATACTGTATGTATGTATGTATATTTTTATTTGTATAGCGCTCCTTGAGGGCAAAGCACTGTACAGCAAAACAATAAATTAGTAGTAACAAACAAAGGGTCATTGAAATAAAAAGTAACAATAAGTGCATTATTAGAAATACAATTGACATAAATATAATTACAATACAGATTAAATGCTCAGTGTCAAGGAAAAAAAAGGCTAGAGGACCCTACCCCGTAGGGCTTACAGTCTAAATGGGAGAGTAACATACAGACACAATTCGGAGGGGTATTAAAGTGCTGTAGGTTACAGTTTGTTACACTGTTATTTAAGTGCCAGTTCCCAGTTCAGGTGTTATCCAGGTGCTCCCAGAGGTAATCTTTGAGTTTTGTTTTAAAAACACTAAAGGAGGATTCTCTCCTGAGAGATACTGTATTGTTTCTTTATTTCTAACATTGATTGCAATACTTTTTTTTTTAGAAAAACAAAAAAGTTACTGAGAACAGAACAACTGAACGACTGAGGAGTCAGCACAGAAACTGAAAGCACAGAGCTAATTAAGCATTGATGGATCATGAAATAATCGCTAAAAATAAACTATAGCAAATCTATCTATGATGTCCTTTCATTCAAATTCCATTATACAAACAGAGATAGGCTGCATAATGAAGCTTATTAAAATATGCCATAGTATCTGTTAATGTTCCAGCAGACATTTAACGATTAAACATAAACTTTCATTTAACGATTAAACATAAACTTTCATTTTCTGTGTATATATACATGTATAGGAACTGTCATACCGTAGACCAAATACAGAGATGTATAAAAAAAAGAGGCAACATCGTACATTAATCCTTTACCGTTATTACCTGTTAGATCATATAATACTTCTAGGTTTTGACATAAGTTCTACCCGTTAATAGAATCCTTGTTCTAAAGCTCAAATGCATGTTCCAAAATTGAAAATCATCTACCAACTTAAAACTCTTCAAAGATGACATAAATGTTATAGACTGTACAATTTATCTATGTATGCCCCAGACACAAGTGGTCCTGTGAAAGTTTTTGCACTTGATGCTTGACTTACTGGGAGTTCATGAAGTCACAGGGTTCAAAGTGTGAAAAACATGGCAACTTGCATCTGTCTTTTGCCTTTTGCACCGTGGCCCACATACAGAGCCTTGTGCTACACTGCTTTAACTTTACTCCATTTGGAGGTTGTACCAATGCCAGCTGCTTTCTTTTACGTGGCTCTTTAAATATCTATGAAAAGACCACGTAGTCAACATACATTGCAATGTTCAACTACCTATTAATGTCTTTGGGACTGAAAAATATAATTATTAATAAACTATTTCCAGAATGCCTGGTAAAACTGTATTTAAACCTCCATATATTGTAGATTTTAACAATATACCTTAGAGGATCTTTGGACCCTCTAAAATCCCATAGCTCAATGTTCCCTGAGCAGCCTTGAAAAAAATGGTCATAATGTGCATCACCATGTTATTATGAATATGCCACTGTTACCTGCCATTTGCTCCATGGGCACTGTAGTGGACGGACCCACCAGGGTATCAGGTACATTCCATGGGGTTGGGTTTAAGTGGACCCTCATGTTGACCTAAACATTTGGCCTTATATGCCTGTATCATGACTATTCCCCATTTCTGTATGGTATAAGAACAAAGAGGAAAAACTGAGAGAAGAATAGATGATATTCTCCAAAGAGAAGACAATAGAATAGTAAGGAATATTTATAAATGTGGTGGAAACATTTTTAAAGAGTGTCTGTGATCTAAAATGTTCTAGTGGGCTTGATAACCCAGTCCAATACTGCATTTGTGTATGCCAGAAATAGTGCAGTAAAAAAGCTATAGGCACTAACCTATACATAGCATACTGTGCTCTCAGATATACACATCTTCTTACTTATGCACTCTGGATGATCTGGGAATCTGGATGAAAAACCATTGGGAGTAACTAGTTGTTTTCTTTCACCTTGTGTTTGAAGAACATTATACTTGCTGCTTCCTCATTATCATCCAGCTTACACAACTTTGCCTCGTCTTATGTAAATATGATCTAAATAGGCAACAGTGGAAGATATAAAATGTCATTGTGATTCTAATTGTTTTACATGGAGTCTTTAGGGAAATGTGATGCTTTTCCATGAAAATTGTTGAACCATACCATTAATTCAGGGTATTCAAAATGGAGACTGAAACATGCAAATGAATAGGAAAATGTAGGATATCAGTTACCAGGCATGTGGTTCTGTATTATGATTGATATTGCTCCTGCACTAGGGTGCAAAGAACATGCTATGAAACCTTGTGTCATAGGACCCCTCTGCCATATATTTACTACTTTTGTAAGTTTTATTCCTTCTAATTAGATCCTTTGTTCTCTATCCTTTTCTATTGTCTTCAGTATTGCTCAGCCCTTGGTTTTTGATGCCATTCTGGGACCAAAGACCTCATATTTTAAGAAAAAGGTTCCCCTGTGAAGTTGGGTTTTCACTACACTATGAAGAATGTATGTTTAAGAGACGTAGTCAAGTCAACTACAGAAATGTCTGCTCATAGTTCGAGAAAAGTGGGTTTATGTAGAATCTGTTGGCTAATATTTCTGGAATCTGTTGAATGGAAACTACACACCTCAAAAACTGCACATATCTATGAAAATATGCTAAGGTTACATCAACCAAAGAATGGACAAAGAGGTATCTTAAGGTATCTTACATGTGCATGCTCAAGGCCCTAGGGCCAAAACATCTTATCACAATGAGGGGAATGCAGGAGGTTGGTAAGTGGACCACATCAACAAATCAATGTGGTCCTCAATCAACTGGATAATTTAACCTGCCAGCTCAACATCTGGCTGCTTTTTGGACAGATATTGGTCAGGAAGCTTCTAGGGTAGGTCGTTTCTGGTATGTAAATTATCTGTTGGTATATATAATTTCCAATTAACAGGATACTAATAACCATTTGCATAAAAGCAGTCATTGTTGCAACGGGCATAAGTATATTGCACACTGGGAAACTGCCAGAGAACACACACATTCTAACCGGCAACATCTCAACAACTACAATGCTGACAGATACAGGAGAAAAGATATTATTTGCGTCAGCCTTTGCCTTTCTGGGGTTACTTGGCAATGGCTACATTGTAATTGTGATTTTAAAACCTGTTGCCTCAACTAAAACCCTCTCTCCAAGAAACAAACTCATCCTCAGTCTCAGCTCTATTAATATTGGCCTTCAGCTTGATCTAGCAGCCAATGATCTTTTCTCTTCACTCTGGCCAGACCTCTATAATGAGGAAATTGTCATGAAAATTTTCTATCTGGTTGCAATGCTTCTGGCGTCCTCCAGTTTGTGGATCTCCACGTGGCTGAGCCTCTACTGCACCGTGAAAATTACAAGTAGCCAACACGCTTTTGTCACAAGGATGCAGAGCTTGATGCCCAAGGTAATGTCTTGGTTGGTCTTTGGCTCAGTGTTTCTATCGGCTGCAGAAAGCGCCTTAGGAATTGAAGATATTTATCTTGAACAAAGCAATAAAACATATACCAGTGATGGAAGAAACATGACCATAACTCTATATAAATTTCAGAGCAAGTGCTCACGTAGTCTGTGGATACACGCCGCAATATCTTCCATCGCTTTCTGCCTATTTTTCTTGTCATCCTTGAGTATCCTGGGCTTGCTCTGGAGACATATGCGAAAAATGGCCAATGCTTCAGGAAACACCAAGATGTCTAAATTATTCAATGCGGCCAGAATGGTTACGTCACTTCTGCTTGCTTGTGTGGGGTTTTTTGTGTGCCAGTTGTTACTAGTGGCACAGTTAGTTCACAAGGGGACTTTAGAGTTTACAATGTGTATGATTGGTATATCCATGTATCCCTCCGCGACTGCCTTAATTTTGATATCAGGCAACCAAGACCTTAAACAGATATTGGCCAAACTGTTTTTTTAATCTGAATAAGAGATCTTGATTGCATGGATTTCTTAAACTTGGGTTTGGCAGAGGAAGTTGAGTTGTATTTGGGTTGTCAGTATCTCTGCCTCTCACAATATAATATATTTAGGATGTAGGGGTATTGTGCTTAGAAGTCACTGTATTATGATTAGAAGTGTTGACTGGCAGAGAAGGCATTTTGACCAGAGTTGGTTTTCCCTGGACATCGGCGGTGGTCATAAACGTCCATGTGTTGTAGCCAATAAAGTACATGGGAGGCAGCATGGTCAATTTTTGACTGTTTCTCAGCTCACTTAAATACAAGTTGGTTTCTTCACCAACCATCTTTGATCCAAGTGAAAATGTTCTTAAAACTCTGTCCATCAATAACAATTGTAACTGCCACTCATTTTTTTTTTTATTCAAATACAAATCTTTTCAACTGTTGTAGTTCTATTATTTTCTCCCATTTTGTTGTCTGGAAGAATACCGGATGCATTATAAAAGTCAGATTATTTTGCTTTTATGTACGTATGTGTGCTTGTCTATGTGTGTGTGTATACAAGCCTTTAAATAAATATAGTACCATGAGCAAATGATATAATAAACACCTATATGGATTTATTTATGTGGGAACAACCACACTGCTGTGAGATGAACCTAAACAATTATAAACAGTCCTCCCAGTGTCCAAATAACCAGAAAAATTTCACGGTGGTTGGCGTAATTGAGTGCTCATTATGGAATAATTCATCTTTTGATTGGTGCCATAGGAGTAACATTTCTTCACTTATATATGCCATACAATAAATGTTTAAAATATCACTTTTGCCTGCTGTTGGTTGCTCTAGGATGGTGCCTCTGATTTTGGAACCCACTAAAAGTGGCTTCAAGTGTTCATAAGTGTCCTTTGGCTTGTTCCATGTATTTAAAATGACCCAAACTTGCAGCTATACTTGATGGATAGTTGTATCCATTATTTATCGGTCAGATTTAGGAAGACATCACTTCTAAAGAAGGTGCATTGGGCCAATAAAATGGTTTTGATAAGAAAACGTTGCCCTTCTCAAGGAACATTGAATAAAAGAAACTGTTACAGAAAAACAAACCAATGCCTAAAGCATTTCATATAATCCTGTAATTACTGTCTTTATACCTGACACCAATGAACTTTATTCTTGCACAATTGATGGCAAAGACACCCACGCACAAATGCCCATATCAATAGATTTTTAATTTTTACATTTTATTGACTGTGATTATATGTGTACCTGCAATCATGGCGTGTATAAATGACCTTTAGCACAATCCCACAACCTTATGGACAATTAAACGTGTTATTGTAGTTGGATGTTCCACTCCAAGATCTATTGTGTTGAGGAGCAATAAATAGTTGGGTGGAAAAGCACAAGAATTCACTGTTGTCTTCTGCTGCTGTGGAAAGAGACTGACCATGCTGTGCCGTGTTGCCTTCTTCTCTCTTCTGGTCCTGTCTTTGGTGCAGGAAGGTATGTCTGGATATTAATATAAACAAGCAAAGAATTCAGCTATATTTTGGAAGTATACAAGTTTGAAAAAGAATGTTTAGTTTAATGTAGAAAGATGTATTCTAATATTATATAAATTAGTCTTCATTTTTATTATTTAGTAAGCAGAGTGGGGTATTTGAACAGTATGACTACAGAATGCTCTTATGGAGTAGGGGCATCAAACTATATCAATCCATAGGTATGCACTGAAGATATAATGTTAACTTTAACATAGTAAAAGGTGCACTCAATCAGATATTTGTTTTTAAAGAGCTGACCGTTACATACCTGAAAATTGGTCACAATGAGTTATTAGACAAGTAGACAACATTTACCTTTTATTAAATTGACCCCAATATAGTTTTTAATTGTCAAGCTCAGAATGGTACTGCTCATCTAAGCGGTAAGGAGTAGGAGAAAAACTATAGTAAAGTATTGACCCAAATTTAGCAAGGCCTTAAATAGGTTCTTCACCTATAAATTCTCATCTTGCCTCATAGCAGGAGCGGCCCTGAATATTACTACAATTGAAATAGCCAACACTTCAATTTCATTAATGCCTTGCATGCTTCTTTACAGGTCTGCTGCATTCTGTAGACACTAAAACTAAGGCCAGACTTAAAGTTGACGTTTAGTATGTTATAGAATGGCTAAATTCTAGCAACCTTTCAATTGGCCTTCATTATTTTTTTTTTTATAGTTTTTCAATTATTTGCCTTCTTCTTCTGACTCTTTCGAGCTTTCAAATGGGGGGTCACTGACCCCATCTAAAAAAAAAAATGCTCTGTAAGGCTACACATGTAGTATTATTGATACTTTTTATTACTTCTCTATCTATTCAGGCCTCTCATATTAATATTCCAGTCTCTTATTCAAATCAATGCTTGGTTTCTAGGATCCTAGCAATTGGATTAATGAGATTACAAATAATAAAAAATGCAAACCTAATGCAAATTGTATCAGAATATCTCTACATCATTCTAACAGTTAACAACCCCTTTAATAAAGATCGAACTAAGGAATCCAGTAGGATTCCCACCAGTTCTTTCTATTTGACTAAACTATATGGCCAAAAGTTTTTTGGCTATACCATGCTGCTAAAAGAACCTTTACCCTCATCGTCCCTTTGGGAAGGTTTCCACAAGACGTTGAAACATTGTGGGTGGGATTTGCTTCCATTCAGCCACAAAAGCATTATTGAAATTGGACACTGAGGTTAGGGATCAGGCCTGGCTTACATTGACATTCCACCTCATACCTTTGGGGATCAGTTGGGTTAAGGTCAGGGCTTTGTGCAGGCCAGTCAATTTCTTTCACTTCCATCCCAGGAACCCCATTCTGCATAGACCTTGCTTTATGCTTAAAGTTATTATCCTGCTAAAACAGATAAGGGCCTTCCACAAATAAGAAAGAACAGAATTGCCAAAAATGCATTTGTATCATTAGAATTGATGGGTGCAGACAGCACTGCACAGTTTAAATGGCCAATTCCAATAACTACAAGAGTTGGCCACATACTGTACCATATACTTTATTTATAAAAAGATCTAAAATACTACTCTCTAGGCATGTTTTAGAGAGTAGTAACTGTTGTTGATAATACACAGTAAAAACCAACAAGGGTAGATAAATCCTGTTTTACAATCGTGTTTTTGAGTTACTCTACCTACTTGCAATATGTTACCTTTTATACCCCCACAGACAGCTGCTATTCGTGTAAGAGTAAAGGCAAACTATCTAAACTGCAAAGCAAAGTCCTGACTCTGTCCGATGCAGTGTCAGAAGAAGTCAGTAAGATGATTCATGATGACAAACACAAGAAGATTCATCAAACTGTAAAAGACAAGGTACAGGACAAGATTTGTACGACCAAACTTGACTCTGACACCGCTGCCGCCATCACAAAGAAGTTCGAGGGCTTCCAAACCAAACTGAAAAATGGCTCCATAAGCAAGGGAGACATAATCAGTTTCCTGGAGAATGATCCGCTCAAAAAAGTCGAGGAATGTTTTGCTAAACTATTCAACAAGAATAAGAAAGAATAACATCCAAGCAGAAGGTAAGAAGATTTCCCAGCAGTTATTCATGATCACATATGAAACATTGGATGCTACTTCTTGTTTACGACCTCACATCAGTGTGCTCCAATTCATTCCATGCAGTAGACATATTATTTGACATAGCACATATCTGAGGACAACATTATATTAAAATGATTTTATGGAGTTTATGGAACTCTTGAGCAGGGTATGGGCCATATGAAGACCTTAGAGCAGTCCGGCTCATGGGACTCTTTTGACAGCTCTGTCTTAAAATATTTTATGAGGCAATGTCCCCAAGCATATAACTTCTATGATGAATTTAGAAAGACTGGGGGGGGGGGTATTTATAAATACTGGGCAAATTTGCACCTGGGCAGTAACCCATGGACCCAAACAAATGATTGCTTTCAGTGTTCAACCTGCAGCTGGCTGAAAAAAGCTAATCACTGATTGGTTTATATGGGTTATTGTACGTAGAAAGATCACCAGCACACAGGGGTTTGGTTAGCAGGGCAAGCCCTTGCAATTTTAATAATGCCAGGGCTTGCCCTGCTAACCAAACTCCTGTGTGCCGGTGATCTTTCTACGTACCTTGGCTGGGAGGTTGCCGGTTTGTGAGGTGTGCGGTTTCTCCAATTTGGCTTATATGGGTTATTGGCCAGGTGCAAATTTGCCCAGTGTTTATAAATGAGCCCCAGTATATGGCAGGGCATAAAATGATGGTGGATAAATCTGTGTAGTTATATATATTTTAAGGGGTGGCTCACCTTTAAATGCACTTTTAGCATGTTATAAAATGGTCAATTCTAAGAAAATTAGCAATTGGTCTTCATTATATATATATTTTTTTTATAGTTTTTCTTTTATTTGCCTTCTTCTTCTGACTCTTTCCAGCTTTCATATGGGGGTCACTGACCCCATCTCAAAAACAAATGCTCTGTAAAGCTACAAATGTATTGTTATGGCTAATTTTTATTACTCCTCTTTCTATCCAGGCCTCTCCTATTCATATTACAGTATCTTGTTCAAATCAGTGCATGGTTGCTACGGTTATTTTGACCCTAGCAACCAAACTGCTGAAATGGCAAACTGGAGAGCTGCTGAATAAATGTTAAATAACTGAAATAATAAAAAAAATGAAAGAATAGTCTCAGAAATATAGCCACATACTAAACGTTAAATCAAAGATGAACAATCCCTTTAGCAGATAATGGGACAGATTCAATACAGAAAAAGGTTTACAACTCATACTTGACATTCAGTTTGAGATGCAATTCAATTATATAAGAATAACTAATCTCACTTTTTATCATGTGAGAATTGATCGAATTGAATCTCGTCCATGAGAACTTTTTCTCACTGAATTGAATCTGGCGCTATAAGTGTAATGATATTGTCTATTACTATTAGGAGGTTATTTACTAAAATCTGAATTTATTTCATAAGTTTTAATAAATAACCCCCTTAGTGTTAGAACTGCCCTAATACAGTAAATAGATACTTAAATGCCTTGATCTATGACTAGTAACTGGATTTCTCTTTTTTTTTCCTTTATAGGAAGTGATATCAAAAATACTTGGAGAAAATCTGCTGCATATCCTACAAATCACTCCCACGATGCCCTTACCTGCAAAGTCAATCAATCACAAATAGACCTTTGGAATCTCCTAGAATCGACTTTATTTCAATAAAAATTTGTTGCTATACACAGAGTTCTGTGCCATCAGTATACAGTGTATAACGTATCTGCCACAGGCCGTCTCTGTATATCACATTACATCTGGATATAATCGCAATCACTACAGTAGAAAATAAAAAAGATTAAAATGATGCATCACAACTGTGTGTACTATTATTTTTTCCAAACATCCTTATACTTGACTTATCTGCTTGTATTTTGAATCTTTTCCCAGTACATGTGTGACTTTCTGTTTTACCACTCAACAAAACCATGGTGGGGACAAGGGATAGATTCAAGGAATATAATTACTGCTAATTAGTGACTGTTATTTTCTCTCTTATCTCATCACCAACTTTAGACAATATAGGAGAGGTTTGACGAAATCTGTAAATTATCAGAAGTGATGTCAGGTTGCATGACCAGGATAGGGTCAGACTATGCCATGTGCCATGAGCCTTGAAGGTGGCACTGACTACAAATCTAAGCCCAACCAACACACATTCCTCCTGTCTAGAGTTTCCAATACCATAGGATATTGCATTATTAATACAATTTCTAATGTGAATGTCAAAGAAATTGTATACAGATATAACCCCCTTTTGGCCACCCCCTGTGCCAAAGTTTATACATCACATTTTTTTACCAATGCAGATCCTGAGTCCCCTTTGCTAAGTGAAAGGGTACTGGGAATTACCTCTCACGGCAGTGCCTCCACCTAATGGGATCCGGGAATACACCTGCGGGTGACCTCATTAGAAACATTCAATACACACAAATTGCTGTTGCTGGGCACAACTCACCCTGGGGATTCACTCAGATGGGTAGGCTCATTCAGAGCTGGTACAGCCATCCACAGCGATGAAATCCTTTCAGCCAAGCACATGCAGCTAGCTTTAAATCTTCAGGGTATTGTTCCCAACACTATCAACATTGTGAGAACGATAAACCCCCTTTATTCCTTACAGCACAGCTCCCAGCACTCTCACAAAGTCCTCCTCTGCTGAACTACAGCTCCCAGCACTCTTCATATTGTGAGCACACAAAAAGTCCACCCAAGCTCTAACCCTGCATGGTTGAGCTTCCCAGGCTCTGCAGTACTCTACCCAAGCCCGCAGGGCTATCAAACTCCTTTTAGCCCTTACATCTTGCAGCACTTCTTGTCACTCTGTCTCTGAGAAAGAAATCAACAATGGCTGTGTGAGCACATGGCTCTGCCTAAATCAAAACAGTGGCGCAGCAGAGAAACCTTCTGGCACCCTTCGGTATCTGCCACACATGCTGCACAGGGACAAGGGCTCCTGCCCCTCCCAACACTCTAGGAGACCCTGTAGCTGGGGAAGCAGGGGATTTCCACCATGTGGTTTTAGATCATAGAGGAATTAGCCCTAAGGGTCCCTACATATATATTTATTATTTGGTGAGGTCACTACTAGGATACCTCGGAAAGTCCTGCTTAATCCTGTTTATGTTTATGCTGTTCCGGTTTTGATTCTTGCCTGGTTACTGACTTTGATCCTTGCCGTCTGTCTTGACTTCTGCCTGGCTCTAACTATGACCGTGCCTATTCCTTGCCTGTACTTCGCTAATCCTTGACGTGTTCTGGTTCCTTGCTGGTCCTGCCGCAGAAAGTTCCAGGGCCCCAAAAGGGCATTGGTGAAGACCAGGATCGTCAGGGGTGACCTAGTTCACCAAAAGGTACATTCCAACAGTCTCCCTGAGATTTCTTGTTAATAGCATTACAACGGGATAATTCCGAATCTGAAGCTGTCTTATTTGCAACAATATGAAAAAGTCATAGTGATCGTGCAACAAGTAAAAAAAGTCACAGTTTTCAGGACTTTTCTGTGACTTTTAACCATGTGTGCTTCTTCCAATTTGGATCTTTTGATAAATGACTGACATTCATAGAAATGAGTTAATTTGTGGTTTAAAAAAGCTCTAATAACACTAAAATTCAACCTTTAATAAATGGTTCGTTCAGGAAAAAGACACACATCCATCAAATTGCATATGAATTCCAAACTTATAAATAATGACATATATTTTGGCTGATTATATAGTTTTAATAGACCTGTGTAACTATGATCTGGTGCTTTTAGAACAATAACATGGCATTAATCCTGATTAAACTTGTCACTGTAACTGGTCACATTGTCCTCATGTCTCTCCTGTCTTGTGCCAAGAAGTTGATGGAGTGCCACCTTAGTTTCTCCACTCTTCTGGTAATGTTATTTATACAGGCATGGTAAAGTGCAAAAAAGAGCACAAACCACCATATTTTTGGCAGTTTGCACCCCGGTCTGCACTTAGCACCCATAGATGGCTGTCTGGAGTGCACAGCCTGATTTTGGCAGCACTTAAAAAATTAAATACAACATAGGTACATGAAATATAAGCTATAAAAAATATATAACCCTGTGGGTGGCTTATTCATTTTCAAGGAATATCTGGAAGCAGTTTTTCCTGGGGCTTTCCTTGCCAGAATTAGAGGTTCCACTTTTCACTTTTAATAATCATTAAGTCTTGAAGTGGTAACGTTTGAATAGTTATTTATACTCTTTACTTGCAGGGCCAAACCTAGGCAGAAATGAACCCTTAAAAAAATGGCCAAAATGTTGGGAACTGCTAATACCGAACCAAGAAAGATTGCTCTTTTTTACGGGATACGGGAGAGTGTTATAGACAGTAAAGAAAGCCAATGCCAAAAGTATTTCAGCTAATTACTTTTATGTCTGATGCCAATGAACTTTATTCTTAAAATGTCAACGATGTCCAGGCAAAATTGCCCGTATTAAAAGAGTTTAATTGACCATGAGGCGATAACAGTGAACCTTTAATATATACTGTATATAATTGTATACCTATAATCACGAATTATAATAACCTTTAGCAGAACAATAAAGCCTATTTGGCAAATTAAAGTTGTTATTATAGCTGGATGCTCCACACCAATGTCTTTTTTTTTGTGTTGAGGAGCAATAAATAGTTGGTTGGAAGAGAAAACTCTGGTGTTGTCTTCTGCTGCTGTGGAAAGAGACCATGCTGTGCCGCGTTGCCTTCTTTACTCTTCTGGTCCTGTCTTTGGTGCAGGAAGGTATGTCTGAATATTATTGTAAACTGGGACAGTATTATATTTTAAAGTGGAAGTATACTTAAACATAACCTTAAGTATCTACTACAATTGGTCTTCATTTTTGTAATTAAGGTAAGTAGGGCCACTGTAGATATGTTAATGTAATAAGGGTTAATGTACATGTAAAATTAAAATTTGCCCAGGTCTAGTGACCTAGTTTATTTTGTACCCACAGTATCCCACTTTTTCTAACCCTCACAGACAGCTGTTATTCATGTAAGGGTAAATCCAGAGTATCTGAAAAGAAACGTAAAATCCTGGATCTGACTGATACAGTCGCAGATGAACTAAATTCGATTCTTCAGAGGAAGAAGCACAAGAAGCTGCTGGAATCAGTCATGGAGAAGTTACAGGATAAGATCTGTTCCACCAAACTTGACTCCGACATGGTTACGTCCATCACAAACCAGTTTGAGAAGATTCAAAGCAAACTGAAAAAGGGCTCCTTGACCAAGGGAGACATCATCAGTTTCCTGGAGGACGACTCGCTCGAAAAGGTTGAGGAATACTTTTATAAATTATTCAACAAGAAATCACATAGGAAATTTTAAAACCCGGTACAAAAGGTACGTAAGAACATTTACAATATGCATTTATTTCTTTTATGCACAGCTGGAAGCTACTACTGATGTATAACTTCACATACAGTGCTAAGGCAGAAGTAACATACTGTTTGTTACATAGAAACTAGTGATTGAAGTTGAAGTAATAACCCGTCCCTCAGGTTCAACCTTGTTTTGTCCAGATGTAGCCTGCTTATCTGCTAGAGGAAGGTTAATATCTGCAAATTGCTTCAGAGGAGAAAAATCTTTCCTGACTCCAAGAGGACGAATACAGATCAATCCCTAGACCAAGTTTGTTTCAAGAACCCTGTATTTATTTTCTCTCTTGCTAAAACCCTGTCTCATCTTCTCATTGTACAAATCCCTTTTTGTACAGTAAGATGGGACCTCCTTTCTTCTAATCTCAATCAATGTCCTCACGTCTAATGAAAGGATCTACCAGTGAATAAAACTTCAGAGAGTTTATTGTATGGACCTCAGTGGCATAACTATAGAGCAGGGGTGCCCAAAAGGTAGAACGGGATCTACCAGTAAACGTTTAGTTGGTGATCAGTAGTTCTCAAGAAACTTCCAACAATAGCTTGTCTAAATCGCCCTTCTAGTTCATGCTTTTCATTCAGATAATTATCATGTTAAAGTTACATAAGAAAAAGTTGTTTGTTAAATGAAGCAAGATACATTTTCTCATAAATTTAAGTAATATTTTCCATGGAACAGAAAGGTAACAATGATTTTCTGGATGTAGATCATAATGGGACAAGATCACTAAAAGTAGACTTGCATTAGTAAAGTATGCGCAACTATACGGAAGTGCAGGGGGCGCCTATTGATGCAAGTACCTTTAATGAATGGGGCTTTAGGCACAACTGACTGCAGGGAAATTTATGGACCCGCAACTGCTCTTGTCATTGTAAATTGCCCCACCTGACCCACCATAGCATTATGTTTAACAAATAGTGGGCCAGATTCAACTCAGTGAGAAAAGGGTTTATAAAACGAAAAGTCATGGAATAGATTAAATTCAAGATGCAATTCAGTTCAGAAAAATTTATCTCATGGTTGATCACGTTAAAACTCTGTTGAAGTCTATGGGAAAAAACAGGAGCTGAATTTGGAGAAAAGTGTTTTCCTCATTGGAATGAATCTTGTCCATGACTTTTCACTTGATAAACCTTTCTCACTGGATTGAATCTGGCCAAATTACTGAAAATGGCTTTATATTTATCAAAGTTCCAGCTTAACTGCACCTGCTGTAATAATGGTAGCTCTGCCCTAATAGACAATTTATAGGTACTTTAATGACTTGATACTGGCTATGATTAGTAACTGGATTTCTCTTTCTTCTTTTCAGGCATAAATATCTAAAGTATTGGAGAGAATCTGCTGCGTATCCCACAAGCTTCCACGTCATTCGCATCAATGCTGTGCCCTCTACTAACCTGTAAATTTATTGTTCTTTAATGAAATCAAAATCACTTGAGTAACAATAAAGCAAGTTCAAATTGTGCATGGAAACTATGTGTGTGCTATTAATACCTTCCCCCGCTATCATTACACTTGGCTCTAACACATTCTATTTTAAAGGGATACTGTCATGGGAAAATTTTTTTTTTAAAAACACAAAACGGTTAATAGTGCTACTCCAGCAGGATTCTGCACTGAAATCCAATTCTCAATAGAGCAAACAGATTTTTTTATAATCAATTTTGAAATCTGTTATGGGGTTAGACATATTGTCAGTTTCCCAGCTGTCCCCAGTCATGTGACTTGTGCCTGCACTTTAGGATGGAACTACTTTCTGGCAGGCTGTTATTTTTCCTACTTAATGTAACTGAATGTGTCTCAGTGGGACTTGGCTTTTACTATTGAGTGCTGTTCTTAGATCTACCAGGCAGCTGTTATCTTGTGTTAGGGAGCTGTTATCTGGTTACCTTCCCATTTTTCTTTTGTTTGGCTGCTGGGGGGGGGGAAAGGGAGGGGGTGATATCACTCCAACTTGCAGTACAGCAGTAAAGAGTGAGTTTATCAGAGCACAAGTCACATGACTGGGGGCAGATGGGAAATTGACAATATGTCTAGCCCCATGTCAGATTTCAAAACGGAATATAAAAAATCTGTTTGCTCTTTTGAAAAACAGTATCCCTTTAAGGTATTTTCCAGCAATCACATGTCCTATTTCTACTTCCTTTCTTATCCCCCAATATTAATACTAATAATTCAATAATAAGACAGCAACAAAATAAAAGTGGGGTAATGGACAGATATTGCGCTGTAAATCCACACTTTGAGGAAGGAGGATAGTGGAGGTTTTGGTTGAACTTAAAACTATTTATATTTTTTTGTTGAGAAGAGCAAAAATAATAAAATACATGCTTTTGTGCAAATACTAGCACCATGTAAATCTAGCCTTAGACTGTCAGTGAAAATATAGTTTCCTTCACCAAAAGAGTGGCCTGGGAGGAGCCTGTAGATCTGTTTGGTGAAGCCTATTGTGGGTAATAGGTAAAAGAAGTTGTAGGCGAGTGCCTATATAATTCCCATGCTGTAGGGCTCATTGCTAATAAGTTCTGATGCATACTGCAGACTGCATTGGAGATTGATTTGATCATGCACTGCACATCTGATATAATGGCCAATAAGTCCTGCAGCAGGCGGTTTTTCATATAAAAAGACACCGTTATTAAACCACACGCTACTTGGCTGATTAGAAATTGGTTGGTCTGCATTCTGCTTGGTTGCTGAGAAGCCAAACATTGGACTTGATTGCTAATAAACCATCCTAGTAGGCTAATTAGGTCATCAATTTAAATGCATATAAATAAGAATTTACATGTATACCTGGTTTACTGATTAGTACTGATTAGGGGATTTATAGCTAATTGTTTTAAAAAAGCCAGATTAAAATATTCAATTAACACTACGACTGGCTAATTAGCAATTTATCCATGTTAGCTGACAAAACAGGTTTTTATGTAGCCTAAATAAAACCATTGCTTATTAGCCAATCAAATATGGATTCACACTTGGCCACAGTGGTGACAAAGGAGTGTATGGATGTCAAAGGCAACCAATAACATGGCTTCAGGGAAGATGGAAGTATAGGCATAGGATCCCTTATCTAGAAACCGGTTATCCAGAAAGCTCTGAATTACCAGATGGCAATCTCCCATAGACTCCATTGTAAATTCTTTATTTAATTATTTTCTTTTTCTTTGTAATAAAAAGTACTTTGTAGAAGTCACATGAATCTGTATTGGTGTCAAACCCATCCTATTCTTTATCTCAAAAACCCTAGGGCCCAACTTTTTCAGGTAATATATTCTCATATGTATAATAGCTTCTCTACTAAATGATCCAACCAGTCAAACACAAGTATGTGTTATTAGTGTTTGTAACATGAAATGCATAAGGCTGTGGACACAATACATTTCTTTTTTTACTTTGCCACAACAACCTGGTGGAAGATTTCCTTATTTGAGTGCCAGCTCAACAGTACTTAAAGGAGAAGGAAAGGCTAAAATTAAGTAAACTTTATCAGAAGGTCTATATAAACCTTCAAATTAATGCTGCTCTGAGTCCTCTGGCAAAAGAAACACTGCATTTAATTCCTTCTATTGTGTACTCATGGGCTTCTGTATCTGACTTCCTGTTTTCAGCATAAACCTCCAGGGCAGGGCTTGAGCATGCTCAGTTTGCTCCTCTCCCCCTCCCTCCTCCCATCCCTGCTGTAATCTGAGCTCAGAGCTGTAAGTGAGCAGGGAGAGACTCAGACAGGAAGTGATGTCACACCAAGCTTACATGGAAGATTTCCTTATTTGAGTGCCGGCTCAACAGTACTTAAAGGAGAAGGAAAGGCTAAAATTAAGTAAACTTTATCAGAAGGTCTATATAAACCCTCAAAGTAATGCTGCTCTGAGTCCTCTGGCAAAAGAAACACTGCATTTAATTCCTTCTATTGTGTACTCATGGGCTTCTGTATCAGACTTCCTGTTTTCAGCATAAACCTCCAGGGCAGGGCTTGAGCATGCTCAGTTTGCTCCTCTTCCCATCCCTGCTGTAATCTGAGCTCAGAGCTGTAAGTGAGCAGGGATAGACTCTGACAGGAAGTGATGTCACACCAAGCTTACATGGCAGCTTCTATCCTACAACGGTTTGTCCGCTCCCAATGCTGAGGGCTTAGGGCGGAGCACCTGGGCCACTTCCCAATGTTGGGTTCTGAATATTTCCCCCAGTGTCAGTTCCTTTTTACATTAAGGCCTAGAACAGATTATTGTCACTCTATTACATGGGGTTAGTCAACATCTCTGGGACCTCTGGGATTGCTATAGAGCAGTGATCCCCAACCATTGACTCAGGAACAACATGTTGCCCACCAACCACTTGGATGTTGCTCCAGTGGCCTCAAAGCAGGAGATTATTTTTGGAATCCAGGCTTGGAGGCAAGTTTTGGTTGTATAAAACAACCAAACAGAACCTCCTGTTGGCTACCAGTCCATATAGGGGCTATCAAATTTCAGCCTAAATTTGGCACCCCAGGAACTTTTCGCATTTTCTTACATTTGAATGTGGCTCACAGGTAAAAAAGATTGGGGACCCCTGCTATAGGGTGTCTTAAGTATGTTAGGACCAGATAGCTATACAAACAATATATTTTTCTTTTATTTTCTTTTAAGTAGGAGCCCTTGGGTTCTTCCATTCCAAGGCAGGTAAGGCAATATCTGGGCCCTGGTGCTCAATGTTTCCGCTAATGTTTTTTTTGGCTCTGTTGGCAAAAATAATAATTTATCCATGCTTTTAAAAACAGCTGTGCACATAGAGAAGTTGCGTTGGTCTGAATTAGTACAAAGGACCCACTGTCCTCATAGGGGCCCAACCATTTAATTGTATGGGAACCCGAGTTGCAACTGGATCTTCCAAAAACAGTTTTTCTCCATAAAACGTTACTGAACTGTAAAAAAAATTCGAGGAAAGAGAGGAAAATAAAAGTCATAAACCAAATCCTTCAGGGCAACTTTGCAATATTTTCTGTTTTTGAGTTCTGATACCATCTGATTATCAAACAGGAAATCTGTTTTATTCTCCAATGAATGTCACTGAAGCTGACACAAAAATGCTCACATTCATAGTGGTTAATTCACCATGAGTTAATTTGATATTTACGGACATGAAATACCATAATCTGCACCGTGACCTTCAGAACAATACTGTTGTATTTAATCTGTTGTTGCACCTGTTAAAGTCCTTCTTTGTGTTGAGAAGCAATAAATAGTTGGGTGGGAGATCACAAGGATGTGGTGTTGTCTTCTGCAGTTCTGCAAAGAGACTGACCATGTTGTGCCGTGTTGCCTTCTTCACTCTTCTGGTCCTGTCTTTGGTGCAGGAAGGTAAGCCTTCAAGATAAAACTATTGAGGAATATACAAAGGACTAGACATATACATTCGGGAAACCTCATCTGCTTCAAACATGTGACCAGTAAATTCTAGCCAATGATTGGTTGCTATAGGTCAATAGACCTCCTGCTAACGTTGTAACTTCTATTTTAATGCAGTTCCACTCTCCCTTTACTATTTGTCCTTTGATGACTAAATAAGTAGGGAGGAATGTGATGTCCACAAAATAGTATGCCTTAGATCTATTGCAAGTACAGCATATTCACAATTATTTACCAAAGGGATACTGAATGTATTTTAGGGCATGTTGAAACCTCAAAATTCAAATTGTGAACTGAAAATCAGATCAAAGGCTGCACTTCACAACAGCATGTAATTTCCAGCTACATTTGGTACAGGGAAGAAGCACACCAGCACATACCGACAATTGCCTTTAAAGGAAAACTATACCCCCAAAATGAACACTTAAGCAACAGACAGTTTATATCTTATTAAGGGGTATATTAAAAAAACTTACCAAACTGGAATATATATATTTAAGTAAATATTGCCCTTTTACACCTCTTGCTTTGAACCACCATTTCATGATGGTCTGTGTGCTGCCTCAGAGATCAACTGGCCAGAAATACTGCAGCTCTAACTGTAACAGGAAGACATAACTCTGTCTGTTAATTGGCTCATGTGACCTAAGAAGTTTAGTTTGTTTGGTATGTTTGTGTGCACAGTGAATCGTACGATCCCGGGGTCGCCCATTATTTTTTAAAATGGCAATTTTCAATTTATGATTACCCAATGGCACATACTACTAGAAATGTATATTATTATGAAACTGGTTAATTTATATGAAGCAGGGTTTTACATAGGAGCTGTTTTGTGCAATATCTTTTTATAGAGACCTACATTATTTGGGGGGTATAATTTTCCTTTAACTAACTTATTGTGGCAGAAACTTGGTGCCAAGTGTCTACAGCAATAAATAAATTAAATGTTGTTGCTGGTATGTGCTGGTGCTTCTTTCCTATACAAGATGTACAGTAGCTTGATATTTTGACTTGGAAGAGGCCTGTGAAATGAATTAACTCAATAAAAAAGAGTAAGTGCTGTGCCGGAGAATAGTTAAAGGGGGACTATTTATGCTTCCTAGGAGATGTATTATAGCTTACTCAACCTGATTCTTGTACAAACAAAATCTAACAAAATACCTGACTTTGGCCCAAATTCTGCATGTAGAGTGACAGTATGTGGTGATAGAGTGAGCGACTTCTAGGCAAAAGGAGCCCCCCAAAAGGTATATTGGATTTAATTGTGTTTAGTTCAAAATCAGACTCTCAACTCCTGCATGAAGACAGAAAGAAGAGAGACAGATGCTGCAAGGGGGATACTGAAGGGAAACTTGAATATTTCAGAAATGGTTCAGAATTTTAAAGAGATTATATTGTTTTATTTCAGTATGATGAAGCTTATGTTACATTTTCATTTTCACAATAGTTCCCCTTTAAGATTAGCATGTAATCTCCTACATTTCATTAGGTGCCAGCATAAAAACATCCTAAATATGAACAGTCTGATGCCCAGTTTAACATAGAATTACCAGATGATGTAAGAAAAGCAATCGTTTTGGAAAGTACACATTCAGCCAGTGGGTAAATTGGTAAATACAAGTATTTCTTTCTACAAACTACCAATTCTGCTATAGTTGAAAATCCTAAACCTAATTTATGAACGCAGTCACCAAAATGAAGAAATCTGCACAATGCACCACTTTGCTAAAGTAGGGTTCATATGTTTTTGGCGCAGTTCTATCCAATAAGTCTAAAAATGCGGCAAGAGCTTAAAGGGCACTTGTTGGATAAAAATGTTATCCCCAACCAAAGGTGCGGGCTAATAGAGAATTCCGCATTCTGTTTGGAGATAACAGTAGTTTTTTTAAAAAAAAAAATCCCCCTGCCAGCGCTACACTACCCTTACCACGAGGGAGCTCCTGGTGCGATCAGTCATGCAGTGTCACTCGCATGCACATAACAAGCAATTCGGGGCAGCTTTTCATAATGCGCATGCGAGTGACCGGACATGGCTGCTCGCACTGGGAGCTCCCGTGGTGCGGGTAGTGTAGCGTCGACAGGGGGTATTTTTAAAAAAAAAAAAAACTACTGTTATCCCAAACCGGAATGCAGGCTCTATTAGCCTGCACCTTTGGTTGGGGATAACATTTATACCCGGCAGGTGCCCTTTAAAAACAACAATGCAAGGCTATAAAAACCTACACGTACCAATCTGCTCCACCTTCATTCTCCATTTCCTCCCGATTACCTGTCTGCATTATTTTTTGATTTCCAATCAAATATTTTTGATACAAATACATTTTTTATAGTCTCTTAATCATTTCACTTCTTCTTTTGATTCTTTCCAGCTGTTAAATTGGTCACAGACCCTGCCAGCCCATAAACTGTTGCTCTAAGAGGCTACAGTCGTATTGCTATTATTATTTATTTGTTACTTATCTTCCTATTCGGACCCTTTCCTATTCATATTTCAGCCTCACATTCAAACCACTGCCTGGTTGCAAGGTTAATTTGGACCCTAGCAGCCAGATAGTTGCTGAAATAACAAGCTGAAGAGCTAAATAATTACAAAATTCACAAATAATATAAAATGAAGAATAGTTACACACTCGGAATATCATCATATTACAAGGTAATTTAAAGTTGAACAATAGTATTTAGTATATTTTTGCATGGCTAATTCTTAGCAACTTTTCAATTGGCCATTTTAAATAGTTTTTTAATTATTTGCCTTCATCTTCTTATTTCCCAGCTCTTAAATGGGGTCACTGACCCCATCTAAAAGGGAATGCTCTGTAAAGCTACAAATGTATTATTATTGCTACTTTTTATTATTCATCTTTCTATTCAAAACCTCCTTCCTATTCTATTCTCCTCACATTTGCCTGGTTGCTAGGTTAATTTGGACCCTAGCATCCAGATAGCTGCTGAAATACCAAGCTGAAGAGCTAAATAATTACAAAATCCACAAATAATATAAAATTAAGAATATTTAGAAACTGTCTCGGAAAATCACTCTACATCATATTAAAAGGTAATTTAAAGTCAAAGAACCCATTTAAAACCAAAACTCCATTTTGCCTTTGAGGGTGAGTTTTTTCATCCATACATACCCAAACCAATTATTACAATTTATTTGACAGACTGCTGCTATCCATGCGAGGACAATGCAAAAAATTTAGGTAAAGATCAAATCAAAATCCTGACTCTGATCGACTACCTGGTAAAGGGCGTACTTGAAATTCTTGAAGATGATGAAGAACACAAGAAAATAGTGCAAATATTTAAGGATAAGGTCCAAGCCAAAATCTGCACCTTGAGAGAAACTAAAGGAGCTGTCGACCTCGCTCTTTCCTTGGAGAACTGTTATGATAAGATGAAGAAAGGGCTGGTTACAAAGGGAAATATCTATGCATTCCTGCAGAAATACCCACTTGATAAACTAGATGCATTTCTAGCTCAACTGTGACCAGAGAAAATATTGGAAGAAAATTTAAAAAAAACCCAGCGGCAGGTAAGAAAGCCCCATGAAATTAGCAAGAAAGTATTTCCAAGATATATGCATAGCTCTTTGCATGTCTGCTAGATAATATTCTGTCTATTTCATTGGGGATACTACAGTCGGTATACAGCAAAAATGATATCCGCATAATATCTCTATAATAACCAACCTTTGCTATGTCCTGTAAAAACTGGAGGTATGGAGGAACACTAATTAATTAATTAAATATATCATATCTTAAGTCTACTTGAAAATCATGTAAATATGAAATAAACCCAATAGGCTGGTTTTGCTTCCAATAAGGATTAATTATATCTTAGTTGAGATCAAGTACAAGCTACTGTTTAATTATTACAGAGAAAAAGAACATGGTTTGGATACAATGGAGTCTATGGGAGTCAGCCTTTCTGTAATTCAGAGCTTTCTGGATAACGGGTTTCTGCATAATAGATCCCATAACAACAATGAAACAAATGAAAGTGTAAATTGTAATATACCTTATGGCAGAGTCACCTCTGTCTGCAGAACCCAACCAGCCTCTAACTCCTGACGCATTTCACGTCATGGAGGACTATGACCAGTCTACTACAGGTAGAATAAAGAAATTATTATAATGGATTGTTTTCTATCAGTTACTGCACCAGGGCAGTTGTCTCCTACCGCTGTAAGCCTTATTGTCTCATATTCACAGGCTGTACTGAGATAAAATTATTTTATATTATTGGACAATACAAGGAGATGATATCGGGAATGCTCAGGACCTGGGGTTTTACAGATAAGGGGTCTTTCCTTAATTTGTATCTACATACCTTCAGTCTACTAAAAAATTATTTCAACATTAAATAAACCCAATGGGATTGGTGTGTCTTGTTCTTAGTACAATTTACTGTTTTATTACTACTGAGAAAAATTTAGTAATATTTAAAAATTGTATTCTATTTTATTTGATTAAAACTGAGTCTATAGAAGATGGCCTTCTTGTAATGTGGAACTTTCTGGATAACGGGTTTCTGGATAACAGAGCCTATACTCTCTAGTTATTGTCCAAACTAGAAATTGCCAGGGGAAATATTTGGCTACCAGTCAGTGAGTAGCAAGGGACATCCTTGTATCACTGTGTACATGGTTCCATAACGTTATACAAGATATAACACATACTATACATTTTCATTCAGTACTAATAACATCAATATAAAAAGCATCCGTCAATACTTATACAGTATTTACCTAGAGGTAGATTCAGGTCTGGATTTACATAGTGGGCGCCCCTAGGCCGTTTGTCGCCCCCCGTACCCTCCACTTTTTTCGTGCAAATTTTCATCATCAGGACCAATGTGGGTGTGGTTGGGCAGCATGCCGCCCCCCTAAAATCCTGCCACCCTAGGCCCGGGCCTAGGTGGCCTTTCCACAAATCCGGGCCTGGGTAGATTCACTAAAGGATGAAGTGACTAACGTTAGCGTTGCCATCCGAAGGGACATCACCAATTCACTAACTGAAAGAGACTGTCGCTAGCGTTCGTTTGCACTCTATCACTAGGCGACCGTTACTCCGTAAATTCAGTAAAGTGTGAATTTTATTGAACGTTACCTCTTTTTTGGCAGATTTGACTTTGCCACCTCAGACCAGGCGAAGTGCTTAAAAGCAGCCAGATCTTCCTCAATCTTCTGTCACTGACATCATATCCTGTCTGCCAAAAATGCATTAAAGTTCCAAAAACCCTGGCGACTTTTCCTGTAAATTGCCTGTAAAAGTCCTATTTTGAACTTTTTTTGGGTAACTGGTTTTCTCCAGACATTTCATAACATATGGAACATTCATTTTACAGTGGGCTCATGTGTAGGGCATTATATTAACTCTCTTGTCTTTATTAAGGTTCCCTGGACATTTGTAATAAAAAGTGGTAACTTCAAGCATTTGCACCAACATTTATAATAAAGACGTCCATACAACTTTAAATTACTTGTCGTATGCAAATTGACCTAGGTGCAAGATCACTAGCGAATTTCCGCTAGACACAAACGAACGCTAGCGCATCTTCGCTATGAAATGCTCACACTGCCAAAGTAACGCTGGCAAAAAGTTGCCAGCGTTCGGCGCCCAGAACGAAACTTCTCATATTAGTGAATTGCCGTAGTTGTAGCGCATTTGTGCCTGGCGAAGTGTTGTGAGAAGTGCGAAGCTGATGCTGGCGAAAATTTGCCTGTTAGTGAACCACTAGTGTTTAGTTATAGTAAAACAAAACCTTGCTTAGGACGATTTCCTTTGAGTAGAAAGCATGCAGGATCTAAGGGCAGCATGTGATTTTATTGACAAGGTGTTTATAAAGTTACTAATTGTCTCTTGGATCCATCTTGGATAGGAGAGCTTTGAAGAACTAGACACTCAATGTAGGAAGAGGACCACTTCAAAGACTTCAGACACTAGTTAGGAGAATTTAGACTATTTGATAGTCACCACCCCAGAGACACATACTGGAAGTGCTCCTAGTAGTGCACTGAAGAGCTGAAGGTGACACTGAAAGTGACCACAATAAATTGTTGCTATAGTTTATGTTGATGTACATGTTGCAATATAAGAACTGCTTGTGGTCCTTATGAGTAATTTGTTCTACAAATGATATAATGATATTATCATATGGCATGTTTGTATGACGTCATGCTTGATGCCAAAAATACGCCCTAATGGGATTTCTGTTTCTTCTTTTCAGTTTTGAATATCAGAGAGAAAATGGAACCCACAAAATACATTTCATACTGACCAGGACCAGCTTCTCAAATAAACTACAAATATAACATCAACAAAAAGAATATTATTGTGTGTGTGTGTGTGTGTGTGTGTGTAATTTGGTGGTTTTTATAATGTTCTATATATCTCAGATTAAAAACTAGGAAACTGTCATGGCTGAGCCAAAACTGGGACATTTTGAGATCCAATATAAAACTCTCTGGTTGTCTGAATTCCTTTTGGTCTCTGACAGGGTCAGACTGGGCAGACGGGATACCAGGAAAAAAGTCAGTGGGCCCCGCCAGCCCAGACCTGATCCCTACCTGTAAGTACGTTGTTCCCCACTGCCTTCCCTCCCCCAATTGCAGTGAAGTCTAGGTGTTTGAGGGGGGGAAGGGGGGAAGGGCTGGCGGGAGGTTGAGAGAGTGGTTGGTGGGGCCCCTAAAGGGGTTGTATGGGCCCCTTGGGCAGCAGCCCCAGTGGGCCTTGGACACCCAGTCCAACGCTGGTCTCCGACAGACCCATGATCTGCCTATTAAAGAATAAAAATGAGAATTAGAAAAGCAGATGATTAAAGAATCTCCTAAACCTGTAAAGCCATGATTAGTGATTTACAATCATATAATCATAAAACAAGGGAGAAAGAAATGGAGCATGTTACTTTATAGGAACAGTTCAGTGTGAAAATAAAAACTGAGTAAATAGATAGGCTGTGCAAAATAAAAAATGTTTCTGATATAGTTAGTTAGGCACAAATGTAATGTATAAAGGCTGGAGTGACTGGATGTCTTATAAAACAGCCAGAATCCAACTTCCTGCTTTTCAGCTCTATAACTCTGAGTTAGTCAGCGACTTGAAGGGGGGCCACATGGTACATTTCTGTTCAGTGAGTTTGTAATTGACCCTCAGCATTCAGCTCAGATTCAAAAGCAACAGATATGACCCATGTGGCCCCCACTTAAGTCTCTTATTGGGTACTGCCTGGTAACCAGGGTAACCAGTCAGTGTAAACCAAGAGAGCTGAAAAGCAGGAAGTAGTGTTCTGACTGACATGTTATACATTCAGGGTAATTGTAAAAGGAGAAACTTACACTCGCACACCAAAAGCAACGTAAACACAGAATACACCGGCACAACGTGGGTATTACTAGCAGGTTTAACCTTGCTTGTTTATTGCGGATGCAACGTTTCGGGGCATGACCCCTTTCTCGTTGCATCCGCAATAAACGAGCAAGGTTAAACCTGCTAGTAATACCCACGTTGTGCCGGTGTATTCTGTGTTTATGTTATACATTCAGTCACTCCAGCCTTTATACATTACATTGTTGGCTAACTAACTATATTAGAAACATTTTTTATTTTGCACAGCCTATCTATTTACCCAGTTTTTATTTTTACACTGAACAATTCCTTTAAGCAATGAGAAAAAATGGCTGTATTTAAAAAATATATACAGTATATATATATATATATAAATATATATAGAGAGAGAGAAGGAGAGAGAGAGATGGGTTTTTTTTTAAAAAAAAAACATATAAGCCAAATACATATTTGCAAAGTGGTTTAAAACAAATCCATGTCCATGGTTTGGGCAAGTTAAAGTTTTATTTCAAAATGTTTTTTTTGGATGATAATTGTCCCTATTGTTGTTATATAATTATAACTGTGTCCACAGTAGCTGCCTTTAGAACAATAACATGGCATTTAGCCTGAGTAAACGTTTCACTGTGACAAGTCATGCTGCTGTAACGTCCAAAATCCTGCTATAAATAGTGGTGTTTGAGATCACGGTGCCCCACCTCAAGTTCTCCGCTAGTCTTGTTATTTACAACTACTTATTTCTGAATATTTGGTTTGAAGTTGCAGTATTTTGAGCTTATTGGACCTCAATTTTCTACTTTGTCAACTATTTCTTACCATCCTTTACCAAAACTTTACCAAACTTTTTTGGTACTACACAACAGTGCCGGGCCAAGTCAGCTGGGTGCCCAAGGCAACCCGGCCGACTACATCGCCCCTTCTGAAGTGCGCGCACGCACAGGCGCACGTGCACTAGGAAGCTGAAGCGCACAAGTCGAGCACCCGTAGCATGCGTAGAAAAGCGCACGCGTCTATGAAGTGCTGATTGCTCTCACAGGCGGGGAAAGAAGCGTCTGAACTAGGGGTAAGGTGGCAAAAGAGGTACGGTGCCTGGCACCCCTCCACATTTGCGCCCTAGGCACGTGCCTCTTCTGCCTACCCCTAGTTATGGCCCTGCTATACAAGCCCTTTTTCAAGCTCTTTTAGCACTTTGTTATTTGTATAGGTGGGAGCCCATGGGTATAATTCTCCAATGTAACTTATAAAAATGTTATATTATTATTGCTTGGAGGATAGAATTGCGAGATACACCCAAATTATTAGATGGGTGATTGAAATAGTGCAACGGTTGAATGTCAAGATGGTATTATGGTTGCTAATTAACAAGGGTTGAACTGAAGAACTTAAAATAGATGGGCACTTATTACTGAGCTCATGAAGAAGGGGATCTATTACAGAAAGGAAGACATGAAGGCAGAGGGAAGTTTTGGTTCTAATGGAACTCTACAACAGATTGGCCCCATAATGCCCCGACTCAGTAACCCTGATCAGGTGGAGTTTATCTACAGCAGAAAGGCTGAATAGAACACCTGGTGGGCTACTGACATAGTAGAACCCAAACCCCCCGCCGTCATACTCAGCTTGCATGCTGAGAAAGCAGTCGACCGCTTAGATTGGTGCTTCATGTTCTATTTACTGCAATTAATGGGATTTGAAGGGCCTTTTTTAAAGGCTATAAGAGTGCCCAAAACAGTAAGGACAATGAACAGATCCCAAGTTGGTTTAGCCAAATATCCTCAGATACTATGAAGCAGCACAGTTATCTCAGGTGTTGGGCTGGACTACCCAATGACTAGATGGAATCACTTATTGAATCACTTACCCTGGCCCCAATACATCCAAATACCATCCTCTGGCAAACTCAAAAATGAATTAAACTGCCCTGCAGGTGACTAAATCTACCTTTACTATCTGGGAAACGCTGCTGTGGAAAGACAACCCTGATGGGTTCCCGATTACAATCAATCTTAGCTAACCCACAGTTCCCTCCAGTCCTAGCCAATGACAATGGGGCTCAAAAAACCTTTTCCGAATATATGATTTTATTGACCTGCTAAATAAACTATGTATATTTACAGAGCTTCAAGAGAAATAACAAATCCCCCCAGAGCTGGGATTACAATATATTAAAATTTCACACTTTATATTAGGCATTTGCAGGAGACTTCCCTTCTCCAGTTCTCTGACCTCCTTTGAAAGACTATGCCTTGGCAGTTAACCCTAGAAAGCCCTAATATCTACCATTTATTTTATTTTAAATACAGAAATGGGGGACCCATTGTAACAAATATATGTTACAGTGGGAAAGAGAGCTCATGACCACCCTAGCTTTAGGACAATGGGGAGCCATCTCGGTCACCTGTATGAGACAGAAAGAAAGTGTCTACAAGACAATACTTTATTGGTATTATACCACAGGAATGCTTAGTAAACTATACTAGTGATGGGCAAATTCCCAGGCATGAATTCTTGGCCAATTCCCACATTTCGCGTCCTCGAATAAATTCACGAAACTGCGGGAAAAATTTGCTGGCAAAAAATCTACCGCGACAAATAAAAATTGTCAAAATTGGCGCGCATATATAAATTGATGATTCTGCGAAGCGATACGGGACAGATTCGACCATCACTAGATTATACCCAAGCTCCTTGGCAATGTGCTGGTGGGCATGTGGACATGAGGATTACCACTCCCATATTCTGTAGTTCTACCCTAAATCTGAAGATGATGATCTCTAGGGTTTTCTTTTGGGAAATCCCTATCCAGAAACTCCTAAACTTCATAAAAGTATCAGAGCCCCAACCATAGGTAAGACTCTCATATTCGGGAGATGAAACTAATGGACGAGATGATAGCAAAACACAGAGGGTCTGTTCCTCAACATGAGAAAATATGTTCAAAATGGGATTATTTTATATCCCAAAATAAATCACACTGACTGGGTAGATTTGCCCAGCAGAGATGACTACTCTCCCCACTACTACAAAGGGAATATATCTATGGCAATAAACTCTTTTCAGAGATTTGACCTGGGGCTCCATACAACTCTACCTTGAGCCTTAACTGGAGGGAAGGTATATCACATGCTATAGACATATATAACCCCCTCAGGCAACAAGGGGTAAAAATCCGAATCTCTGCTTGTGCTCCTCTTCAGAAAAAGGCGATCGGGTGATCCATCGTGCGGCGCTCGATTTCTCCTCCCTGCCTTCCTTATAAGAGATAGCCAGTGAGGAGAAATTGAGTGCCGCACAATGGATTGTCGCTCAGTCTGTCGCCTTTTCTGAAGAGGAGCGCAAGCAGAGATTCGGTAAGTTATTTCTAAATAAAGACTTTGCGATTTTAAAAATGTTACAATTTTACAAATTTTTTTTTGATGTTACTGGTCCTTTAAGTAAGGGTTTATAATCCTGAGCATGCTTTTGTTTTCATGTTATTCTTTATTTTCTGCATTCCCTTTACAAAATGACTTTGTGAAATTGTTTTTTTGTTACTGGCCTTTAAGAAAAGCTGCAATGTATGGAAACAAACCTGTTGAAATCAAATACATTTTAAGTTACAAATATATATATATACTTAATCAAATATAAACACTGCAGTGATAGAGAACATTTAGGGGCAGATTTATCAAGGGTCGAATTTCGAAGTGGAAAATACTTCGAAATTCGACCATCGAATAGAATCCTCCGATATTTAAATTCGAAGTCGGAGGATTTTATTCATCGTTCGATCGTATTCCAATCGTACTCTGATCGTACTTCGAATCGTATGATTCGAACGATTTTATCGTACGATTTTCCTTCGAAACAAAAAAACTTAGAAAATTGCTCTGCAAGGTCCCCATAGGCTAACATAGCACTTTGGCAGGTTTAAGTTGGCGAATTTTTGAAGTCAAAGTTTTTTTAAAGAGACAGTACTTCGATTATCGAATAGTCGAACGATTTTTACTTCGAATCGAAGTCGAAGGTCGTAATAGCCTATTCGATGGTAGAAGTACCCAAAAAATTACTTCGAAATTCAAACTTTTTTAACCTTGAAAATTCACTCGAGCTTAGTAAATCTGCCCCTTTAATATGCAAGCCATTAACACCCTTCATGGTACAACAATAGGTACTTGTGGGTAATAAACTTGGCTGAAACAAGAAGTTGCAAGGACTGGCATGGAAAAGTCCTGTATTGAAAGGGATATAGATTCACAAGAAGGAGAGTCGGTTTATCTCTTTACAAAGCACTTGTAAGGCCCCATCTAAAATAGTCAGTGCACTTTTGGTCTCCAGTGTCTGAAACTGAATATTATTGAATCAGAAAGAGTTCAAAAAGGGAAAATAAGTTGAGTAAGGGTATGGGTAGCCTCAGTTATGAGGAAGCTGGTCCATTTGGAAAATATGACAATAAAATAATAATATATTAGGGGACCATAAACTCTCTGATGCTGTACTGACAAGTAGGTCTTCTAGCAGACACAAGGGCCTTCATTCATATTAGAAGAAAGGGGGTTTTGTTACATTTGAAGCTTTGAATTTGTAGAATTCCCTCCCTTCTTAGACTGTAAGCTCTATGGGACAGAGACCTCCTTCCCACTGTGTCCACATAGCACTTAAGCTCAATATCCTTATAAAAGCTCTGTGTACTGTGTATATTTATTGTATCTATTATGTGACTTGTCCTGTGTACTTTTTATATATTGTACTTTCAGATATTGCACTTTTATGCATTGTATGGCACGGTGGCTATGTTTCTAGAGTTCCCACATGTTTATACTAGATTTGATTTATAATCTTGTACATGAATTATACATAGTGCCCTGAGAAGTGCAGAACAATGGCTGTCATTAACACTGGGCATTCTGCTCTCATGTCAAGTTGGCGCTTTGTGTTTGGAGGCAATAAATAGAAGTCTTACGGATCCCGAATATTCCGATTTGTCGTTTGTGTGAAAGGGATGATCATGTGGTGCCAGGTTCCCTTCATCGCTCTCCTGCTTTTGTCTTTGGTACAGGAAGGTAAGAAAAGGTGTCGGGGACTTGAGACTTGAAGACTAAATCTTTGGATGATCTTTCAGATAGATTAAAAACCCTAACCCACTTCTCAGAATCATTTTAAAAACAAATGTAATAGAACTTTTGTTTTATGTTTTTCTCCCTAATTAATGATCAGTGCAACCCTGTTTACTCCAGATATGCCAATAGCATTAGACTTAAACGAGAATTCAACCATATAGCCAAAAAAACCCTACCCCGACTTCACCGCAGCCATCTTCGGGGTCTTTGTGTCTTCTGCAATTTCCGTCTATTTTGGAGCATGCAAAGTTGTTGCAAACTGGTAAATTGCTCCAACTGTGCATGCTCCGTTTCACCGGTCTCCCACTCAGCTTACTGAAGACCCGGAAGATGGCTGTGGTGAAGTCCGATGCCTGAATCTGCACCGAGGGGTAAGTATAAAGTTAGGGGCATTTGCCTGGGGGGGGCAGATAGCCTGGGGGAGGAGGGTGGGGGGTCTACATTGGGGTAGGGTTTGTCTGGCTAAATAGTTGAATTCTCTTTCAAAGAAAAATACTGTAGAGCCCATTATCGTGCCCTTTTTATGAAGTACTGAATTAGTTCATTGACTGACCAGTTACTGCTGGTATCTGCACTTGGGCAATTTAGCACCTGTTTTTTTATATCAGCCCTTCTATGCACAAAGCACCAAGGTAGGTGTACAACAAGGATGAAGTACTACATAGGTACACGACAATACATGTTGGGTCCTTACCTACACTATTCAACTCCACAGATAGCAGTTACACATGTGAAATTGATGAAGTGGGTCGTGAAATTCTGGTTTGGATTGATGAATTGGCAGCAGCTGTAAATGCCCTGCTTGATACTCCTGAACATAAGATCAAAGCTGAAGCACTGAGCCAAATGTTACGAAATATGGTCTGTGCTGGTAAAATCTCCCACAGCCTGTTTGACTCAATAAAAAAGATGTATGAGCAAATTATATATAATATACATGAGGGAACCTTGACCAAGGAGGACATCACTGAATTTCTAGACCATCATGACATCCAACAGATAGAGCAGTTCCTAGAGGAGCAAGAATAAACATTAAGCTACAGGTAAGAACATTGCAAATGATAAAACAGGCTCCCATTTTTGAATTTTCTTGCTTTTGCTTCTGATATATATATATTTTTTTACATCGCAAATAACAAGCTTGCCAGGTTTTAAATGCCAAGCTTTTTATTCTTTCCAAGAAAAATACACAAAAAAACTATGTGAAACAAATGCGAGGCAAAACAAAATAAGAAATAGAACTCATATTTGTTTTACCCAATCCCAACCCAATTAATCAGGAAAAGTCTCTTCTTTTGCACCATGCTTTTTAATTAGCATTTTCCCCTTTCTCCTTCTATATAATATTTTGCAATAACACCTTCATGTTTTATTTCTCACTTTTAGTTTGGAACTGTCATTCATCATCCTATAGGACCTTGATCCCCACCCAGTGGCTCTGGAGTAACATGTTACTCACCAACCCCTTGGATGTTGCTCCCAGTGGCCTCAAAGCAGGAGCTTATTTTTAAATCCCAGGCAAGTTTTGGTTGCATAAAAACCAGGTGTACTGCCAAACAGAGTCTACTGTAGTTTGCAAGCCCATATAGGGGCTAACAAATAGCCAATTAAAGCCCCCCAGGAACACATTTCATGCTTGTGTTACTCCCCAACCCTGTTTACATTTGAATGTAGCTCTTGGGTAAAAAAAGGTTGGGGACCCCTGCTATAGGGAGTGGTAGAACAGTCTGTGCCATTAAAATTGATTGAAAATTGCTACAGAGCACTTTTTGCTCCTCTTCTGGGAAGCAGCACTTGGTACTGGAAACATCCTTTCAGACAAACTTTTTTAACCAAATACAATTATTTTTGCAGCAACTTTATTGAACATGTGACTGAAAAAAATATATATATATATTCAGATTGATAAGTAGGGTCTTAAATTTGGAATAGAATTAAATGATAATTGAATTCAATAACTGCTTCTCGCTGTATTGTATCTGCTTCTTGATTTAAATACATAAATATTGGGGCCAATTAATGAAAGTTCATAGAAGTACGGCAAATAAAAGCTGTTGTAGAAGTCAGTAGAAGTTCCCTTTCTTTCCTTGCAAAGATCAGCCTTTCGTTCATGGTTTTAGAGGTGTTCGCTGATCAAAATGTACATTGTCGACCATTTAAAAAAAATTCTGGCTTTACAAATTTTTTCGACAGATATTTTTTTTTATTCGGATCTTTAAATAACTTTCATGGCATTCCTGATTTTAGAAAAATAGAAAAAAGAATGGTTGTGGGTGCACACCTGAGGCCAATTTCAAAAAGTCTAATTCCCTGTCTCAATGATTCAAGTAAAAATGCAAGTGCATATAGTTTTGAAACAGGGTTTTTTAGTTAAAAAGTTATGATCATAAAATTGATAAGCCACCATACCACGTCAAGGTAAACCCCATACGGTGGTCCCTAACTTGTGTACCTTTAATCATAGTAAAATAGGTATCTTACCTCTCTTCTTAATAGCCTTGACGTGGTATGGTGGCTTATCAATTTTATGATCATAACTTTGTAACTAAAAAACCCTGTTTCAAAACTATATGCACTAGCATTTTTACTTGAATCATTGAGACAGGGAATTAGACTTTTTGAAATTGGCCTCAGGTGTGCACCCACAACCATTCTTTTTTGTTTTAGAAAAATAGAGTTTAATTGTGGGTTCAAAAAGCTCTAATACCAATAAAAATTAGTTAATATGCCTCCCCATGTTAAGCTCAAGAGGCTGCAAGAGCAAAATGAAGACCCAAGAGTAGTGATGGGCGAATTTGTCCAGTTTCGCCGACAAATTTGTGAAATGCGAATTTTGATGCCGGCGTCAAAATATACACGCATTAAAGTCAATGGGCGTGCGTTTAATTGTTGCTGGCGTCGGAAATTGTCGCTGGCATCAGTATTGTAGCCAGTGTCAAAACGCCGGCGTCAAAACGCGGGAAGACTGTTGTTCACCAACTTGCACCTCAACCCACAATAATATCATAAGGTTAATATAATATCAACCAATCAAAGTTCCTCCATTTCTCACAATCTACAGCGTCACAATCCAAAGCGTCAAAATAGACGCGCATTAAAGTCAATGGGCGTGCGTTTAATTGTCGCTGGCGTCGGAAATTGTCGCTGGCATCAGTATTGTAGCTGGCGTAAAAAAAAACCCTTGACTTTTGATTTTCGCTGCAAATTCGCAAATTTATTAGCTGGCGGCAAAACGCGGAAAGACTGTTGTTCACCAGCTTGCACCTCAACCCACAATAATATTATACGGTTAATATAATATCAACCAATCAAAGTTTCCTCCAGTTCTCACAATCCACAGCGTCACAATCTACAGCGTCAAAATAGACGAGCATTAAAGTCAATGGGCGTGCGTTTAATTGTTGCTGGCGTCGGAAATTGTCGCTGGCATCAGTATTGTAGCCAGTGTCAAAACGCCGGCGGCAAAACGCGGGAAGACTGTTGTTCACCAACTTGCACCTCAACCCACAATAATATCATAAGGTTAATATAATATCAACCAATCAAAGTTCCTCCATTTCTCACAATCTACAGCGTCACAATCCAAAGCGTCAAAATAGACGCGCATTAAAGTCAATGGGCGTGCGTTTAATTGTCGCTGGCGTCGGAAATTGTCGCTGGCATCAGTATTGTAGCTGGCGTAAAAAAAAACCCTTGACTTTTGATTTTCGCTGCAAATTCGCAAATTTATTAGCTGGCGGCAAAACGCAGAAAGACTGTTGTTCACCAGCTTGCACCTCAACCCACAATAATATTATACGGTTAATATAATATCAACCAATCAAAGTTTCCTCCAGTTCTCACAATCCACAGCGTCACAATCTACAGCGTCAAAATAGACGCGCATTAAAGTCAATGGGCGTGCGTTTAATTGTCGCTGGCGTGGGAAATTGTCGCTGGCGGCAAAAAAAAATTTGACTTTTGATTTTCGCTGCAAATTCGCAAATTTATTCACTGGCGGCAAAACGCGGGAAGATCAAACAATCAAAGTTTCCTCCAGTTCTAACAATCCACAGCTAACAACCAGCAGGTAGCATTTCACTCTCTGCTATGTGTTTTTTTCTGTTTTATTAAGCAAATGTGTGCCTTGCATTACAGGCAATATAACAGATTTATATTTTTCTTTTTCAGCTCTGAATGGGAAAGGTACCTGGAAGATAGAAAGTAAATTCTATAAGACACAAATCAATAGCCAACAAATGACTACAGAGAAATATAAAGAGACAAAAACATAAACCAGGCAACCTCCCATGCCACCTGCAATCTGAATATGTCTGAACAGTGATGAAAATAAAAATACATTTCTGATGTTGAAAAAAGTTATTTTAATTTTTTATTAAACTTGTAACTATTTGTTGTTTCTTTGTTGGACCACAGGACCATCTAAAGTTTCTTGTTGTGTAATAGGTCTGGTATGGGACCTGTTATCCAGAATGTTTGGGACCTGGGGTTTTCCCGATAAGGCGTCTTTCTGTAATTTGGTTTCCAATTGGTTTACATACCTAACATTAATTAAACCCAGTAGGATTGTTTTGCTTTGCATAAGGATTAATTATAACTTAGTTGGGATCAAGTACAAGGTACTGTTTTATTATTACACAGAAAAAGGGAATATTTATTAAAAATAGAAATCTATGGGAGATGACCTTCTCCAGACAATGGTACCCATATCTGTACTATTTTTAAAGACTTCAAGCAGACATTTAGGGGCCGATTCACTATGGGTCGAATATCGAGGGTTAATTAACCCTCGATATTCGACTAGGAATTAAAATCCTTCGACTTCGAATATCGAAGCATTTAGGGCAGATAGTTTGGTCGAACGATCGAAGGATTTAAATCCAACGATCGAAGGAATATCCTTCGATCAAAAATAACTTAAACTTAAAAGTGAAAGTTACTGTTGTGTAATGCCTGCATGACTCTGCTAATAAAGCACTGTTATACGCTACTCATCCTCTGATACCCAAAAAACATAACAAGTTACACTCGGATTGAGCTCAAATTTAGGTCATGGAGCACCCTGCAAAGAAAGAGCCATTCAAATGAAATCATACCGTGGATAAAAGGGGGTCTTGGCTTGATAATAAAAGTGATGCCATGCTTACATATGAGAGGCAAGAATTACCATTATTCATAGGAGATCATGACAATTAGGGGCAAATTTACTTATGGTCGAATATCGAGGGTTAATTAACCCTCGATATCCGACTGTCGAAGTTAAATACTTTGAATATTGTTCGATTCGAAGGATTTCTGGGGTTTTCCCGATAAGGCGTCTTTCTGTAATTTGGTTTCCAATTGGTTTACATACCTAACATTAATTAAACCCAGTAGGATTGTTTTGCTTTGCATAAGGATTAATTATAACTTAGTTGGAATCAAGTACAAGGTACTGTTTTATTATTACACAGAAAAAGGGAATATTTATTAAAAATAGAAATCTATGGGAGATGACCTTCTCCAGATAATGGTACCCATATCTGTACTATTTTTAAAGACTTCAAGCAGACATTTAGGGGCCGATTCACTATGGGTCGAATATCGAGGGTTAATTAACCCTCGATATTCGACTAGGAATTAAAATCCTTCGACTTCGAATATCGAAGTCGAAGGATTTAGCGCAGATAGTTCGGTCGAACGATCGAAGGATAATTCCTTCGATCGAACGATAAAATCCTTCGAATCGAACGATTCGAAGGATTTAAATCCAACGATCGAAGGAATATCCTTCGATCAAAAAAAGTTAGCCAAACCTATGGGGACCTTCCCCATAGGCTAACATTGACTTCGGTAGCTTTTAGATGGCGAACTAGGGGGTCGAAGAGACAGTACTTCGACTATCGAATGGTCGAATTGTCGAACGATTTTTACTTCGAATCCTTCGATTCGAAGTCGTAGTCGAAGGTCGAAGTAGCCCATTCGATGGTCGAAGTAGCCCAAAAAAACTTCGAAATTCGAAGTTTTTTACCTTCGAATCCTTCACTCGAACTTAGTGAATCGGCCCCTAAGGGTTAAATTGAAAATGAATCTTTTTTTCATAGTCAAAACTCTCAAATTCAAAATTGTGAATAATCGATTTGAGTTTTAATTCAAATTTCGATATTTATCAAACCCTGGCCCTTTATAGATTCAGATTTTGATTATTCGCCACCTAAAACCTGCTGAGTTCATGTATAAGTCAATGAAAGAGGTCCAGGGACCAGTTTGAACATGTTACTAGCCTCCCTGCCATTCAAGGTTTTTTTCAGGGAGAAAAGACTCGATTCGAATTTAGTGAATTTAATGTGAGTTTTGGGTTGGTAATATTCGTTCGAGTTTTAGATATTTGATTAATTTATTAAATAACCCTCCAATCAAATTTCGAGTATATTGAAATTTAAAAAAAAAATTTGCATGTATTCGAAATCCGACTTTTTATAAATGTGCCTCTTATAGTCAGTTCAAGCATTCTGGTAGAAGGTCAAGAAATGTCGCAGTTTAATTTTGATACAACACAGCGCTGATTTGATTTGTTAGGGTAACAACCTACCATAATACAAGTAAACCACTCTTCTTCCAATATCCTAGGCTAAAATGCTGAGTTATGTGGTGTTTATACAAATGGCCTGTAGATGTCACTGTGCTCAAGACATACTGTGCATTCTTCTTGGACAGCTTAAAAGTGAAAGTTACTGTTGTGTAATGCCTGCATGACTCTGCTAATAAAGCACTGTTATACGCTACTCATCCTCTGCTACCCAAAAAACATAACAAGTTACACTCGGATTGAGCTCAAATTGAGGTCATGGAGCACCCTGCAAAGAAAGAGCCATTCAAATGAAATCATACCGTGGATAAAAGGGGGTCTTGGCTTGATAATAAAAGTGATGCCATGCTTACATATGAGAGGCAAGAATTACTATTATTCATAGGAGATCATGACAATTAGGGGCAAATTTACTTATGGTCGAATATCGAGGGTTAATTAACCCTCGATATCCGACTGTCGAAGTTAAATATTTTGAATATTGTTCGATTCGAAGGATTTTAATCCATCGATCAAACGATTATTCTCCAACCAAAAAAAGATAGCAAAGCCTATGGGGACCTTCCCCATAGGCTAACATTGACTTCGGTAGGTTTTAGGTGGCGATCTAGGGGGTTGAAGTTTTTTTTAAAGAGACAGTACTTCCACTATCGAATGGTCGGATAGTCGAACGATTCTTAGTTCGAATTGTTCGATTCAAAGTCGAAGTCGTAGTCGAAGGTTGAAGTAGCCCATTCGATGGTCGAAGTAGCCAAAAAAAATTCGAAATTCGAAGTTTTTTTTATTCTATTCCTTCACTCGAGCTAAGTAAATGGGCCCCTTGGTGTCATGGCAGGGATAGTGATAGTTCAACATTAGTTCTCATCTCAACTGATATTTATTTGCAACAAAAGTACGTAGAACAGAGAGCATGAATTTGCTGTTAAAGTTCCCTTGTTCATATGAGCAGCTCAAGACACAATAGGGACACTATTGATTCCTCTTGTCCCCATACAGAATTCTCTCTTTTTGGAACCACAGAGCAGGCCATAGAATAGGGCTCCTTTATAGTCTGTCCTAGCCTGAGCTCCCAAACTTATATGTCTAAATGTTAAGCAAGTTGAGGGACAGAGAAGGGGTGTGGGGGTACACCCAAGTGCCTCAATAGGAACAGTGCTGCACCCTGCTCCATAAGTGATTAAGGATCCCACTGATGCCTGATATTTGTTTAACAATAACTTTATATCCTTAGGCAAAAATCTGATGGGGTGGAGAGTAAATATATTTCTTCTATTGCGTTTGGCACTGCTATGTTCAATTATGACCTTATTTGTGACCTTTAGAATAATTCTGGATTCTCAGCCCAGTTAAATCAACAGTTTACATCTTGGTACGAGGAAGTGATAAAGATTTGTTTCCAAAATCATAAACTTTCAAAGTTCTCCCTTGCTGTTTTAAAAAGGTAAAAGACACAATGTTTTTAGTTGCATTGCTGTGGCCCCATGTTTGGTACAGGAAGGTAAGACTGCAGGGGCGTAACTACAGAGGAAGCAGACCCTGCGGCTGCAGGGGGGCCCAGGAGGTATAGGGGGCCTATGAGGCCCTAATTAATGAGAAATGTCAATATATATTGGTAAAACAGGACAACCTCTGGAAATGTTGGGGGGCCCTAAAATTAATTTGCTGTGGGGCCCAGTAGCATCTAGTTACTCCACTGTAAGACTGCTTAGTAATCTATAGAGCAACATATAATGAGTCATTCTCTTAATTATGGATCCACCAATGATCAATAATTGGATTCACCAATTGATGTTGGAGAAGGAAACGCTTCGTGCACTTGGGGGTGCCAAATGTTAGGCACCCCCAAGTGATTGTATTTACTTACCTGAAACCCTGGGCCGGTGCTCCTATCAGCAGAAAACTGCACTGGCCCGGGGATTATACCAGTGAGCACCACGGAGCAATCCTCTTGCGGCTTCTTCTTTCTTCAAATCTCCCAGGGGAGACGCATACGAAGTTGAACAAAATAGCCAACTTTTTAGTTAAAGTTCAGCTTTTCGTTCTAATGCGCAGGTGCAGCCATGCATAGAAAGAGGGTCGATCCTCGCTGGAATAACCCCAGGCCAGTGTAGTTTTCTGCTGATAGGAGCACCAGCCCGGGGTTTCAGGTAAGTAAAAACAATCAATCTGGGATGCCTAACATTTTGCACCCCAAGTGTACGAAGCGTTTCATTCTCCTTTAAATCTACTGCATGCAGTGGATAGTAATTATAATTTATTTCTTGTAGATTTATGAGATACAGAATGCATTATGCTTCCAAAAATATACAGAAGCTTTATGCTCCAGATGATGGAAGTAGCAACTGACTGCAATATGTTAGGCCCAAACAAACCATTTCTAAAAAAAAATCGTGTAAAACGATTACCCATCCGCTACAATTTGACTGTCTCTTCATTGCTATGACTGTTCCCTTTAAGCTTTTTACCTGCTATGAGGTTGAAATGACAATGGAATTAAAATAACACTCATGATTATGGGTGGTTTTTTTTAAGTACAGGTATGGGACCTGTTATCCAGATGCTCGGGACGTGGGGCTCTCCAGGTAATGGATCTTTCTATAATTTAGATCTTCATACATTAAGTCTACTAAAAAATCATGTAAATATTAAATAAATATTTGCTTCCAATAAGGATTAATTATATCTTAGTTGGGATCAAGTACAAGCTACTGTTTTATTATTACAAAGAAAAAGGAAACCAATTTTAAAAATCTGGATTATTTGTATAAAAAAGAGTCTATGGGAGATGACCTTTCCGTAATTCAAAGCTCTCTGGATAAAGGGTTTCCAGAATCAGATCCCATACCATTATAAGGCAAGTTCTAGCTAAAACAGATAGCAATAACAATATATGTGTGTAGCTTTAGGGTCTGGCCACACGAGCAGATTCGGGGGGAGATTAGTCGCTCAAGCGACAAATCTCCTCTTCTTTGGGCCGACAATCTCCTGGAACTGTCTTCCCCTGCCCTCTGCCTCACGAGGAAACTTCGGGCGACTTCGGAAAACGAATCGCCAAATGTGCCTTCCCCCATGCGATTTTCATTTTAGCTAGCAGACGCCAGGGGGAAGGCAGTTTGGGGAGATTGTCGCCCCAAAGAAGAGGAGATTTGTCACTGGGGCAACTAATCTCGCCAAATCTGCTCATGTGGCCAGACCCTAACAGAGCATTGGTCTTTAGATGGAGTCAGTGACCCCCATTTGAAAGCTGGAAAAAGTCAGAAGATTAAAGCAAATAATTCAAAAACTATAAAAAATAAATAATGAGTCATTCTATAACGTAAAGGTGAACTACTCCTTTATTTTTCAACAAAGATATTTCTTGCCATAATATGAGCAAATCCAGGAATAATATAACTGGCTGATACACAGAGGCAAAGAGAGCTAAAGGGTAATTGTATAAATTTCTTGCAGTTTGGCACAGCTGTGTATAATTATCCACTGAATGGTGCCCTTTAGAACAATTCTCTGCTCTAATTCGGATTGAATTATCTGAATATTCTACAGATCAGTGATAAATAGTTGTTCCGAAGAGCTTAGATTATCTAATTCTGTTGCAGAAGCGGAAAAAGCATGTTGCCCCGAGTTGCATTTTTCATTCTCATGGCCCTGTGTTTGGGGCAGGAAGGTAATTCAGTTACAATTTTTTAAAGGATTTTCCACTTCTCTGTCTCTGCCTTTTAAAGACCTATGGGAACTTAAAATAAACTGAAACAAAAACATTGATGGGTTTATATAATACTGAATTTTCCTGTGTGTTGAATAAAATGTTTGAGTAACTGAACCTTCATGTTGTACAGCAACTTTTCCTGGCCCCAGTCTTGGTTCCCAGGGTCAGTTGAATAAAAGGGATTTTCATTAAATACATAAAATACAAAATAAATGTAAAACTAAAAAAGTACCAATGTTCTTAAACAAGATGGTAATGATGTTCTCTCCGGTTTGTATTAGGGATGCACTGAATCTACTATTTTGGATTCAGCCGAACCCCCGAATCCTTTGTGAAAGATTCGGCCGAATGCCGTAGCGAATCAGAATTTGCATATGCAAATTAGGGGTGGGAAGGGGGAAACATTTTTTACTTCTGTAACCTATTTTTGGCCACTACCCTGGTGCCAAGGTGGTACATCACATAATTCTTACCGATGCAGGTCCTGAGTCCCCTTTGCTAAGTGAAAGGTACTGGGAAACTCCTCTCTGGCTGTGCCTCCACCTAATGGGGTCCCCGAATACACCTGAGGATAGTCCCATTAGGAAACAAATCAATCACACACTTTATTATATAAAAATATAAACTTTATACAAAGAAGTGCAATTTTAAAGGGGAAGTAAACTGTAACATTATACACATAAATGAATGACCCACTACCCTAGGAACCTGTAGCAGTCCAGTCCTGGTAATTCCCTGCCAGGACAAGTCCCACAACTCCATTTTGGCAGCCTAAGAGTCTCCATCCCTTGTCCCCAAAAAAGTACCAGTCCTAGGTAGCGCTACCTGCCAAAATACCTTACCCGATGGAAAGTATTTGCTGCCACGTGGCAGGCACACAAACAGACTGTTTCTCCAAACAGGAGATCGCTGGATCATTATCCTTTCCTACCCTTTCCCTCAGGTAACACTCACCCCAAAGAAGTCTCACACAGAGCTGACAGGCATCCACAGCGATGATCTCTTTATAGGCTCCAGACTCTCCCAGTTGTGCACATAACAAGGCTTGAATCCTTCGGGTATTTGCTCCCAACACTGTCTATAGCGTGAGCTCTCCCGACATCCATTGCTGAACTGAAGCTCTCAACACTCTCCATAGTGTGAACATGAAAATCCGGCAACCTAAACTCCAAATCCTCCTTGGTTGAGCTTTCAGGCACTGGAGGATCCTGCCCAGCCTTGGCAGGCCTATCGAACTCCCTTTTGCCTACATTTTGCCGAATAGGATTCACTATCACCACAGTAAACAAGGTTCAGCAGCAAAACTTTAAAACTGTTATCTGTAATAACTGACTGAGCACATAGCATCTCCTTTTATATTGTTGCACAGCGACACCTTATGGCTGCATTTGGAATCAGCCATGCTGCACCAATCACAAGGGCTCTGCTCCTTAGGAAACCCTGTATCTCACCACGAGGCTTCAACTAAAGGGGAAATTAACCCTTAGAGTCCGTACACTTCCTTGTTTTGTGATAAAAAGTAACGTGATTTTCCTCCTCATCCTTAATTTGCATATGCAAATTAGGATTCAGTTAGGCTGGGTAGAAGGATTCGGCTGAATCCATCCTACTGAAAAAGACAGAATCCTGGTCAAATCCCGAACCAAATCCTGGATTCGGTGCATCCCTAGTTTGTTCTCTTCCTTTGCTCACACAGAGAGCTGCTTTCTGTGCCCCAACAGTGAAAATCTACTGGATGAGCTAAAAGAGCTCCTGCCACTGACAGGTTCTCACTAAAGCAAAGGATCTTGAAAAGCTAAAAGAATTTATGGAGCATATTCAGAACCAGATTTGTAAGCAAATTCTGGATCATTCCCCTATTCAAGGTGACTTCTGAGGATCTGCTAATTCTGTCTAATACCAGGAACTGTGACAAAGGAAGACATAGTCGAGTATTTACAAGCTAATCCAGAGTTGTTGAAGTTATTGGAAACTGACGATGTTGATGACAATGATGACAATACAGAGAAAGAACAATAGGAATTCTCCTGCAAGTGAGGATGCAGCTGGCCATTAGGTTCTTCAATCAGTTGGGCATATCCTAATGCACACAGCACAGCAAGATCATGTATGTAACAGTTACACCTACAATCAGTGAGACAGGCAGTTCCTTTATTTATACACTCAATAATACATTGTTTTCTTACATTGTTCTTCAGACACTTGTGAGTTTATCACCTCTTAGGTTGGACTGGCTAGAAAATCCATGTGCATGATATGAATTGTATTTTTATATGAGCAATGTCCAATTAGCTTTAGAGCTGTCAGAGCTAAGGGGTGTGAGCAAGGCCAATAGACCAGCGGTGACAGGGAAAGTCCATGGAAAAGTTTTATTCCTTTGATTGTATATAGTTGGGCAAGTTGGTCTCAGGTCAAACGCCATCTCCAGTCTTACTGAACTACTCCTCAGTCATTTACCAGTGGGTTTATCTTGGGACTTGGGACTCAGTAACAGCTTGTGAATATCATGTTGGAGAATAAACACCAGAGCTCTGCAGAGGATATTTTGATCTATTTTCTATATTCTGGATCTTTCATTTGGATTTTACATTTCCTGCAGATGTGCAGAAAAAACATTTAGTAGCCTTCAGGCTTAAGTATTTGGCTCCTAAAACCAGGCAAGATATCCTAAACTCTTTTCTTCATTTGAGTACCTTGGCTTCCTGACAATCATTTTTTTTCGTCCGACAAAAAAATAAAAAGTTTTAGGTTTTAAACCTGCCAAGCTTTTTATGTTTATGAAAAATCCACTCAGAGGGGAAAAACATTTGTATGCCTTAATTTCTTCCCTCTCCTCCTTTTTCCACATTTAGCAATACTTTTCCTTTTCCTTCATTGGCTCATTTGTTTTCCATTTTTCTTCTTCTAACCTTTTGCTTTTCCCTTTGTTTTACCTCTTTGTTGTTGTTCACCCCATCTCTTCTTCTCTTCTTTCTGTAATTTGGAAATTGCTAAAAAATATCATTTTCACAAAAATTAAACCCAATGAGATTGTTTTGCCTCCAATAAGGATTTATGATATCTTAGCTGGGATCAAGTACAAGGTTCTCTTTTTTTAGTTTATTTAAATCGAATTGGGAGCAGAAGTAGTAAATACTATTCGTAAGCATGTTGGAGACCTCTAGTGACCAAAAAGAGGCAAAACCACAATCTCAATAATTTCTCCAAAACATGCTATTCAATAAAAAAATATTTTATTCACATCAGTAGTTAAAAAACATGTATAGTAATCCCTGTAACGCCTAGAGGGATTACTATACATGTTTTTTAACTACTGATGTGAATAAAATATTTTTTTATTGAATAGCATGTTTTGGAGAAATTATTGAGATTGTCTCTTTTTTTAGTGCAAGGAAAATGGAAATCGTTTTAAAAAATATTTGATTATAATGGAGTCTATGGGAGATGACCTTTCCATAATTTGGAGCTTTCTGAATAACAGCTTTCTGGATAACTGATTCCATACCTATATTCCCTTTTAGCCACCCCCTCATTTTGTATTATGCTTTCATGCTTCCTACCAGTTGTGTATCAACAAATAAAACGAACCCATTACAACCTGAGCCCACATTACATTACAGACTGCAGAAAGCAGAGGATGTTCAAAAACCCATGTAATTTCCAGTGATTCTCACAATTTCTGCAATAACTTGTCAAGAAATAAGATCAGTGTCTAGTAAAGTATCAGAAAAGAGTGTTTTGTTAGAAGCTCTATGGTCAATAATGTTTGCAGAATGAGTTGCCTTATGTGAATTATGTGAATTCCTTTGCAATTCTTTTTAAAGCATGGGCATAGCATGTTAGAGCACACAACTGAGGCTTCTCTTCCGTGTGAGAGAAATGTGTCTGTCGTTAGAACAGACAGTTTATCTCTATTCTGTCCCACAAATAATACTTGCTGCTCTTTTTCTGCCAAAATAAAGCTGATGCATGTGAAACATTTTGATCATTTTGTTCCTTCCCCCTCCTGAAAAGAAATGGTGATAAAATGCAGCCAATCACAGTGGGTTACAAAAAGAAATTGCACACAGGAACCTATGTTCCCTATACTTTCATCTGATGTTCTTCTGGTTGGGAACGATGTGTAAAAAGTTATCTGAGGTTTATAAACTTTTTCCTAACCAGAAGAAAATTAGACCACCCCTTTTTATTTCTCCAGACTAAGTCATGATCGGAAACTGCTTAAGAGAATAAAATCTGTGATTTGTGTTTTTACCAAATAATTGAAACTGTTGGCTGGTCCTGATGAGATATTGGTCCCCTAATTGCACCACTGCACAGTAATAAAACCCCCTCCAAAAATTACTGCAGAAATAGAAAAAAGCCCGGAGCGTGGAACCCAACCAGAATAAAATACGCCTAAGTCAAAATTGAAAATATATTTTTTAATATGCGAAGTTGGGTGGAGTATATGACCCTAGCATTTTATGAAGCAGTGACCTCAGCATTTTAGATGACTAGTTGACCCCAGCATTTTTAATGACATGTTGCCCCAGCATTTTTAATGACACGTTGAACCCAACATTTTTAATGACACGTTGACCCCAGCATTTTTAATGACACGTTGAACCCAGCATTTTTAATGACACGTTGACCCCAGCATTTTTAATGACACGTTGACCGCCCCATTTTTAACAACACGTTGACCCCAGCATTTTTAATGACACGTTGACCACAGCATTTTTAATGACACGTTGACCCCAGCATTTTTAATGACACGTTGACCCCAGCATTTTTAATGACACATTGACCACATCATTTTTAATGACACGTTGACCACTAGCATTTTATGAAGCAGTGACCTCAGCATTTTAGATGACTAGTTGACCCCAGCATTTTTAATGACATGTTGCCCCAGCATTTTTAATGACACGTTGAACCCAACATTTTTAATGACACGTTGACCCCAGCATTTTTAATGACACGTTGAACCCAGCATTTTTAATGACACGTTGACCCCAGCATTTTTAATGACACGTTGACCGCCCCATTTTTAACAACACGTTGACCCCAGCATTTTTAATGACACGTTGACCACAGCATTTTTAATGACACGTTGACCCCAGCATTTTTAATGACACGTTGACCCCAGCATTTTTAATGACACATTGACCACATCATTTTTAATGACACGTTGACCACAGCATTTTTAATGACACGTTGACCCCAGCATTTTTAATGACACATTGACCCCAGCATTTTTAATGACACGTTGAACCCAACATTTTTAATGACACGTTGACCCCAGCATTTTAATGACATATTGAACCCAGCATTTTTAATGACACGTTGACCCCAGCATTTTTAATGACACGTTGAACCCAGCATTTTTAATGACACGTTGACCCCAGCATTTTTAATGACACGTTGACCACAGCATTTTTAATGACACGTTGAACCCAGCATTTTTAATGACACGTTGACCCCAGCATTTTTAATGACACGTTGACCCCAGCATTTTAATGACACGTTGAACCCAGCATTTTTAATGACACGTTGACCCCAGCATTTTTAATGACACATTGACCCCAGCATTTTTAATGACACGTTGAACCCAACATTTTTAATGACACGTTGACCCCAGCATTTTAATGACACGTTGAACCCAGCATTTTTAATGACACGTTGACCCCAGCATTTTTAATGACACATTGACCCCAGCATTTTTAATGACACGTTGACCGCCCCATTTTTAACAACACGTTGAACCCAGCATTTTTAATGACACGTTGACCACAGCATTTTTAATGACACATTGACCCCAGCATTTTTAATGACATGTTGACCCCAGCATTTTTAATGACACATTGACCACAGCATTTTTAATGACACGTTGACCCCAGCATTTTTAATGACACGTTGACCCCAGCATTTTTAATGACACGTTGACCACAACATTTTTAATGACACGTTGACCACAGCATTTTTAATGACACGTTGACCCCAGCATTTTTAATGACACGTTGACCCCAGCATTTTTAATGACACGTTGACCACCGCATTTTTAATGACACATTGACCACAGAATTTTTAATGACATGTTGACCACAGCATTTTTAATGACACGTTGACCCCAGCATTTTTTTTTTAACACAAATGCTTTATTGTCACATCCACAGAAGCATCACATACAGCATATGCAAAATAACTGTGGAATGGCACATACAATGACCTGCACTGAAATATTGCTACGCATTGTGAACAATAAACAGAAAACAGTAAATCTCTCATAACTGTGTCTCCTCAATATGAAAGTCGTCTCCATAGGTTGTCTAGAATTGACTGGGTAGCCGCATTAAAAGAAAAAGAAAACCCCAGCATTTTTAATGACACGTTGAACCCAGCATTTTTAATGACACGTTGACCACCGCATTTTTAATGACACGTTGACCACAGCATTTTTAATGACACGTTGACCACAGCATTTTTAATGACACGTTGACCACAGCATTTTTAATGACATGTTGACCCCAGCATTTTTAATGACACATGACCCCAGCATTTTTAATGACACGTTGAATCCAGCATTTTTAATGACACATTGACCACAGCATTGTTAATGACACGTTGACCCCAGCATTTTTAATAACATGCTGACCCCAGCATTTTTAATGACACGTTGACCCCAGCATTTCATGATACAAGCTAGCTGATGCAGTTCTTCAGCCAGTCAAGTTCCATAACTCCATCTCAGCAAAACAATTCTATACAGACCTCACTTTGTGCATTTCTACTAATTTAGGTACATTTTAATAGCATGACGGTGACCATTTTAAATAAAATATCTGACAGTTGGGATGTATCAACTTTAGAACCCCAGTAATACTTTCAGCTACAGCCAACATCATCCCTGGCAAGACTGTTGTTATCTCAGATAATGAATGGTTCAAGTACACAGTTTTAAGTTACACAAGCTTTCTACAACATACAAGCTGAGTCCTTGATATTAATTCATCTAATACCAGGATTGCCAGAGAATATATCTTCATATGCAACGATTCTTTTAAATAGGGGACGTAAGAGTTCTGACAAACTATCACGGGAAAAACCAAGGTTTAATGTTAGTTGGCAACGTCCATAACAACACAATGAAACATTTCTTTTGCTTGCTTCTTCATATTTGTATTTCCCAGGATTAAGATATATGGCTGGATTGACAGTGAGATGGAAATAAAGATGCAACTTAAAGCAAACGACAGGGTTTCTTTTGAACTGACAAAAGAGATTATCATAGACACAAAAAAGGTAACATTAAACATCAGGAGAACGGTAAGTGTCTTGGCTGCTTTAAAATGAGCTTCAAGGCTGAAGTTCCCAACACCTTCATTATTGCTTTGTACAAGCTGAACATGTCGATACAAGGAGAGGAGGATCTGAGTCACCAGGATGAACGATATCAGGAAAGATGTTAAAGCCATTAGGGACTGAGTTAATGCTGACTTCATAAATAGTTTTTTTAAATATGCTTCTTCATGTTCTTCAAATATGCTGGTAAGCAAAGCTGATGAAGAGTTGTCTGGGAGATTGTCAAGAGGTTCAATAAGAAATATAAAAGCGGTCACAAAAGATATTGTTAGGAAGGAAAACAGCAGATATGGAAGGATTGTAGGAAATTTCACATTTAGCCATGTGTAAAAGGTTGACCGTCTGACCCCAATCTTGATGCTGTAGTAAACGTACAGTAAGGTTGAAAACCACAGGTTGGAGCATAGAAGCGTTACCGATAAGAGATCAACATATTCCAAGAGCACTGAATCATCAAACATATTATCATCTGAAGCCAGCTGGAGACATATTGCTATGAGGTTGCTGATGCTCACACTGAATGAGATGACTCTGTATGGGCAGAAGACAACTTTTCTTGACCACTCTAACACGCAGAGACCTAAAACTGCCATGTCCCCCAGACCTCCGACCATCAAGGCGATGCAGTCCAATGTCATTATGGCTATTTGCATTGCAGACCACATGGTTTCTTGCTCAGTACTAAGGGAGATTACATTTCAATTCCAACACATACCCTTTATAATTGTGCAGAAATCGGATATATTTGCATCTCTGGTGGATGCCATAGTAACAAAATACAAACAAAATACAAATCAGACTGCCCAACCGTGTGCATATTAAAGTGTGTTTTAGAAAAAGGTGCATGAGGCATTGGCTTTTAATTTACAGAAATTTGGAAGGTCAAGAAAAAGGTGCGATCATATGTGGAAAATGGGGTTCAGCACAGAAGATATTTGAAAAAAAAAAAAAAATGCTGGTTTCACTTTGGGATTGGGACCAATTATTTGCAATTGATGTCATGGGGCAGCAGCACATTTTTGTATATTTCAGTTAAGCATTATGGGGCAAATTTACTAACCTACGAAAATTCGCCAGCAACGGCTTCGCTCATAGCACAACATTTCGCCAGGCGTAGATTCGCCAGGACAACGCTAATTCACTAAAATCTGAAGTTGTGTCCAGGGTGCTGAATGCTGGTCAATTTGCTCTAGCGTTACTGCGCCAAGCAAATCGAAGTTGCGCTAGCGTTGCCTAATTTGCATACGGCGAGAAGTTAAAGTTCAATGGACGTAAATGTTGCAGCAAATACATTAAAGTTGTTATATTGCCCTACACATGAGCCCAGTGTATAGTTTATGTTCCATATGTTAGGAAATGTAGGGGAGAAGTGGGTTACCCTTCAAAAAAATGACGCTCTTTTGCAGCCTATCACCCTGAATTAAGGAAAAGACGCCAGCGTTTTTTGGGACTTAGAAAATTTTTTGAAAAAGTCCTATCTACTATATTGCACTTCGCCTGGTCTGAGGTGGTGAAGGCAAGTCTGGCGCAAGAGGTAACGTTCAGTAAAATCCGCATCTTAGTGAATTTGCGTAGTTACGTCCATTCGCCAGAGCACAAATTCGCCAGGCGTTAGGGAGAGAAGTACAGCTAGAGTCTATCTCCTTCGCTAGCGAATTAACGCCTGCAACGGAAATTACATCAGGCTGGCGAAATTTCGCCAGCGTTAGTCACTTCGCCCTTTTGTAAATTTGCCCCTATATGTTTATTCTGGTCTAATTTCTTAAAGGGTTGGTTCACCTTTCAGTATGTTTCAGAATGTTCAATTCTAGGAAACTTTTTAATTTGTCTTCGTTATTTTTTTTTAATTTAATTTCTTAATTATTTGCCTTCTTCTCTTTCCAGCTTTCAAATGGGGGTCACTGACCCCATCTAAAAAAACAAATGCTCTGTAAAGCTACAAAAGTATTGTTATTGATGTTTTATTTTGCTCATCTTTCTATTCAGGCCTCTCCTATTCATATTCCAATCTCTTATTCAAATCAATGTATGGTTGCTAGGATAAATTGGAGCCTAGCAATCAGATGGCTGAAACTGCAAACTGCAGAGCTGCTGAATAAAAAGTGAAATAAGGCAAAAACCACAATTAATAATAAAAATGGAAACCAATTGCAAATTGCCTCAGAATATCATTATGTACATACTACTAGAGGTAAACTTCAAGGTGAACAATCCCTTTAAGGAAAGTTCCTATAAAATATGGCATAAATGGACTTTGTACAAAGACTGGCAGATAACAGTGGGCTCACCTGTGCACTCTTCTATTATCCCTACAGGTATGGGATCCGTTATCCAGAAACACGTTATCCAGAAAGCTCCAAATTACACAAAGGCGTCTCCCATAGACTCCAAATAATCCAAATTTGGAAAAATTATTTCCTTTTTCTATGTAATAATTAAACTGTACTTGATCCCAACTAAGATATAATGAATCCTTATTGGAAGCAAAACCAGCCTATTGGGTTTATTTAATGTCTGCATGATTTTCTAGTAGATTTAAGGTATAATGATCCAAATTAAGGAAAGATCCTTTATCCGGAAAACCCCAGGTTCGGAGCCTTCTGGATAACAAGTCCCATATTTGTATTATTACCATTACCATCATTCTAAGGGTGATGGTCCACTGTGTTTTTCATGGCCCATGTAGAGCCAAAGCACCCGAAGGAGCACCCAGTGACTTGAACTGCAATGGCGTACAAGTGCTAGTCTACTTGGAAACGATTATGTGGAAAATTCACAGTGTATTAAAAAATGAAATTTTGAGCCATAACGATTGAGCAATAAATCATGTTAGTTCCTGGGCATGGGCTTTGTATATTTTTCTTATTCAAATGTTATGAAAATAGTCTTGTCAGTGATGTTAAATGATGCTCTGGTTTAAGGAGTCCTCTTAAAATAATAAAAGTAAATCTGGTGACCACCTCATCAATCACTGTATCGGGGACCATTCAGAACTTTGCTTATGGAAATGAAGCCGGAGGAAACTCATCTCTGGGTTTGCAAATTACTTTCGAAGCTAAACTGAAAAACATCAGGTAGAGATTTGCATCTTTCAAATGTGATCTAGATGAATTGGAATCCCATGGAAATGCCTAATACTGTGCTCAGAGACAAATAAAGACAATGTACTTCTGTCCAGCAAAGGCTGCAGAAAAACTTGAAGGTCAGGAAGAAGATCTTTCATTTTCAATTGAAAAAACATTCATCTTTGAAGACGTCTAAGAATGTGTTTTTGTGCATCTGAAAAATGTGCATTAAACACAGGAATGGTTGAGGAAGAATGTATTCATATCTAGATACGTTTCAATAAAAAGTTATAAGTGTAATGATGTAGTGAAATTATTGTTTCTATAAAGTATGTATTTTATACTAGACATTCTGGACATGTTATCAGTAATCGGCTGACATCTAGAATCCAACATGAGACCCGTAAGATCTGTGGCCCTCTAAGATTTTTATGACCCCTAGACTGCTCAAGAGCTCCATAGAGTTCCTTGTATGACATCACTGTTTTATTATAATCTGGCCGCAAACACAAAAGGGCTCATTTATTACGTACAGGGCAGTCCAAAAAAAAAGGCTTTATCAGCCACGTTTATTATACTTTACACCCTACACAATTGTTTTGGCAATAAAATGCTTTCAAATGTGTGCTGTGTCGATCTCACTAGGGCAATAGGGATCATTTATAATGATGGGTGAATTTATTCTCCAGGCATGGATTTGTGGAAAATTTCCACACTTTGTAGACTGCAAATGTTTTCGTGAAACTGCTGCGAAAATTCGGCATGGAAAAATTGTCTCACGTCACAATTGTCGCACGTAAAAATAATTTTTAAGACCATTGACTTCAATGCACTTGGACAAAAGAGTCTCACTTGTAAAAATTGGCGCTCGCGTCAAAATTGTTGTGCGTCGAAATTATTTCGATGCCCATTGACTTCACTGCTTCTTGCACGTTTTTCATAGTTTCGCAAATTTTTGCAGTTTCTCGGATTTATCTGCAAAGCAAAACAGGACAGATTTGCTCATCATTTATTACAGCCCTGGATGTATGAGCAGCACTAAAGAATAAAAAAAAATTAAAAAATATTTTTTGTACGAAAAAAACCACCAGGACACTTTTAACTTTAAATTCGCAAAGTCTTTATTGAGAAATAACTTACCGATTTTCCGATTGCGCTCCTCTTTATAAACAACGACAGGGCGACGATCCATCATGCGGCTCTCGATTTCTCCTCCCTGCCTTCTATAGGAGATAGCCAGGGAGGAGAAATCGATCGCCGCACGATGGATTGTCGCCCTGTCACCGTTTCTGAAGAGGAGCACAAGTGGAGAATCGGTAAGTTATTTCTCAATATAGACTTTGAGAATTTAAAGTTAAAAGTGTCCTGGTGGTTTTTTTCGTACAAAAAATATTTTTTAATTTTTTTTTTATGGTACTGGTCCTTTAACGCTATGGCCTTCCTATTTTTTTTTATCTTTTTTCCCTATTAATAACATTGGGATCAACCATCATTTTTACCGGCCAGGCGGGTAAAATACTGGCCAGATGGCAACCCTAATTTAGAGAGCACTTCAGTTCAGGGCAAAGCTGTGATCCGCACCTTGAGCCATCAGGCGCAAGGTGAAGTAAGACGGATTATGGGCAAAGTAGATACATTTAGATGTCTGTTACTTGTGCCCATTGCCATTCCCTAAGATGCCCATGTATCTCCCCAGCCCACTCCTCATAAGAAGCACTCTGCGCTACATTCTAGAGCCCACAGACTTGAGGCACATGTATGTCCACAAGTGCAATGAGCAAAATGAAATGATGAGCATAATCTCCATGTTCTTTCCCACAATGCAACAGTGCTCAGTTCCAAACAACTGAGCGCAACTATATGGCGGTGCAAGTAACGCATTTTGCCGCATAAAGTGCCTTTAATGAAATTGGTTTTACATGCAACTGACTGCTGGGAGATTGCACTTGTGGACCCACATGAGCCCTTAATTTCCAAAATAATGGGGGGAAATCACCCTGACGACTGTAAATGTCTTCAATATCTTACCCTTACAGAGAAACAGTGATATTGGATAATGGCATCTCGTATTGATCTTACACCAGTATTAAGTTTAATTAAAACAAGACAGAATTGGCATACATTGTGATTTTGGGCTCTTTGTCGTCTGGGCAGCCAATAGCTCTACACATGGGTGAAAAACTCAACAGTGATTTCAATAGCAGTTGACTGTACCTGTGGATAAGGTGATTATCACTCTGCTCACTTCTCATCCAACTTAATGGAACTCAACACTGACACCAATTTTCTGTAAACACATATAGCTGACATATTCAAACTGCTGCCAACTTCAAACATTGCTAGGTGGCAACTAGATGCTGATATAGAGAGAGATATTGGCAAATTACCATTGCATCACATTGGCTTATGACAAATATGGAAAGGATTGCTACAGGGAAGTTTCAGATTTGTAAACTGCTGATGAAGGAAAACAGTACATTAGGGTTATTTGCACTTGTTAGGTGAATTTGATGGAGCTTTATGTTTACTCTCTTACTGTGCAAATGTTTAAAATTCTGCAGCAGCCGAGGAGCAATGAGAGCTTTGGTTGATAGCCTCAACATCAACACATTCTGCAAAGAAGTCCATGAATAAGACTGAAACGATATTCATTATACAAGATTCCGTTAAGCTTTCTATTAAAACTCAGGACACTTTGTTTGGGATTCATCACAGGGAACATCAGATTAATTGGGAAGTCAACTGAGGGACAAAGACTATACTTCTAAAGTCGTGCACTCGTGGTGGAAAGGTCAGGTCAATAATGTTGTGGGAGTCGGCAGCAAAACTTGTCGCGCAAAGCATCTTCTTAGTTTTTGGATTGGCAGGAAACATGTTTATCCTGCTCACGAGTTTCACTGACTGGAGGAAGACTCATAACACGAATCCTTATGCTGCTATCACAATCAGTATTGGCTTCTCTAACATTCTACTCCAAGCTACTACATTTTTAAATGAGTTCTGTATTGTCCTCTCGACAAATGTTTTTATGCAGGAGACATCGATTAAGTCCTTCATAGCCATCCAGATATCTCTTTTTATAAATAGCCTGTTATTTTCCCTCTGCCTCTGCTTTTACTATTGTGTGAAGATCCTCCAAATTACCCAGCCATGTTTTCTGAAGATGAAGCAAGAAATTGCTAGAATAACCCCCTGGTTTCTCGCAGTATCCATGCTTGTATCTTTCAGCATTGGAATACCCTCCTATTGGGACCTTTACTGGACTCTTACCGGAGCAACAAACTCATCAGTAAACTGGATTCAAATGAAAGTAAAGTTCAATAGAAGATACCAGTGGGTCTTTATTTTACAGATGCTGACATCCTCAGTAGCTTTAATAGTCTTCTTCTGCCTGGCCATCACAATTCTCTCCTCCCTTTGCAGACACATGAGGAGAATGAAACACAACAACGCTGGCTTCAACAAATCGAGCTTGGATGTCCATGTTTCAGCTGCTAAAACATTGACTTTGATCTTGCTTCTCCATCTCTACTTCTTTGCGGCCATATGCATCCTCTTCAACTCTACACTCACCTGGGGAACCTGGTTTTTTAATCTCAGCTACATAATGGTCACCAGCTTCCCATCATTGAATTCTTTAATTCTCATCACTGGGAACTCACAGTTAAGGAATACCCTAAAAAATATCTGTCTACTTTGCAGGAGTTGCTCTATTATTTCTAAGGATAGGCATACAGCCCCTGATCTCTGCTCTAGTATCCATCCTACTTTGTAAAGGGTGATGAGAAAATGTGTTGTGTGTAGGCAGTGGTAGATAAAGATATATATAGTTAGCCAAAAAACGAGCATTAACTGATCCATATGAGAATAAGGAATGCAGAATTTTAACTAATGAAACTATTTTCTGCAGTAGTTTCCCTACCCACTTCAACTCTGAACAGTGCTATATTTAAAGGGTTTATATAAGTTTTGATTATGCAGCCCATCCCTAGGGCCTATATAACCTTTCACTATTTCTATAACTTGCGTATCTGATATAAAGCATATTTTTTATATACAGCAATAAGATGCAGCTACGTGCAAAATGTAACAGCTGAAAAGCGGAACCTAATAGCCAACACCTAGATCAACGGCTATTATGAAATAAAATTGTGGTCAGTAAAGTATATTGGGCTAAGGATCAGTTTTATGCCAATATAACAAGTTTTGCTTTAGCCTTGTTACGTAGTTTTAATGCAGATGTATTTTAACCAATAATGTTTAAGACAATGCTTTTGATATGATATGAAACACGATAAATATGTGTGTAAGGGTCAGCTTGGGCAGGGAGTTCTCTCCGAGCTACCGAATGCTTTTGTATTCTGTGCTTGAATAAACTTGCTTCTCTGATTGAAACGTTGAAAATGGCATTGGCTGCAATCATTGGGATAGACTTTCACCAAGGTCCAGACCCAACAGGGGAGAAGGGGATACATCTTGCCTGATGCAGCCGTATATAGGGTGCCCACGGTTCCTTAGTCTGCAGACATTTTTCATGGGTATCAGACTCTCTCCCTTCTGTATGGATAATAGTTGAAATTGTACGAAGGATGGTGCTTCAGCCTGTAGGGTATTTATCAGGAGCCTCTGTTGCCTGTTCACTCATCCAACGCCAGCACCCCCCCCCCCCACACATCTTGTACTTTGGGGGAGGGTAGAGGGGGAGCTGGTAGGAATGGAATCTGGGTCACTGGTTTTTATCCTTGTGTCCCATCGGCCCAGACAGACCCTGTTCTGAGCTGCTGTTGAGCTATGGGATCTGTTATCTGTTGTCCCAATATGCACAGTGGGCCAGTAATGCATTGCCCAATATATTCTGTTTAAATGAACATTCTGTTCATACTGACTGATCCACCACTTCTCTTTAGTAATAATACAATGGGGATGATTTATAACGATCAGATGATATGTGACATCCTTGCAGCAGGATCTTGAAAAACTGGCAATCTTGGCAGCTATATGGCAAATGAGAGTCATGCACCTGGGATGTAAACATATCCAAGCCACTTATACCCTTAATGGGACTCACTAGACAAATCCTTTATGGAAAGGGACCTTGGAGTCCTTGTAGATGATAAACTTGGCTGTAGCAAGCAATGCCAGTCAGCAGCATCAAGGGCAAATAAGGTCTTGAGCTGTATTAAAAGGGGCAGAGAGTCACGGGAGGACTGGGGGTCATTCTTCCACTGTATAGAGCACTGGTAAGGCCCCATCTAGAATATACCGTACAGTTTTGGTCTCCATCACTCAAACAGGACATTATTGTATTAGAGAGGGTACAGAGAAGGGCAACTAAGCTGGTAAAAGATATGGGAAATCTTAGCTATGAGGAAAGACTGGCCAAATTGGGGATGTTCACGCTGGAGAAGAGGCGCTTAAGGGGCGATATGATAACTATGTATAAATATATAAGGGGATCATAGAATAATGTCTGGTAAATTAGAAGTAAGGAGGTTCCGGCTAAATATTCTGAAGGGTTTTTTTTTTTTTTTACAGTGAGAGCTGTATTAGCTATTATACAAAAAGTAGGTACAGCGCAGAGCACAAATATTTCCCATATTTTGCTTGGGTAAAGCCTCTACCAAAGCGCAGAGAGTCAGAGTTATCAATCCAATCCCATATAAACGCTGTTTAGGAGAACAAGAGTAAATATAGTGGGTATAGAAATCATTGTGCCGACAATTTGCATTTGTGGAAATACAATTATTGGATACTTTGTTTTGCAAATGATTCAGCCGAGTCTCTGCAAATTGACAGAACTGAGCGATAAATCCATCCGGAACTCACAACAGAGTTTTTCAAACTTTCTGAACGGAGCTGTGTCATATCTTGGAACTGGATTAATTCGGTCAGAGAGTGGACCACTGGACACGTGCACCTCTTATAATAAGAGGTGGAAAGTGGGTGAGTGCTGGCTAGAAAACGGCTATTGCCTCAGTCTAGAGTCCGGCAACGGGTCGGGTACCCTCCGGGTTGCGGGTAGAAGTTCGTGATGCGGGTATAGACGCGGGTCGGCGGTTCTGCAGGTTTGCAGGTCCCGCTGCGGACCTTCTCAATAGCGATTTTTACTCTTTTTTTCTGATCACGTCTACTTCCGATGATGTCACTTCCGGTTTACAATCACTTCCTGATTCTTGATGGTCAGCAGGTCGCGGGTCCGGGTTGCGGATAAGGTACTTGCGGGTCGGGTAGCAGGTCCAAGCGGGAAAGAATGCAGGTTCGGATTGCAGGTTGCGGGTACGGGTCGGGTACGGGTTACAAAACATGGACCTGCGCAGGACTCTACCTCAGTCCATGTCAGGCTTAAAAAGGAGCTAAGATCAGATGAAAAAAAAATTGTTTGTGTTCAAATTGGGTTATTTTTGGGATAATTTTAAAATCGGTTTTGGCTACTTTTTGGCTATCTTTGGCTGGTTTTGAAATGTAAACCTGGCAACCCTGGTTTGGGTTAGGAAGGTGTGTGGGTGGAGGGAAACTCTAGGAGTTAATGCTCAGTGCTGCTGCTGAGCACTAACACCCCATAGGAAATAAATGTGTTTGCCCGCTCAAAGCAGTTCAATGCGTTCAAACAAAGGGAAACCTTTATCTGTTCAGAAACATTTCTTAATTCATGAAAAACTTGTGTAATACCCTGTTTAAGCCGGCCATAGATGTTGAGAATTTTAAAAGATCCGATCGTCATCGTGAGACCACGATTTTCTCAGAACGATCGTACGAATTGTCCATCAACTAAAAAGACCAATTTGCCAGGAAAACAAAGGGGAGCTGCCTGCTTGGCCCTGCAAACAATTTCCTGGCAGATGTCGGCGGAAAAATCGTAAGATGTTCGATCGATCGAATGAATCCCACTAACCGCACGATAATTTCAAAGGATTCGCTAAAATCGGTCGTTCGTTCGTTGCGTCTATGGGGAGCTTTAACCTGGGGACCCTAAATACTGCTGTACTACAGCTCCAGGAATAACCCCTTCATATGACTAAAGTGGAAGCCTATTGGAGTCCAGCAAAAATCTGGGAATAGAAGGATCTAACGTTCTAGGATCTCCAGCATCATCACATTCCCCATTTATACGAGGATACACAGGCTGTAGTTCCTACATGTCACCAGCAGATGGCAGTAACCAAGAAAAACAGCTTATGACGTCAGTCTCCCAGTGACAGGGTAAACTTTGCTCCCTTCCCACAATGCCAGTCGGCCGAGGCCAAAGAGAAAGGAGCGAATATGTCTAAGCGCAGGGTGCTGGAGTGTTTCTATGATGTGGTCTCCCCATACTCGTGGCTGGGGTTTGAGGTGAGAATGGGCTCAGTTTAGTCCGTGCATATTCCAATACTGTGTCCTTGTGCAGCGGTAAATCTTTCCGCTGACCTTAAACCGCTGCACATTGGTTCCCAGGCGGAAGGGCAGCGGGTTAAACGCGTCCCCTCTGTCAGAACTAAATTATCTTTTATGAAATTTGTACATTAGTGAAACACAGCCCTCCCCTCGGCCGTAATAGTTTAGTATGCTCTATGTAGGAGCTGCAGGGAGTAAGTTCTTTGCAGCTTGCAGCAGGGTGTATTTTCATCACCCCCATTTAAATAAATGGTTTAGTCCCTATAATAAACAGTGAATACCTGCGCTCATCATGTAAACTGTCCCCATAACCTACTATACCCAACTAGGATAAAAGGCATTTGAAGGAGAAACAAACCCTTAATAAAAAAAAACCCACCCCCCTACCCTACATAGACCTCCCTCCCTATGCTGGGGAGATACATGGGCATCTTAAGGAATGACAATGGGCACTCTTTACTTACCCCTCCATGCAGATTCTGTCCAGCGGAGCTCAGGGGTTGGGTTGCCACCTTTTCTGGAAAAAAATACAGACCTTCCTATATATTTATCTTTTTTCCCTATTAATAACATTGGGAACAACCATAATTTTTACAGGCCAGGCCGGTAAAATACCGGCCAGGTGGCAACCCTATTCACGGGTGGCATCTTCTACTCTTCGGTAATCATTGGAATTAAACCAGTGGAGCGGCGCATGCGCAGTTGGAGCCATTTTCTGTCGCATGACTGCACATGCGCCGAAAACTCACGAAAATCGCCAAAGCACCGGTCTCGTTCCGAAGATTACCGAAGCGCCTGAAGATGGCGCCCGAGAACTCTGCTGGACAGAATCTGCACGGAGGGGTAAGAAAAGCGTTAGGGGCTTTTGCCCGGTGTAAAACTTAGGCTGGGGGGACTATGTAGGCAGGGGTGTTTCAGCCATGAGGCAAGGTGAGCACCTTGCCTCAGGCAGCAGCTCTGCAGACGTTACCAGGGGCGGCAAAAAGCCACGCCTGGTAACTTAAAGAGACGAATTTCCAGTTTTTAAACGGAAAATTCGGCTATTCTAGTGCAGAGAGCACAATTTTGCTCTCTGCGCTATCAACGCGGACTCCACTGGAACCCCCGTCAGCGATTAAGATGAGGTTGACGGGCAGCAGGGGGCTGCATTGCGAACGTGCCTCAGACTGCATTACTGCCCGAAACGCCCCTGTATGTAGGGTAGGGGGGGGGTATTGCTTTTTTTTTTTTTATTAAAGGTTTGTTTCTCCTTTCAAGGGGTTTTTCACCTTTGAGTTAACTTTTAGTATGATGTAGAGAGAGATATTCTGAGACAGTTTGCAGTTGGTTTTCATTTTTTATTATTTGTGGTTTTTGAGTTAATTAGCTTTTTATTCAGCAGCTCTCCCATCTGCAACTGCAGCAATGTGGTTGCTAGGGTAATTTGCACCATACATTGATATATGAATAGGCCTGCATAGAAAGATGAGAAATAAAAAGTAGCAATAGCACATTTTTAGCCTTACAGAACATTTGTTTTTAGATGGGTTCAGTGACCCCCACATACCTCCCAACTGTCTATTTTTCGGAGGGACAGTTCCTCTTTTGACAGCTCAACCCGCAGTCCCTCATTTGTACTGGAAAGTCCCTCTTTTCTCTGCACTGAACAGCCAGAAAAAGATACAAAGTTTCTCACTTAATTGGCTTTTAGCAGAGAGCCCAGAACAGCTACAGGTGCAAATAAGATACTTTGTAACAATTTTGAGACACAAAAACACAGTTTAGATAAGGAGAAATATTTTCAAACTTTCATAACCTGCCAAATTTTGTAAACAAACATGGTAATTAGGGGGTGTGGCCACATAAAGGGGTGTGGTCAAAAAAATTGCTGTGATACGTGCGGAAAATTTTTTTTTGTCCCTCTTTTTACTTCCAAAATGTTGGGAGGTATGCCCCCATTTGATAGCTGAAAGGAGTCAAATAATTCAAAAACTATAAAAAAGAAATAATGAAGGTCAATTGAAAAGTCGTTTAGAATTAGTCATTCTATAACATACTATAACATACTAAAACTTAACCTAAAGCTGAACCACCCTTTTAAAGACTAACCAGCAGCATTTAGCAATGAGTTTGTGTTACATTATATTGATTTCCTTGATAAGCGTCACATAAGAATGTTTGGTTTGACATGTAAGGGCTCTCCAGCTCTCTATCAGGCTTCATGTCGCTCCCTTTTCTTCTGAGGCAGGTCGTGTGCCGATACAAAAACATCTGGAATGTAGACGTCCGTTTGCGCCCGGGGTTTCTTGGTGGAATCATGCAAGCGGCAGGTGCGTATGATGCTTCTGTGTGTATGTAATGCAGCATGGCAGCTCTTTTCTTTTTCTCTTTCCATTCATTTTAGTTACTTTTATCCATTTTCAACCCAATCCATAGCCTATAAATACATTCTGTTTTCTGCCACAAGCTGAATATGCAGGACAAGCAGAAGAGAAAACTTTTAGCTGAAATCCATAAAACGTACAATTTACTGTCTTGAATTTGAAACAACAGCAACCCCTGCTGGTCACCACTACCAGTGTGCCCCTTTAACATGAGCCAGCATGCATGTGTTTGGTGAAATACTCAGCAAGCCTTAGTAGGACAATACTCAGTGGCGTAACTAGATGTTACTGGGCCCCACAGAAAATTATTTTTCAGGCCCCCAAAATGTCTAGAAGTTGACTTGTTTTGCCAATATGTATTGAAGTTGTATATGAATTTGGGCTCATGGGGCCCCCCTGCGGACGCAGGGTCTGCTTCCTCTGTAGTTACGCCCCTGACAATACTATTAGTAGAAAAAGGTAACGTCACAGTAAGTAATGCGTTAACTCATTGTTCCCAGGTAACTCTCCCCCTGCGATGGTGCCAAAGAAAGGCATGTATATGGGAAAGGATATAGCCAGACTCGCTGAATTCTTCCAAGTTCCTCTCCAACAGCCCAGGGATTTCTTCCAGACTGTCATTAAGAAAGGTAAGTTCTGAACAGGGAAGCAGTTTGTCAACATCTCGAGGTTGGTTTTACCATGGCTCAGTATGATGGAGAGGTACCTTCCTTGCCACACACGGCTGATAAATGCTGCTGACTTGGCCCAATCATACAAAGGAAGCTGCTTATTGGGGACTGCTCAATTCTTTTATTTATTGGGGACTGCCTGTCTGACGGATATTTGGCCAAAAATCTGCATAATATCTATCAGGCAGGATATCAAAGCCTATCAGATGGGGATGCCTCTTGGTAATGCTATCCTCTGTTTATGGATATACATGACCTGCAGTATGATTCGAACTTTGGCCCAATTTGTGAAAGAACATTGGTTGGTAAAAATAATATTTAGTCATTAATAAATAATATCCATGATGGCCTTTCTAGGCTGTATTTTTGCTCATTTCAGCAAATGAATCATTTTTGCAGGAAGCCTCCAAGCAATGCGGTTTGTCACGGCCGTAGAGATGCATCACCCAGAATTTGTGGAGCCGGTGTCTCGGGAGCTGTGGATGCGGATCTGGTCAGAGGTACTACTAGAATGGTTTCTTCTCTAAAAAAGTATCCGACTCTGTAAGAAACACAGGGTTTTGCCTAATGGGTAAATATAATGTCCACAGCAATTGAACACAGCCTGATTCCCTTTCACTGGTTATCCCAGAGGGACTGCAGAGGATTCGGTGTGCACTCAACCATACAGAGCTCCTTACTGCATAATAGGGATGCACCGAATCCAGGATTTCGGTTCAGGATTTGGCCTTTTTAAGCAGGATTCGGCTTCAGCTGAAGCCTTGTGCCTGGCCGAACCAAATCTGAATCCTAATATGCAGATGTAAATTAGGGGCAGGTAGGGAAATCGCGTGACTTTTTGGCACAAAAGAAGAATTTTTCCTACTTTTTCCGTTGGGTCGGTATTCTTTCACCAAGGATTTGGGGATTTGCCCGAATCCCAAATAGTGGATTCGGTGCATCCCTACTGCATAATACCAAAACCAAAAGAAAATAGATAGATAGATACCTAACGCATTTCGGGAAAATTCCTTAATTATAGCCTATGAATAATGTTTTTTCAATGGTTCAATAAACAGTGGTTTTTATTTTATGATGTGGTGTGCCCTTCCCTTTTTTTCTTTTGGTAATAATAGGGATGCAACGAATCCAGGATTCAGTTCTGGATTCTGCCTTTTTCAGCAAATTTTGGATTCAGGCGAATCCTTCTGCCTAGCCGAACCGAATCCTAATTTGCAAATGCAAATTTGGGACGAGGAGGGAAATTGCCTGACTTTTTGTAACAAAACAAGGAAGTCAAAAATGTTTCCCCCTTCCCATCCATAATTTTCATGTGCAAATTAGCATTCGGTTCGGTATCCGGCCGAATCTTTTGCAAAGGATTCGAGGGTTCACCGAATCAAAAATAGTGGATTTGGTGCATCCCTAGTAACATAATAATAACATAGTAACTGCTTAAAAAGCAAACTGATGTCCGATCATGCTGAGGGGCCAAAAAAAGGGGAACCATAACACTGGGTGCATCTGGATATCTGTGCAAAACTAAACAGCGCAGCTATTGGAAGACCCACCACTAGGGGCAGTGTAGATTTTATGCTAGGATAGCTCATTGACTGTGGGGTCTGCTTGGTCTTAGTGTAATATAATTTCTGTTTTCGTTCTCATTCAGGACAAAGATATCACAGAGCCAGAGAGTATCCTAGAAGTAAGTGATCTTTGTTTCAAAGTGTCTGTGTGTAGGGTTTCCACCTTTCCATGGCCCACGATCTGGATAGGGGGCTGGGCGCAGATGTCAGAGGGTCGGGCCAGTGATGTTGTGGGTGGAGCAAGTAACAACATGGGGCTATGAGGCAGCGATTGGCTGAGCTCCATGTCAATCAAGGGGAATCCTGCCTGGTTTTCCTTATTTCCCCTTCTGAAATTGGGACTGTCCGGGTCAAATCCGGACAGGTGGCAATTCTAATAGTGTGGATGTGTATATATTGTTCCTCTGTGCAGTATGTGTGCGTTCAAAGGTTCCTGTGCCCCCCCATGTCTCACGGGGCCCAGATGAGGGGGAACCCCAGACGTGTGCTGATGTTTGGTTTATCTCCTGTAGGCGGCCAAGAAAGCCGGGATGTCAGCAGATCTGGCAAAGAAGCTGATTGAGTCTTCGGCCCTTCCAGAAGTGAAGAACAAGCTGAAGCAAAATACCGAAGAAGCATTAAAATATGGGGTGATTTCACCTGTTGCTAAATCCTGTTCATCATAAATACTACAGATGAATAGGGTCCTAGTCACTATTAGTAGAGTCGAGATCAGGCTGTGCGTTTCTCATCTGACCCTCCGCCATTATGCTTCTCATACACATTATGACACTTGTTCCCTGGTTTATCTCCTTACAGGCTTTTGGGATGCCTATTATTGTGGCTCACGTGGATGGAAAGCCTCACATGTACTTTGGATCTGATCGCTTTGAGCTTATAGCGCACCAACTGGGTCAGTATTTTAGCAAGCTTAAAGAATGGTAAATTCTTAGCAACTTTTCAATTGGTCTTCATTATTTATTTATTTTTTTATAGTTTTTGAATTATTTGACTCTTTCAATCTTTCAAATGGGGGTCACTGACCCCATCTAAAAACAAATGCTCTGCAAGGCTACAAGTTTATTGTTATTGCTTTTTTTTTCATTACTCATCTTTCTATTCAGAACTCTCCTATTCATATTCCAGACTCTTATTCAAATCGATGCATGGCTGTTAGGGCAATATGGATCCTAGCAACCAGATTGCTGGAATTGCAGACTGGAGAACTGCTGAATAAAAAGCTAAATAACTCAAAAACCACAAATAATAAAAACCAATTGCATCATACTAAAAGTTAGTTTAAAAGTAAACCCCTTTAAAGGAGAAGGAAAGCTACAGAGGCATTTTATTGCCAATAGATTAGCTGCAATAGTGAAAGCTAGAATGCTATATTTATTCTGTAGAATGTTTTACTATACCTGAGTAAAAAGAAACTCTCTGTTTGTTTAGAATAGGAGCTGCAGTATTAATGTGGTGTGACATCACTTCCTGCCTGAGTCTCTCCCTGCTCTGGGCTCAGATTACAGTAGAGAAGGGAGGGGTGGGGGGAGAGGAGCAAACTGAGCATGCTCTTGCCCAGGGCAATGAGGTTTAAGCTGAAGGCAGGAAGTCTGATACAGAAGCCCATGAGTACACAATAGAAGGAAAGAAATGCAGTGTTTCTTTTGACAGGGGACTCAGAGCAACATTACTTTGGGGGTTTACTGGTGTATTTAGATGGACCTTTCTTATAAGGCTTACTTAGTTTTAACCTTTCCTTCTCCTTTAATGTGACAGCGCCCTCAATGCAAGCACCTTTTATTCTATGTACTTTGGTTCCTATGGATATAAGGATTCATATTTCATACACTAGACGTCCACCGAAGTTTAATGATTTTAATAGTTTTGGTTGTCCTTAAATTTTAATCTAAGTATATTGAGAACTTGCTTGAGTCTTGCACTTGCTTCATACTATTTAAAAAAGGCAGCAGCTTTAAAAGTTTGCTCACTCCTGCACGCTATTTCGCTGCTGTACTTGAGGTACTAACCAACATAGTTACTGCTACAGTTTGCACAACCACACAGGGCCTTACAGCTAATTACAGGACTTACTATGCAATTGGTGGGGCAAATCTCCTTTGTCCTGTAGGAATGATCCACAGGATAGTAATGAACAACCATGCATTGTTTTTAAGGATTCTGGGGAGTTAGTAGCAGAAATATGAGGTTCTTTGAAGTCTTGCAACCAGCGTGTATTCTGAGAAGCAGAAGTAAGAAATATGGTGCTCTTTCACAACAATATGCTTTTTACTAACAGGTGAGAAATGGATGGGACCTGTGCCTCACAAGCCACGAATGTAATCTGTAGAGAAAAAGAAGACAAGATAAAAGTGCCTTTATTGTTGCCTTTTAGCAATTCCAGCTAATAAACATAGATCTGCAAAGTTCTCAAACACTTCACATATGTGCCCTTTCTTTTTATACAAATCCTCATGAGACCATAAAGCATTCTGGGCTTTGGACTCCTTTGGTATTAGGGTTTAAGGTAAGGGCTCCTCCAGAGCCATATTTCTTCCTGATGTAGACTATCAATCTTATTTTGATTGGGCAGACCTTCAAGCTGTTTCCTTCCTGGTGTAAAACTTTAGGGTCATGTTCTTGTGCCAAACCATTGCCCTTCTTGATCCTATTTCATTATAATTAACTTAAATCTCCCTGTTCATTTCATCAGCCATTCATGAGAGTAATGGTTCCAGGAGGAGTGTTAGCATGCTAAGGAGCTGAGTGGTGTATTAGGAACAAAGGGCAGCACCAGCCAATCCAATAACAATCCTGCTGCATCACTATGGCAGTGTCTCCATGCATTTGCTTATAAGGGGACACCACATTCTTGTGCAAGTCATTGCTCTCTATAAACACACACCAGCTGCCATAGTCCGTTGTTTTCAATCTTTGACCTGATTCACGTCCCACTTGTCCTGGAGCTGTTGTGTTGTGCCTTTAGCCTACTTACATTTTATGAGCCTGGGAATCTGGTTTATAGATAACAGGAGCTGTCTCTTCTTGTCCCTGGATTAACATTCCTCTGATTTTTCATTCCCAGACCTTGAAATCCTTACTACACCTCTGTGCCCATAACACAGCTCTCATACACCCAACACTATTTCTAGGTGTTGCAGAGATCATGGGCATTGCTCATTCCAAGGGGAATTATAGTACAAGCTAGGGGGTGTTCCCTACAAAGGAATTCAGGGACAAAATGGCAGAGGTAAGGGGCAAAGAGATACAGATTTTACCTGGGGCTGAACAGGGAGAGAGAGAGAGAACGATTAGTGGGACATTGCAGTAGTCTATGTGGGATAGGATAAACGCATGGGTTGGTGTTTTAGCTGGATTAGTGTATGGAGGAATTCAGGGATAGAAATCCACAGCTAAGTAATAGAGAGATACAGATTTTACCTGGGGATGAACAGGGAGAGAGAAATTGCAGTAGTCTATGTGGGATAGGATAAGGGCATGGGTTGATGTTTTAAATGGATTAGTATATGGAGGAATTCAGGGATAGAAATTGAGAGCCAGAGGTAAGCAATAATGAGACAGTAAGTATTTAAACCAAGGTGGCAGTGGGTGTTGATGGTGTGAAAAGATGGTGACTTAAGAGGAGTGGAGGCGAGGACCAGGGAAGTGCAGAGAGACAAGTAAAGATATATATAGTGAGAAGCTGAGGAGTGAAGGACTTCGCATGTTAGCAGACACATTTTGTGTTCTATCCTTTGCTTAACAGGCTGCTGATATAGAGATGTTATGTGTTGATGAACAGGTTCCCTCTTAGGAGAGAGCAGGAGGATTCTAGCAGCAGACTGGTTGGAAGGGAGAGAGGCTGGAGTCCGGTTAGCAGGAGGTTGCAATAGTCTAAGTGGGATAGGATGAGCGCATGGATAGTGATCCCCAACCAGTAGCTCGTGAGCAACATGTTGCTCTCCAACCTCTTGGATGTTGCTCCCAGTGACTTTGAAGCAGGTGCTTATTTTCGAATTCCAGCCTTGGAGACAAGTTTTGGTTGTATAAAAAACAGGTGTGCTGCCAATCAGAGTCTCCTTTATGCTGCCAGTCCACATAGGGGCTACCAAATAGCCAATCACAGCCCTTACTTGGCACCCCAAGAAAAATTTTCGTGCTAGTGTTGCTCCCCAACTCCTTTTAATTCTGAATGTTGCTCACAGGTTCAAAAGGTTGGGGATCCCTGGATTAGTGTTTTAGCAGTTATTTGTGAAAGGGGTATATGTAGGGTTGCCACCTTTATGTCTGGCTGAGACCGGGCGGGGGTCCGTGACATCAGTGGGCGTGTCTGTGACATCAGTGGGCGGACCCGTGCCATCAGTGGGTGGGGCTATGACGCGGCAATCGGCTATTGGCCGATCACCGTGTCAATCAAGGGAATCCCGCCCGGCAGGAAGTATAGACCAGGGCAGCCCCAAACCGGACAGGTGGCAACCCTAGGTATATGTTTACAAATACTACAAATAAAAACGATACCAGGTTTTGGCTTGGTACAGGCCTGTCACCAGGAACTAGAGGGGAACTCTGAATACATGAGCAATAGTCAAATAAAATATTAGTTGTTTTATGTGAGCGACTTGAATAAACATATAAATGACTTGCAGATCTTTCTCATAGACTGTGCCTTTAGGGCTGGAACTGGAAATAGGGGTCCGCAGAAGCACCTCACATGCAGCCTGTGCCCCTATTCCAGCAAGTGTAACCTCAGTCAAAAGTGGCTGCGCTCTCTGAAGTCAAAGTTCTTTGCGCACGCGCGATTGCGCACAATTACGCACGCGCGCCTTCGGTTGCGCACAGTTACGCACGCGCGTCCTCGGTTGCGCACAATTACGCACGCGCGCCCTCGGTTGCGCGCGGTTACGCACAGGCGTCCTCGGTACCGCGAGTTGCGCACTGCTGCGGCGAATGACTAAGTGGCCAGCCGAGTTGCTTGAGGCGCCCGGTCCGGTACTGTCTCTCCTTCTGTCTGTGACAAATCGGCCGCCGAGCTTTTAACCTGCTCCAAGTTCCCCTTGATCTGTGTCCGATACAGTAGTTCCTATAAGTCACCATCAGATGGCAGCACTTATCGTCTGTCTCCCAATGACAAGGGGTAAACTCTGCTCCCTTCCCACAATGCCTGGCGGCCCGTGCAGAGGAGTTTACACACGTGATGTCTAAGCGGAGAGTTCTGGAGTATTTCTGTGACGTATTCTCTCCTTATTCATGGCTGGCGTTTGAGGGGAGAAAGTGCTCAGGTCGGTGCGTATTCCAGTACCGTGTCCTTGTGCAGCGGCAGCAGGTTAATCATAAACTCTCTGCCTCCACTAATACCTCCATGACATGTACACATTAGTCTGCGCACAGACTCATATATATGTATATGTATAATTGTATATATAACTGCATCTCTTTATACATTGATGTCCCTGGTGCTGCCACACTGATTCCCTTGCTGCGGTAACTTGAAACCTTTCCATAGACTCCAGTGAAACAGAGCCCCCCAGTGGCCGGCTTGGGATTTACTGGGTCCGTTTTTAAATGCTCTTAAAGGGATAATGTCATGGGAAAAAAAAATGTTTTCAAAATGAATCAGTTAATAGTGCTGCTCCAGCAGAATTCTGCACTGAAATCCATTTCTCAAAAGAGCAAACAGATTTTTTTATAATCAATTTTGAAATCTGACATGGGGCTAGACATATTGTCAATTTCCCAGCTGCCCCAAGTCATGTGACTTGTGCTCTGATAAACTTCAATCACTCTGTACTGCAAGCAGTGGCGGGCCAAGTCGGCCGGGTGCCCTAGGCAACCCGGCGATTACACCGACCCCACCGTTTGCGCATGCGCAGCGGACGCGATGCGCAAGTTAGCATGCGCCTGGGACACGCAAGATACTGTATGTATAGGTGAGCAGGCAGAAGAAGAAAAAACTGCTGTCACTGCTTTTGGAACAAGGGGACGGCGTCGGAAGAGGTACGTGCCTGGCGCCCCTCTACCTTTGCGCCCTAGGCATGTGCCTCTTCTGCCTACCCCTAGTTCCGGCCCTGACTGCAAGTTGGAGTGATATCACCCCCCTTCTCTTTCCCCCCCCCCCAGCAGCCAAACAAAAGAACAACGGGAAGGTAACCAGATAGCAGCTCCCTAACACAAGATAACAGCTGCCTGGTAGATCTAAGAACAACACTCAATAGTAAAAACCCATGTCCTACTGAGACACATTCAGTTACATTGAGAATGAAAAACAGCAGCCTGCCAGAAAGCATTTCTCTCCTGAAGTGCAGGCACAAGTCACATGATCAGGGGCAGCTGGGAAATTGACAAAATGTCTAGCCCCATGTCAGATTTCAAAATTGAATATAAAAAAATCTGTTTGCTCTTTTGAGAAATGGATTTCAGTGCAGAATTCTGCTGGAGCAGCACTATTAAATGATTAATTTTGAAAAAAATTTTTTTCCTATGACAGTATCCCTTTAAGTGAAAGTTTTAAAGTAATAAAAATATAATACAGTGTTGCCCTGTACTGGTAAAGCTGCTGTGTTTGCTTCAGAAACTCTACTATGTGATGCAGCCATTCAAGCACAGGATACACAGTAGATAACAGATAAGTACTACTATAGTTTATATAAACAAGCTGCTGTGTAGCCATGGGGACAGCCATTCAAGCACAGGATACACAGTACATAACAGATAAGTACTACTATAGTTTATATAAACAAGCTGCTGTGTAGCCATGGGGACAGCCATTCAAGCACCGGATACACAGTACATAACAGATAAGTACTACTATAGTTTATATAAACAAGCTGCTGTGTAGCCATGGGGGCAGCCATTCAAGCACAGGATACACAGTAGATAACAGATAAGTACTACTATAGTTTATATAAACAAGCTGCTGTGTAGCCATGGGGGCAGCCATTCAAGCACAGGATACACAGTAGATAACAGATAAGTACTACTATAGTTTATATAAACAAGCTGCTGTGTAGCCATGGGGGCAGCCATTCAAAGGAGAAAATGCTCAGGATAACAGATAAGCTCATTTTGGTCCATGGGGCGACTTCCAGGCTCAGTTTACTGTAGTTTCCTGGTGTAGACATTTAGGGGCAGATTTACTAACTGACGAAAATTTGCCAGTGTCCACTTCGCACCCAGCACAACACTTCGCCATGTGAGAATTAGCTCAGATTACGCGAATTCACTAAAATGCAGAGTTTTATTGCAGGCGCCGATCGCTGGCGACTTTTCGCTACCATTACTTCGGCAATGCGAGCATTTGATAGTGAAGATGCGCTAGCGTTCATTTCTGCCTAGTGAAACTTCACTAGGGATCTTGCACTCAGGTTAATTTGCATAGGGCGGGAAATTTAAGTTGTATGGACGTCTTTATGTTAAATGTTGGTGCAAATACTTACAATTACACTTTCTAAAGCACATGCCCAGGGAACCTTAATAAAGACAATCGAGTTATTCTAATGCCCTACACATGAGCCCACTGTAAAGTTAATGTTCCAAATGTATGGGGAAAACCGGTTACCCAAAAAAAGTTTAAGTTAGGTCTTTTGGAGACAATCAGGCTGAAAAAATGAAAAGTCGCCAGTGTTTTTTGGAATTGCATTTTCTGCTCACAGAATATATATTAAAATTTACTTCGCCTGGTCTGAGGTGACAAAGGCAACTCTGGCGAAAGTGGTAACGTTCGGTAAAATCTGCACTTTAGTGAATTTGCAGAGTAACATCCATTCGCCAGAGCGAATTGTCGTCTGAATGACCGCTGCCGCCTGTCTCTTTCACTAGCGAATTGCCTCCTGTGCCCGTTAGTAAATTGGCGATGTCCCTGCGAATAGAAGCTAATGTTAGCCACTGCGCCCTGTAGTAAATCTACCCCTTAGGGTCTATTCTTTCCTGTGTGAAACCTCATGTCCCCATTTCCTCTTGGAACTTACCTTTAGGCTCATTTTCTTGTTATGCAACATGACTCTGTATACAATATTTTATGCTTTCAATAAAATAATCAGTATAATTTCCCATTAAGGAAACAGTATTTATTTTTCTATTGTCACAAAGACTTTTATGTTCCATCAGAAAGCAGCAGTGTGGCCTCCAGCACATTCATCTTTCCAGTACAATTGTTACCCCCTAGGGCCTTTCCCCCCACCAACCCAACATTTATGGCAAGAAACTTAGGCATAACGAACAGCAAAATATTTTTAAAAAATGTCTCTTCCCCATAAAGTACCCAAAAGTAATTTCTACCAACACAATACATAGTTTGTACAATTTTCAGTAACCTTTTGTATTACTATTTATATTGTGTACTTACACCTCTTATTAGTTTAGTTCATGGTAGCGATGCACCGAATCTGCTTCTGAGGAAGTGGCGTGAGGCCACGAAACGTGTTAAGCCTGGGGCTTGATACACTGTTGCCGATTATTGATTCGTTTTTATTATATAAATAAGTTGTTAATAAAATGTGATACTTTTAAAAGACCCTAACGCTGCCTGGTGTACACGCGTCAGCACGGACAGTCTGGTTGGCTTTCAGCGAGGTTTGGGCGAGTGCTCTCCTTTGTTTGCTTTCTAGGAAATAATTATTAGTATTATTAAGGAACACTTTCCATTTATCCTAAAGCAATTTAGGGTAGGACTACACAGATGTTTGCGGAGCGATCTGTCGCCCTGCGACAAAACGCATGCGACAAATCGCATGCAACGGAAATAAGGTAAAAGATAGAGAGATAGAAATGTTGGATGAAGTTGCAGCGTTGATCCTACGCGACACGACTGTTGAATGCAGGTGCTGCACGCTGCGTCTGCATCTGACAGTCGAGTCGGATCAACGCTGCAACTTCATCCAACATTTCTCTCTTACCTTATTTCCGTCGAATGCGATTTGTCACAGCGCCGAAAAAGTACGTATAGTCCTACCCTTAAACATTAGTGATGGGCGAATTTCTCGAAATATCGTGAATTTGGAAAGTTCACAAAAAAATCGAGCAATTCGAACGTTTTCACAAAAAAATCAAGCAATTCGAACATTTTCACCAAACTCGAGCAATTCGAACGTTTTCACTACAAAACCGGGCAATTCGAAAGTCTTCACGAATAAATCAGAAATTGACGCTGGCGAATTTATTCGTGGGCGGCAGAAATTTGCCGCAAATTCGTGCCAGGCGAATTTATTGGCCCATCACTATTAAACATGATTGACAGGCCTCTGCAGCAGCTATAAATAGAACTCGCCAAAAGCTGTTTATAGAATGTAGTATAATACATAGTGTGCTGAGGGATATGGCAGCTCTCTCTGGGATCTCTTACAAGGGACACGCCAAACGAGCAAATTAAAGATAATGTTTCTTTAATGGGGCATATGCCTGGGAGGGCACTATATCCTCCCCGCCCCCATATAAAAAGCCTTGCTGAGACCATTTTTAGCTCAGTAAGATCAGTGACAAGAAGACACCAAGAGAAATCGAGGATTGAGATCCCTCGAAATACCATCTGCATCCCACCCTCTCCCCTTCACACTGAACCATCTATTTGAAGGATTGGGAGAAATAAAGGGATTATAAAACATGAGTGAAGCAACAGCTGAAGAACCAAAGCCCAAAACACCAGGGGCTGAAGCAAGTGCTTCAAGTGAAGTAGAACGGAAAGTACTGGGTGAGTTGCGCATATTTAGTAGCCACTTGGCAATGTCAGAATTTGGGGACTTTATTGTATGGCTTGTGGTCTTGTTTGTTCCACTTAATTCTTTCACCTGTTGAGTAAATATGGGATTTTATGCCAAGTCTAAGTAACAAATACTCCATTCAGCCTTGTCCGTAGCTGTTGCACTGCAGAGCTTCATGCTGTTGGATACTGTGAATGCGGAAGGACCAGATGAGAAGACACATATAAGAAGTCACCATATCCCATGCTACTTAATAATAATAACATTGCAGATTTTCCAACATTGCATAGGACACAGAAAGAAGCTGGAAAGGGTAGAAAAGTCCACACACACGTGTTTGTTTTACCCTTAGAAGTTCCCAGCTCTGAGAGCCCCACAACAGCTGTCCTGTGCTCATTGCGTCTATTTTGGTCTATACACATGACTCAGTGGGGCTCATTTAACACTGGCCAGTAATTCGCCTGGGCAGAAATCCTTGGCAGCTTGTCGAAAGATGCTAATCACTGATTGGTTAATATGAGGTGCAAATTCAAATTGAATCAATAATTCATCTGGAAAGATATGTACAGAACCTGTCTCTTCTGCTGCCATAGTAATAGGGATGACTGAAGTGTTTCATTAAGTCAGTTGCTGAGGGTTTTGGATTGGATATGGGGTCCCATCCAGTTGTAATGCTGTATCCTTTCAAAATTGAAACATTTGGAACTGAAGTGGACCCCATCCCAAAGAACTAGTTAAAGCTTTCCCTGCACATCGACGGGTGTCTAAGGCAGTAGTTCCTAATCTCTTTATATCAATTTTATCACTATGAATATGAACAATGCATACAAGACACATCCAGTATCACCCCTTTAAAGGAGAACTAAAGCATAAATAAAGAAGTAGGTAGAAATGTTGTACATTATATTTTGGGCTTCTGTACCAGCCCAAGGCAACCACAGCCCTTTAACAGTAAAGATCTGCGTCTCCAAAGATGCCCCAGTAGCTCCCATCTTCTTTTCTGTTGATTCACTGCACATGCTCTGTGCTGCTGTCACTTACTGAGCTTTGGGACCCACTGACAATATACAGTACACATAGGGACAAATTTACTAAGCTTGAGTGAATGATTAGAAATAAAAAAACTTCGAATTTTGAAGGTTTTTTTTGGCTACTTCGACCATCGAATTGGCTACTTCGACCTTCGAATTGAACGATTCGAACTAAAATTCGTTCGACTATTCGATAGTCGAAGTACTGTCTCTTTAAAAAAAAACTTCGACCACCTAAAACCTACCGAGGTACAATTTTAGCCTATGGGGAAGGTCCCCATAGGCTTTCTAGGCAATTTCTGATCGAAGGAAAATCATTCGATCGATGGATTAAAATCCATCCATTTCCTACGATCGTTCGAATGAACGAATTGCGGTAAATACTTCGACTTCGATAGTCGAAGGATTTTACTTCGACGGCAGAATATCGAGGGTTAATTAACCCTTGTTATTCGACCAATAGTAAATGTGCCCCATAGAATAGAAATGTCACAATATAAGGCTGATTAGTAATTAATACGGATAATTACTACATGGCAGCACAGAAACCAGTGCAATTAGAATCAGAATTTAATAATCAGCCCTGTAGCATCAGCTTATATTACAGGGGAACCTCATTTTCTGCTGGATAATTAGTGACGAGCCCTAAGCTTAGCTTCTCAACAGCCAATCAGAGCCCACTGAGCATGTGAGTGTCACAGACACTTTCCAAGATGGTGACCCCCTGTGACAAGTTTGAAGTCCTGGATCATTGCTGCTATTGACAAGCTCAAACTTTAGCCTCGTGCAATAAATTCAGTATATAAAATATGGCATTTTTAACCATATTCATTTTTAGGCTTTAGTTCTCCTTTAACTATCACATCTTTTGCACCTTCCATCTATTCTGTTTCACCTATCCCAATAGACAAATGTACATAATGGCTGTCAAAGGTGTTTTCACAAAATATTAACTTATACCAGTGGTTTATAAACTGTGGAGCTGCCCCCTATTGGCTGGTGGACCCATCCGGAAGACTAGTTAAGTTGAGATTGTGGAGAATGTCTGTTTTCTCTCCTTGATTCTCCTGAAAAAAAACATTTTTTTGTATTACATTGTGGGTCAATAATTATTTGCCATAGATTTTCATGGAACTGTGGCCGAGTAATGTTTGTCACCTTGTTTGAACTAGGGGGAAACCTAAACAAACGTTTGTCCTTAAAAAGGGTCCAGCTGACCAGATTCAACAGTTGGTCTTGATCATGTTTCGTAGCTGTGTGACTGCTTGCCAAATACTAAACATATGTATGTAACATTTAAAGGGGAACTCCAAACCAAAATTTGATAAAGAGTCCCACATAACACAAAAACCCCTAATATACCCATCACAGTTACCTGTTTCTTCAAAAAGGATTAATAAATGCCATTTTCTAGGCTGCAATCCAGCTGTTTAAACCTGTTCATCTTTGAGATGGCTTTTAGTATGATGTAGAGAGTGATATTCTGAGACAATTTGCAATTAGTTTTCATTTTTTATTATTTAAGGTTTTTGAGTTATTAAGCTTTTTATTCAGCAGCTCTTCAATTTGCATTTTGAGCAATCTGGTAGCCAGGGTCCAAATTACCCTAGCAACCATGCACTGATTTCAACAAGAGACTGGAATATGAATAGGAGAGGTCTGAATAGAAAGATGAGTGATAAAAAGCAACAATAACAATTTTTAGCCTTACAGAGTATTTGCTTTTTAGAAGTGGTCAGCGACCCCCATTTGAAAGCTGCAAAGAGTCAGAAGAAAAAGGCAAATAACTATAAAACTTTAAAAAAAATTAATTATGAAAACCAATTGAAAAGTTGATTGGAACTGGCCATTCTATAACATACTAAAAGTTACCTTTAAGTTGAACCACCCTCTTTTTGCATCATTTGGAATCCTGGCAGGGAAGGAGGGACTAAACACTGATGTTACAAATTGTAACGACTTCTCCACAGCTTACAGACAGCATGCAGGAACTACATAACCCACAATGCATTGCACTATGATGTTCCATTTAGGGATGCACCGAATCCACTATTTTGGATTAGGCCGAATCCTTGGCGAAGGAACACAGAACCAAATCCTAATTTGCATATGTAAATTAGGGCTGGGAAGGGGAAACATTTTTTACGCAATTTTTCACGCAATTTGCATATGTAAATTAGGGTTCAGATTCGATTAGGCCGGGCAGAAGGATTCAGCCAAATCCTGCTGAAAAAGGCAGAATCCTGGAATCGGTGGATCCCTGGTTCCATTCCTTATTGAAATCACATGTGCAGGGAATTGTGGGGTTTGGAGGATGCAGGCTGAGGACAGATGGCTGTTAATACAAAGTAACAGTAGTCAGTCAGCTCAGCAAAGTAGTCAGACAGATCAGCAGAAGAGCAGGGGGCTAGGCTTAGAGAACTGTCAGAAACCATTAAAAATCATGAAAAGTCTGCATTTTTTTTAATTGATGTATATTGCAAAGTTGCTTGAAATTATGTTTACTTTTCAAAAAGCTTAAGTGATGTTTTTGTTTCCCTTTTGTAAAAAAAAAAAAATCAAACCACTGCATTTGAATAGCATTATTTTGGTGTGAAACTTAGGAACTATTTTTTCTTTTTGACCCTTTTTAGCTACTAAAGTCCAGGGAACTGTGAAATGGTTCAATGTGAGAAACGGCTATGGGTTCATTAACAGGTAGGTTCTATATATTGTTTTTTTTAAAAGATATGTTATTTGTTTTAGCTTGATTGGTTGGAGTGTTAGGTTTTTTTAAAGGTTAGCCAATGACTGGAAGACTGCATTAATGAAATAGGACATAGGTTTCCTAAAAGGGTACATAATGGATTAAGCGAAACTTGTGCTTGCAAATAGGAGGCTTAGGCTCTGAATCCCCACACACATCAGAAGTTAAAAAGCTTTGATCCATTAAAGGGGCGGTTCACCTTTAATTTAACTTTTGTTATAGTCTAAGCAACTTTTCAATTGGTCTTCATTATTTATTTTTTATAGTTTATGATTTATTTGCCTTCTTCTTGTGAATCTTTCCAGCTTTCAAAGGGCCCTATCTAAAAAAAACAAATGCTCTGTAAGGCTACACATGTATTGTCATTAGGGATGTACCGTATCCAGGATTCAGTTCGGGATTCGGCCTTTTTCAGTAGGATTCGGATTTGGTCGAATCCTTGTGCATGGCCAACCGAATTTGCATATGCAAATTAGGGTTGGTAGGGAAATCACATGACTTTTCATCACAAAAGAAGTTTTTTTTCCACCTTTTCCTTTCCTGTCCCTAATTTGCATGTGCAAATTAGAATTCAGTTCGATTCAGGGATTTGGCCGAATCCTAAATAGTGGATTTGGTGCATCCCTAATTGTTATGGCTACTATTTATTATTCCTCTATCTATTTAGGCCTCTCCCATTCGTATCACAGTCTCTTATTCAAATCAATGCATGGTTGATAGGGTCATTTGGCCCCTAGCAATCAGATTACTGAAAATGCAAACTGGAGAGCTGCCGAATGAAAAGCTAAATAACTCAAAAACCACAAACAATATAAAATGAAAACCAATCGTCTCAGAATATCACTCCCTACATCATACTAATAATTGAACACTAGCTTGGGGACCATACTGTACCTTTTATATATGAAAGAAAACAATGATTCACCTGAAAAAGCAGAAACAACCAGCTTGATGAAGCCTGTAGATCAAAGGTGTTACACCAAGGGGGTTATTTATCAAAGTCTGAATTTATCTCAATATTTTCTGCTACAAACTCCGATCAAATCCACCTGGGTTTTTTTTGCGCTTATTTATTATTACATTTCCCGGAAATTTGCTTTGCGGTGAAAAAAAGGATTTTCACGTTTTTTTCCAGATCTTTCATTCGATTTTCACAATGTTGTTGAACATTTCACCCAAAAACTCAGATTTTTGTCTGAAATTTCATGAAACCCAGCACACATCAAAAAATTATTGGGGCTTCTCCCATAGGCGGATTTTCAATAAGGCTTGGGGAGGCTAAGCCTCCCCAAACCTGTCTGGCACCCTAATAAAATTTAAAAAAAAACTTGCTCCCTTACTGACCTGCGCTGCGCTGCTATTTTAAAAGGAGTGGAAAGCTTACTGCAGTCCTTCCCGGTTCTGCTGCAACCAGCTGTGCTCTGATTGGATCATTCTCCTCATGACTCCTCCAATCAGAGCACAGCTCTCTTGACAGACAGTAAAATGTACCAATTAAGGCTACAGATGTAGGTGGGGCTGGAGAGATCTTATCTTATTGAAGGGACTGTAGAAACGATGTGTATGCTGTAACCTTTGCCAAAGCACCGCACTAGCTCATGTGCTGCAGATTTCATCCCACTCTCACAGTTCTAAGGTACTATACTGTTTACCTTCTGAAAGCTGCCTCACTTGCTGGATTTAACATTTTGTCACCTAGCATCAGTAATATTCCTATCACCCTTGCAGTAGTCCTAAATGAACTCTTTTCCCCTGAAAAATTTTTTTTTGCGTTTTTTTTGTCATTGTTTTGTTAATTTTTGGTTAGTTAAGGCAGAGTTCTCATGAAACTGCATGGATGGGCTATAACCCTATGTTTCAGCGTAGCGTGACAATGTGTGTGTGTGGGGGGGGGGATCTGAATGTCGGGCATCAGTACCCACTGTATATAATATGTCTGGGTGCCTACCTACTGCTTTTCACTGTATGCATCTCACTGCATATAAATGTATGGGGTGTCACTGTCCATTGCATCTCACTGCATATAATGTTCCTGGGGTATCTTCCTGTCAGTAAAAAAAAAATTCATTTAAGCTAACTTACCTAGGACACAATGCTAGGTGGTTCGCATTTCAATTAACTTTTAGTATGTTATAGAATGGCTAATTCTAAGCAACTTTTCAACTGGACTTCAAAATTTATTTTAAATAATTTTTTAATTATTTGCGTTCTTCTTCTGACTCTTTCCAGCTTTCCAACAGGGGTCACTGACCCCATCTAACAACAAATGCTCTAAGGCTACAAATGTATTGTTATTGCTACTTTTTATACCTCATCTTTCTATTCAGGCCTCTCCTATTCATATTCCAGTCTCTTATTCAAATCAATGCATGGTTGCTAGGGGAATTTGGACACTAGCAACCAGATGGCTGAAATAGCAAACTGGAGAGCTGCTGAATAAAAAGCTAAATAACTCAAAAAAAATGAAAACCATTGCAAATTATCTCAGAATATCCCTCTTTACATCATGTTAACAGTTAACTCAAAGGTGAACAACCCCTTTAATGTGCCAACAGTTTATACTTTTTTTTAGCCCTTAGGGTTAAAAAATATAGTAATTGTTGCAGTGTTTGATTTAGGCTGAGAACCCATACAAACAAACCAGATTTCAGTCTACAGCACATTTTCAATTTAAAAACGATTTAAATTTAATACTCCACAAAACGATGTCCCCTTTATTAGAATTAAGGGGACTAACTGTGAACAAAGACAGATGGATAACCCCTTTTATGTAACCTCAGTTGGAATCTCATGGAAGTGCACGCGTTAGTACTTTTACATCCTGAGCATTTTAGAAAAGCACTACCACTACCAAAAGCACTATCACCTGCACTTCTGCACAGTTTTCCTGAAAGTTAGTAGACACTGCTTGAAGTGATTTGGGGGAGGAACAATAATTTTTACGCCAACAGATCAATGTCTGAGATTAGCTTTAGGTCCCTCTTTAGCCTCCCCAAACAAAAAATTCACCCTCCGCCTATGGCTTCTCCCATTGACTTATATGCAATCTCGACCGGTCTGAGATGCCGGATTTTCGGATTCGGACATTTCCATCCTCGGGGTTTAATCAATTCTGAAAAAATAGTGATTTTTTTAAAAATCCGACTTTATAAAAAAAAATCTAAAAATTTTTCGTGATTTTTGCATTCAGAGTTTAATAAATAACCCCCCAATTATGTGCTTTTGACTGTCTTGTATTGACATTACAGGAATATAGTGGAGAGTCTATAGAAAATATATTCTACATAAACATTTAAACAGGTATCAATGACCTGAAAACAAGAGAGACATTGTCTACATTCAAGTAAAAAACTGTCCAAAATCATAAGTATAACCAGGGTCGGACTTGGCCTGCGGGACACCGGGAAAAAACCCAGTGGGCCCTGCGGCGCCTAGACCTGCTCCCTGATCAGCTAGCCCCAGGGGTGCTTCGCAAATGAGGCGAGTTGAGGCTGTCGCTCAGGCAGCAGCGCCCCACTAGGTACCAGGGGCAGCAAAAATGCTGCTCCTGGTACTTTAAGAGCGAATTTCCGGGGGAGGGGGGGCAGCAGCAATTGCTGCTGCCTCAGGCGGCGGAGGGGCCAGGATCGCCCCTGGCTGCCCCTTTAAAAAACTAAATGGGCGCAGCCGGGGCCCCGGACGTTTGGAAGCCGGTGGGCCCCCAATGGTCCAGTCCGACCCTGAGTATAACCTTTGAGTGAATGTGTCGGTAGGTAAGCAAGATCCTCTGTGCTGCATATTAACAGTCACTTCTGAGATCAGAATTGGATCCCAAAGTATGAACATCATGCCTATAAACTCAACCTAAGCTATTCAGCCTTGAGCTCTGGTTTCAGCAAAGCTGCTTGCTATAAATCTTATGAACAGAAATCAGTTCACATCAATAGAAGACAGAGGATATACAAGTGTCTGCAGACAGCAAAAGCTTTTTCTGATCGAAAGACACTGAGAACGGCTTTAAAAGTCAGAATAATAAGTGGCTGAAAGTGCAAACTGTAAAACTCATGCAATGGCTAAAACCATTTAAATGTAATTAAATATAAACTACCAGGCTCATTAAAGGAGTGGTTCACCTTTAAATTAACTTTTAGGGGGTTATTTATCAAAGTCCGAATTTATCTCAACACGTTCTGTCCGATTTTTTCGGATTTGGGCTTTTTGCAGCATCGAAGTATAATAAATATTTTTATTATACTTTTTTCTTTTTTTTCCGTCTAGAAATTCAAGTTTTTGCCCAAAAAAACCTACACCAGAAAATAAAGTTTAGTAAATAACCCTTAATCTTTTTGGGGTTGAAGTATTTATTGAAAGCGGGGGGACACTACTCAATCATTCAGGTTTAAATAAACAAGAGGACATAATACTAAACATTTATACTAAATATTGCATCTACGGGGAATGTACACTTCCACGCTCCCTTGTTTCGTCATCCTTTTAAAAAAGCTTCTCATACAGGTATGGGATCTCTTATCCAGAAACCTTATATCCAGAAACCTCCAAATTACCAGAAAGTCATCTTCTATAAATCCATATTGTTGGCAAAACAATGCTATTGTATAAGTGATTTCTAGCAGAAATAAGTTATGGTGATTACCAAACACCCCTTAAAATCTAAAGTTAAAGGATAAGTAAACATTTAAAATAAGTGAATGTAAAATTGATGATGGTGCTATTCTAAGCACTTTTGTAATTTACATTCATTATTTATTTTCTTTTTATTCCAAGATATTAAGAGATACATATACTGTTAATATGAATGAATTTTGTTACAACAGCACCACCTGTTGGTCATATTCCCACCAGTCTGACCACCAAGTAGTCAAGGAAGGTGTCAGGAGAAAGAAAGAGGCTGCTCTGATGTTCTTCTGCTTAGGAAAGATCTGAGAAAGGTTTCTAATTTTTTTCCTAAGCAGAAGAACATCAGAGCAGCCTCTTTCTTTCTCATGACAATTTCCTTGACTACTTTGTAGTCAGACTGATCTGAAACTGACCAGCAGGTGGTGCTGTTGAATCAAAATACATTCGTATTAACTATGAATGCTTTTATAAAAAAAAAAAAAGAATTTAGTTTTCATGTTTAATTTGAAAAGGACTTTTATTATACAGCGTTTTATGTCTGGGTGACCGGTCCACTTTAACCTAAAAAAAAGTTCCACAATGAAGTTCAAAACATAGGAAGCACTTGTTTGATTTTGCTCAGATCTGAACATTTACCCCAGGGTTTGGCATCCCAGCACTTCTTGTAGGATTCAGCCGAATCTTTCATTCATAGCCAAACCAAATCAGAACCATAAAACTCATGTGACTGGACAATTAGGGTATGCTTATTACAGTTCAGATTCAGGCCAATCTCTTGCCGGGAATTCAGTATTAGGCTGGATCCAAAAATGATGAGTTTAGTACATGACTTTATTTAAATTATTTTTCTGCCTTGTTACGCACAGCTTCATCACACCCCTTTCTCTTTATAGGAATGACACCAAAGAAGATGTCTTTGTCCACCAGGTTGGTGTCAAAAAACAATAACTGTCTTTGTGTATTTTGTATTTAGATTACAGTGCTGCATAGTAATACATAAATGTACCAGTGCTTGAAGACATGAATATGCAAGTGCTTGAATAGAGTCACACTGGATAACATTAAATAAAATATTATTTAGAAGAGCAGAATTTATCTGCTGGGTATTCCGTTCCCCTTTTTTTTCAGGCGTCTTAATTTTCCCAATGCATTAGTCATGATTAGCTAAAATAGTGCGACATCACCAGGCCAATCTGTCAGCCAGTAACTTAAAACGGGAGTCACTGTTGCCCCAGTTGTTAAGCAGTCAGAAGAAAGTTATGATGGGTCAGTAGGAGCAGGCAGTGAATGAGCTCACAAGGATGGGGAAAATACTTTTGCTAGATAGAAATGTTGCTGGAGAGTATTTACTTCCAAATAGGTGACGGAGGAAGGATACTGTATAGGGGGTACAAGCCACAACCCTGCACGCTACATTTTTCATAATGCAAAATAAATTGGCAACCGTGATTGGAAAAAGGGGACCGGTGTTATGTTTGCTTTATCTTATAGTTACCTGTATAGATTAGGTTTTCTCTCTAAATAAATCAGTTGCTGCTAAGACAGCAGTATCTAACTATTGCTTTATTACTATCTTGATTTAGCAGGGGTTACTCATAATATATTTAATGCAAGTTCTGGCACTGCCATACAGGCAAGGGTTCTCTTATCTGGAAATCAGTGTCGGACTGGGGCCCACTAAGGCCATTATCGTAGGACCCACCACCCTAGTCACAAAGGTCCCCACCACCTTTTAAACCTGCCCCACTGACTATCTCATCTTGCTGTTAGTGTAGGGTCCATTAAACTACTAGCCACTGGCAAGCTGACCCTGTAGACTGTAGGTAGGCAGTAAACCTTGGGAAATGGGACCATCAGGATTTCTCACAATGTCCCACCAGCCCATTTCTACCCTGCTGAAAACCCTAATAGTGATTTGTGGTTGTCAACCCTAACCAACAAAACCTTAACCCGTATCCAATCATAACCCACAAAATGTTTCCATTAGGATTTGCACCCAATTCATGACGACTTCCTCCTGCTCTGTATGCTACTTCTACATCTTTGGTCCCAACACTAGGAATCTTTGTTGACAACCCAATCTTAAGGAAAATGTTGTAGCCTTCTTGAATGGTCCTCTAAATTACTGAAAGACCCCTTTATTATAGCAAATAGCGGTATTAAGTTCTACATTAGGCAGCGAATACTGTATTTGTCAATTCTACCAAAACTCCTACTTTCCACAGCATAATACAAAGTGTATTTCTTGGCCCACAGACCGCAATAAAGAAAAACAATCCTCGCAAGTACCTACGGAGTGTAGGGGATGGAGAGGTGGTGGAATTTGATGTTGTTGCTGGAGAAAAGGTAGGTTTTAGGTTTCCAGCAGAGCTGAAATAGATAATTTATTGTAATACCTTGGGATTATATTTACTGAAGAATCATCTGTATGGGCTGCTGAGGGCCTCTGAGTCCAAACAAATATGGCATCATCTATGTTGGTGCTTCTGCCATGTTCTTTATCGAGACACATTAGGATATAATTCTGAATATATCTGTGTGCATCTAGCAATAATCAGGCCAAGGTGTACATGTTTTTGGTTCTCGCTTTAGTTTCAATAAATATAGGATGTTGATCTTGGGGTCAAACTACAACATTTATGTAGATATCAGTGACAGGTATGTATATCTATATATTCAGGCAACTTAGATCTTTAATTATTATATATCATTGTATAGTGAAACCTTCCTGATTATTACATCCCCTGATTTTTAAGTTTTCCTTAATTTTACATTGTATTTTTTATGGTTCCACCAATATATAATGCATAATGCTGGTCCCTATAAAAATGTAAAATGAGGATTCCATAGTAGAAAATACATGGAGATTTCCACTATAAATCACCTTGGTACCTATATTGAATTCGAAAACCAATGAAACATGGTTCTTGTAAATATTTGATACATTATTAGTTTATTATTAGCTGAAAAATAACAAATATATTGAAATAGATTTTTAAAAATTACTGACAATTAGGGGGTTATTAAAGCTCTAAGTTTTCTGGTTGGGATTTTAAAGGGGAAAACTCAAGTTTTTTGAGGAGAAAAGCAACTCGCACTTTTCGAGATTTATTATACCCCAAAGCTGCCAAATTACTCCATCTCAAACCTGGCAACGTCCTGTAGAAGTCAATGGCAGATGTCCATTTTCCATTTTGAAGATATCAAGGTCTGTGCTGGGAAAAATTTGTACGATTTGTTTTTTTCACAATTTTGTCGAGACTTTTCTTAATAGATAAGGTAAAATCATGGATGAGAGTATGGTTGAGTTTGTTTTATTGAAATTATGAGAAAAATGTAAGTTTTAGTAAATAACCCCCCTAAACGTTATTTTCATTAATAATTATATATATATATATATCCAAAATAAGAAACTACTATTAAACATTAAAAGCAAAACAAGGGTCTCCTATTTATTCTGACATAGCACAGAAGCCCTCACCTAACAGTAATGAGATATATTGTTATCAGATATAAAAAAAAACTTGCATTTATATTCAGCATCTTCTTGTTGCCAGGGGGCTGAGGCATCTAATGTGACTGGCCCAAAAGGATCACCAGTACAAGGCAGTCGCTATGCGGCAGATCGACGCAGATACCGCCGTGGTTACTATGGGCGGAGAAGAGGTCCCCCAAGGGAGGTCAGGAAAGGTTTAGTATATTATTGCATTGCTACACTGTTAGTCACATTTACACTAAACACAGACATATTCACAGGCTACACCTGTAAAAGCGACCTGCTAATGGCTATGTGTGCATTGACAAAATGTCTCCAAGGAGCAAAAATTGGCTACGTATTATCCTAGATTTAGATGTCAATTATCAGTCCCTGTCCCAGTGGAGCTTACAATCTAAGGGCCAAATCACTATGGTTAGTTGCCTTAGGTTCCAATTGAACTACCTCTATGTTTTTGGTTCTCATAATTTAACTTAACACATGAAAACCCTGCTGCCACCAGCACTGGACCCCCCTACAGTTCGCATACCGCCAAAATCGCTCAACAGACGATGCAATAGCCACCACCCTCCATCTGGCCCTCTCTCATCTGGACAATGCTGTTCATAGACTTCAGTTCAACATTCAACACTATCATTCTTCAGCATCTGATAGAAAAGCTGAGCCTGCTAGGATTGAACACCTCCCTCTGCAGTTGGGTTCTGGACTTCCTGACCAACAGACCTCAGTCAGTCAAGATTGGAAACATCATCTCCAGAATCACCCAACTGAGCACCAGAGCCCCTCAAGGCTGTGTGCTTAGTCCTCTACTGTTCACTCTGCTGACGCATGACTGTGCAGCCACGCACCACACAAATCACATCATAAAGTTTGCTGATGACACGACCGTGGTGGGTCTCATCTGCAATAATGACAAGTCACCATTCAGAGAGGAGGTGCAGCGGTTAACAGATTGGTGCAGAGCCAACAACCTGTCTCCTAGTGTAGACAAAACAAAGGAGATAGTTGTTGACTTTAGGAAGACTAGGAGTGACCACCTGCCACTGTACATAGACACCTCTAATGTGGTGATCATCAAAAGCACCAAATTCCTTGGTGTCCACCTGGTGGAGAACCTCAACTGGTCCTACAACACCAGCTACTTAGCCAAGAAAGCCCAACAGCGCCTCTACTTTCTTCGCAAGCTGAGGAAATCCCATCTCCTCTCATGTTTAGCATCATGGTCCTAGAGGAACGTTGTTTCACTGTGTACTGTACAAACGTATATGGATGAAATGACAATAAACTCTTGACTCCTGAAATGCTTTTGAAGCCCGATTTCCATTGACCACAAGCTGCTGTATATACAGTATATTGTGAGAACTTCCTAAGCTCAACTAAGTGACAGCAGCCCAGAGCATGTGCATTAAATCAGCAGAATAAGGATAGGTAACATCTTTGGGGGCACAGAAATGGATTCCTATGTGTGTTAACTCATAAGGCCTGATGCCTGTTCATCATGTGTAAATAAATATAATTAACAGGATAAATCACCCATACTGACATGTGGTTTACGATTTGTCTAAATCAGTTGCTATAAATAATAATGTAGCCATTCCTACTTCTGTTTATTCATTTGATTCTTTATGGAATGTAAATGGCAGGGGATTCATCCGGAGCAGCTGCCGTAGGGTAAAGTCTAAATTTGGCATCTGAATTTTTACACTATGTGTAAGCGAAACAGATGCTAGGGATTATAAAGCATATATAAGGGTGGAGTCTCTGGGAAATGTGTCCATCAAGTGGGCAGATTATGTTACAAGCATTAGGAAAGTTGGTCATTAGCTCAATGTATCTGTGTGCTTTCATGTATATGAATATGCAGGAAATATACTGTATGGCCTGGCTCATTGATCATCAACATGTCCATTATAACCCGTGCCCTTATGTATCTCACAGCCAGGAGGTACAGATAGATAGGGTTTTGCTTTTGTCAAATGCCATTTGTCTGCTGATGGAACTCCATTAACAAGCAGATTGCATCCAGCAAATGGAGACAGACACAAGTTATGATGAAAGACATGATAGTATTTTTTTTCTCCAAGTCATTTTTCCCTTTTGATACTTGGCTTGTTAGCTTGATTACACAGCCTGCAGTGTTGCTAAGAGGTTACTCTCCATAACATTAAACGTATCTATAGTAATAAGTCAAATCAACTGGACTTTGCGGTATTTTATTTTTTCCTTGAAGACGTTTTGCTATTGGTTTTTGCAATTCAGGATGTGATATGAATTGAGAAAGCCCAGGGTCAGACTGGAGCCTTGAGAGCCCACCAGAGAAAGCCAGTCTAATGACTAGTGAAATGTCTTCAAGGAAAAATGAAAATACAACAAGTCCAGTTGATTTGAATTTTTACTATAGATATACCATGACCTGGATGAATGAGAACCTTCACAGAAACATTAAAAGTAATTTAATACGTTTAATTGTCTAGATTACACAATTTAGCCACCTGCTCTTCACTTTTGTGCTTAACCTTGCATAATCTCCATCTACATCACACACTGTATTAAGAGCATGCTCTAGTCAGAAGAAGGTTCTGTCCAGGAGAAAGCTCTAGTCAGTAGTGTGTTTTAGTCAGCACTATGCTCTAGTATTAGGAGTGTGCTTTATTCAGAAGTATGCAATAATCTGGGCAGGGTTCTAGTTAGGAGTATGCACTAGTTAGTAGAAGGTTTTACATCAGGAGTTTGCTTTAGTCTGGAGAAGGCTCAAGTCAGGAATATGCTGTAGCAGAGGACTCTGGTTAGGAGTATGCTTGAATTAGAAGAATGCTCTGGTCAGGAGAAAGCTATAGTCTGAAGCAGTGATCCTCAACCAGTGGCTCACAAGCATGTTGCTCACCAAACCATTGGATATGTCTCCCAGTGGCCTTAAAGTATGTGCTTATTTTTGAATTCCAGGTGTGGAGGCATGTTTTGTTGCATAAAAAACAGGTGTACTGCCAAACAGAGCCTCCTGTAGCCTGCCAGTCCAGATAGGGGCTACCAAGTGGCTAATCATGGCCAACAATTGGCACCCCAGGAACCTTTTGCATGCTTATGTTGCTCTCCAACTTTGGCTCAAAGGTTGGGGTCCCCTGGTCTGAAGTATGTTCTAGTGAGTAGAAGGTTGTAGGCAGGAGGATGCTTATGTCAGGAGTCCATAATTGTCTGACCACCCATCAGTCTACAAGTGCCCTCTGTACCCTCAATCCTTAGCACTGATGCCTGACTATCCCCTAATTCTAGGGGATGTGCTGAATTCAGTGTATCAAGGTGGATCTAAACTGTCCTTACCACACTTCAACTGTACCCAATAGAAGAACATGGCCAAAAATGAATTGCATATGAAAAAGGCAAATGAGCCAGACTGACTCTGTAATTATTACAATACACTAATAATATGGTATTTGGCTTAATTTTAACACAGGGAGGAGATGGTGAGATAAAAGATGGTTTCCCAGAAATGAGTCAGACCCAGCAAATCAATCGTCAGCCTGCTGGCTACCGTCCAAGATATCATCGGTATGTACATTTTACATCTGTATAACAGTGATTGTTTGGGCATATTTATTGCTTGCGCTAGAAGATGTTTTGTCCCAATGTTTGGAGAAATCTTTATATGCACCATTACAGGCACAATGATGTGGGATCAACATGGAATTCCATGGCCTCCAGCATTGTGACTTTTTATGTTCATGGAACTCCTCTGTAACTTATAATATTCTTACATTTTTCAATAAGGGGTTACATTATTCTGCATATAGATAGACAGATATATAGATGACAGATAGATAGATGATAGATAAATAGATAGACGCAAAACTACAAGTTGGAGCTGCTAGTTTACCATGCATCATATTATTTTTCCAAAGACCCATAACTCAACCAAGATCTGTTCCACCAACTGGTGAAAATGAAAACAAGGAGAATCAGGCTGAGATGGCAGCCCCTGACCAGCAACAACAAAATCGCCGTGGATTCCGCAGACCGTACAACTATCGGCGTAGACCTAACCAAGGAAATGCTCCAGTGCAGGGGACTAAAGAGTCAACCAAGGTAGATACATGTAGCATATTAACCTCTGTGTTATTTGATTGGTTACATTTAAGAGAAAGGCAGCCATACACGGGTACACTCTCTAAATGATCAGGTAAGGGTCCACACATGGCATAAAGAAAATGGTGGTGTGCAGCTCTGTTCCTAACATTGAAGGAAAAAATATATATACTTAAAGAGTAGTAATAGTAATAAGGCCTCCTCAAAAAAGGCCCCCAGTCCAAGGGTAAACAAAAGTTCAAAACTTACAATATGGATTAGAAGAGACCCAATAATAATGCAGTAGCAAAAATAATTATAAAAGTAAATAAAATCTTTATTAGGACATGTTTCGTGCCAAATGGGCAATTACTCATAGGCTATGAGCCTAAGCCTATCAGTAAGTCCACACATGGAATGGCTGCTTTCTATTGCCTATTGGAAAGAGCACAAACAATCAGAACAATGTAAGTAAGTAGGGGCTGTGGCTCTTCTTAATTTCCTCATCTGTTGAAGCACTGGCCAACATTTGCAAACTTGCCCGATGCCCAAATCTTCCAATATCCAGTGTTGGACTGGCCCACGGTGATACCAGGAAAACTCCCGGTGGGCCAGTTGTCAGTGGGCCTCTTGCTTCTAAACTTTTGGCCTATTTCATGGTCATTCCCTATTTCTTTATAGGAATAAAAAGGCTTAATATTGGAAGAATGGAGTTTAGTATGTAGAGAAAAGAGACTAGGAGAATAAAGAGGTTGAGTGAGCAGAGGAGGTATAATAGTTTGGAAAGTGGGCCCTTAGTCTAAGGTTTTCTGGTGGGCCCATGGCATCCCAGTCTGACATTGCCAATATCCATAGTACATGATGATGATCCCTGTGGTTCAGCAGGCCATCACACATGTGCCAGCAATCATACAGATTTTGTGTTTTTAAAGAATGTGAAATTAGTGACTTTTTGAAAACGTGGTTTCCTCCATATTCTGGGAAATCATTCAGAGGACCTGTGTAGCCACTGACTAAATTATCCATACACAAATAAAAGCTGGAAACTTGGCCCCTCCAGGCCCATGTATAGGGCCCTCAGCAGGTCCTGGCCAATTAATATCTGTGAAAAAATCAGTTATCCATCAGACAGGTTTTTAAAACCCCTTTTAATTGGCAAGTTGATGTAGTCCTCTCCCAGCAGGTCTCTGTAGGCCCAGTTATTATCCATTTGTATGAACAGGGGCCAGATGAACCACTGTATTGTTGGTTCTAACTTATGTTATGATATAGCAGGACTAGAAAGTGTCGTACTCTACTGTAATCACTCCCTAATGAAAGGAATAATAATTGTTTACAATGTGTAATGTTTGCATCTGATTATGAGGCAGCCATAAGAGGTCAATCTTCAGCCTTATCTGTTGCTGTAATTTGGATAATTAGACCTTAGCAACCAGATGGCTGAATAAAAAGCTAAATAACCAAAAAATAATGAAAAGTAATTGTGAATTGTCACAGACTATCACTCTCTACATCATACTAATAGTTAATTTAAACGTGAACAACCCCTTTAAAGGAAAACTAAACCCTAACATTTAAAAAAGCTCTATTTTATATACTGAATTCATTGCACCAGCCTCAAGTTTCAGCTCAATAGCAGCAATGATCCAGGACTTCAAACTTGTCACAGGGGGTCACCATCTTGGAAAGTGTCTGTGACACTCACATGCTCAGTGGGCTCTGAGCAGCTGTTGAGAAGCTAAGCTTAGGGCTCGTCATTAATTATCCAGCAGAAAATGAGGTTGGTCTGTAATATAAGCGGATGCTACAGGTTTGCTGATTATTAAATTCTGATGCTAATTGCACTGGTTTCTGTGCTGCCATGTAGTAATTATCTGTATTAATTACTAATCAGCCTTATATTGTGACATTTCTATTCTATGTGTACTGTATATTGTGAGTGGGTCCCTAAGCTCAGTAAGTGACAGCAGCACAGAGCATGTGCAGTGAATCAGCAGAAAAGAAGATGGGGAGCTACTGGGGCATCTTTGGAGACACAGATCTTCACTGCTAAAGGGCTGTGGCTGCCTTGGGCTGGTACAGAAGCCCAAAACATAATGTACAACATTTCGAGCCTACTTCTTTGGTTAAGCTTTAGTTCTCCTTTAAAATCAAGGCGCTAATGACTGTAAAAACTGTTAAAACATGGCATTTAATTTGTATATTGAAAAGAGAAGTTACTAGAGAATAAGAAGGCTGACATATGCTGAAAACATTTGAGGCTCCGATGAACCAAACTTGTTATTGTAAGTAACTGTAATTCAGTATAAAGGAGTATTAGATAGTGATCCAGCTGAAATGACCTGGCTTCATTATGTTCTATAGATGAGTGAAACCCCAGCTGAGAAGCCTGTGCCAGCGAGTGAGAAAAGCAACGCTGCGTAATTGGAGAGGCCCGGCCGTCCATCATGTAAGTGAGACAGTTGGTTATGGTTACAGACTATAGTTGCGCAGTCGCTTTTGTGACACATCTTAAGAGCATTTCTGCACTAGTCGTATTGTTGGATTCCTGACATGAGAAATAACCATAGAAAAAGATCTTTAATTATACAAGAGTAACACTGGACACACCACGGATGCTTGATGTAGTTGGTTAGCTTAAACATACTGCAACATATATAGACAGTCTTTGTTTTGTTTAAAGGGAAGTAGCTTTATGCACAAAACGTCTTATAAATATATAGGTATGGGATCCGTTATCCGGAAACCCATTATCCAGAATGCTGCGAAATACGGCAAGGCTGTCTCCCATAGACTCAATTTTATTCAAATACTCCAGGGGAAAACATGTTTTTTCCAAAACGCATCAGTTAATAGTGCTGCTCCAGCAGAATTCTGCACTGAAATCCATTTCTCAAAAGAGCAAACAGATTTTTTTATATTCAATTTTGAAATCTGACATATTGTAAGTTTCCCAGCTGCCCCAGTCATGTTACTTGTGCCTGGACTTTAGGATGGAACTACTTTCTGGCAGGCTGCTATCTCTCCTACTTAATGTAACTGAATGTGTCTCAGTGGGACTTGTATTTACTATTGAGTGCTGCTCTTAGATCTACCAGGCAGCTGTTATCTTGTGTTAGGGAGCTGCTATCTGGTTACCTTCCCATTGTTCTGTTGTTAGGCTGCTGGAAGGGAAGCGAGGGGTTGATATCACTCCAACTTGCAGTACAGCAGTAAAGAGTGGTTTATCAGAGCACAAGTCACATGACTGGGGGCAGCTGGGAAACTGACAATATGTCTAGCCCCATGTCAGATTTAACTAGAAGTAAAGAGATAGGGGCTTATAGAAACCTCATGTTGGTATATTTTAATTTCTTGCAGGTGCAAAATGATCGCTGAGAAGAGACAGACAGACAAGAGGCCTCACTTCTATACGTCAATGAGCTACAATTGCCAAACATTCAGGAGGGAAACATCCTGCCTTTTCGCTATTAGGATAGCATGCTGCTGATATGCTCACAACGAATGGGATTCAGTCACTTACTAGCGAAGGGGATACTATCTATTAACAAATGACTTTGATCCTTTGATGCCAAAGAACCAATGGGGGAAGTGGAATAGGGTATCTATGATTAGCATATATTATGTTTATATTCTAATAAATAGAATACATGCTGGTTTGTATGAACGTGTGTTGACCTTCCCATCTCAGTGGATTCCCCATGCATCAAAGCCTCAAACTAAACAAAATCAACGGTTCATGTCAATGTTCCTATGGCCAACAGGCTATAAAATACAAGATATTGCTATGAACTATGTTACTCGCTTCACAGTAAGTACAGTAACATGTTGCTTTTCCCAGTCTACACCTGCATGATTCAACCAAAAACCAATCCAACCCCGCCCCTCCTAGCTGTTGCAATACATATGACATCATGACTTGACATCATGGCTTGTATAACATCCTTGGTTTACAGCAGCATGCTTTTGCTTTTTTTACATGCCAAACAGAATCCATGGATGCCTTTAAAAAATATCAGCTGGTGTAAAAGAACATAAACTGTGGCAAAAAAAAGTTTTTTTGGTGTTGTGTTTTGTTCATTGCAGTGTATCCTGTCTGTGCTGGTACAAGGGGTCTTTTACAATCAGGGTTAACTTTCTGGAAAATGATAACTGGCCTTCCTATATTTTTTATGGCTTTTACCTATTAAAGGAGAAGGAAAGCTACCAAAGCAGTTTATTGCCAATAGATTAGCCACAATAGTGCAAGCTATAACACCATATTTATTCTGTAGAATGCTTTACCATACCTGAGTAAACAGCTCTAGAAGCTCTCTCTGTTTGTTTAGGATAGCAACTGCCATATTAGCTTGTTATGACATCACTTCCTGCCTGAGTCTCTCCCTGCTCACTCATAGCTCTGGGCTCATTTTACAGCAGGCAGTGGAGAAGGGAGGGGGGGAGGAGCAAACTGAGCATGTGGACAGGTGAACTGTCATGGGGTCAGTATGTAAAATCTTTTTTTGATATGCAATATGTAAAAATAATATGAGCTACGGGAAACTTTTGTTATGCCCTAGGAATTGGGGTAATATTCCATTAATTCTGGCCCATTTTTGACTGGCAGTTATTTTCCCCTAAGAGGCAATATTCTGTTCACATATTGACACTATTCATTAAGGGGTTTATTTATCAAAGTCTGAATTTATCTCAATATTTTCTGCTACAAATTCTGATCAAATCCGCTCGGGTTTTTTACACTTGTTTATTACATTTTTCCGAAATTTGCTTTGCGGGAAAAAATTGATTTTCACGATTTTTCATTCCATTTCACAATTTTTTCACCCAAAATTCAGATTTTTGCCCGAAAACTTAGGGGTATTGCATGAAACAATCGCTGGGACTTCTCCCATTGACTTATATGCAACCTGAACAGGTCTGAGATGCCGGATTTTCAGATTCTGACATTTCCATCCTCGGGGTTTAATAAATTTCGAAAAATTCGTGAAGTCAGATTTTATTAAATAAAAATAACAAATTTTTCGTGATTTTTGCATTCGGAGTTTAGTAAATAACCCCCTAAATGTACTTGCATCCAAACACGTTCTTTGCACTTCCATATAGTTGTGCTAATGGAACATACAATTTGCCTTTAAAGGAAAACTATTCCCCTTAATAAAACCCCCATCTGTAATAAATGGCAATGTTTGCCCAGTGGCAGTAACTCATAGCAACTAATAAGATGATTACTTTTAAACAGGTGACCAGTAAATGCTACCTCGCTGATTGGTTGCTATGGGTTACTGCTCCTAGGCAAACTTAGTGCCTTTTATTACATAACCCCATTTATGTTTCTATAAATATATATCACACAGAATAGCTGATATGCAAAACCCTGCTTCATTTAAATAAACCATTTTCATAAAAATATACTGTTTTAGCAGGAGTAATCCTAAATAGAAAACTGCCATTTTAAGTACGAAGGGCTACCCCCTGGGATCATATGATTCACGGTGCACACAAACACACCAAGGGCGCACATACATGTTAGGTCACAGGAGCCAGTTAATAGATACGCTCATACTTGTCCCTGTTACAGTTAGAGCTGCAGTATTTCTGGTCAGGTGATCTCAGGCCATCAAAAAATGGTGGGTCAGGGGAAAAGATGTAAAAGTCCAATATTTATTTAAATGTATATTGCAGTTTGGTAAGATTCTTTATTAGGTACCTAATTTGCTATAACCTATCAGTGTTCATTCTGTGGGGTATAGTTTTCCTTTAACCTATATATTCACAGTGACAAAGTACATGCATTATTCAATTTTTATTATCAAAAGTTGTCATTAAAAAAGTCCTCTTTCTCTTTCTATATATTTGAGAAATATTAGGTAGTAAAATTGTGTTGTTTACTTCTGTATTTCACACTCTGCCTCTTCACCTCAGTTGGCTGCAGACAAACATCTCTGTCCCTGGAGAATGGAACCTGCAGCAAGATAAATAAAGGTAACATGATACAAGGAGGCCTGTGGCTCTGGTAATGATACACCTGACTATGTGTGCCTGCAAGTCAAGGCGCTGCTGCTTAAGGTGGACTGGTGGCACCTGACCGAGCAAAGTCAACATTTCTCTTGTAAATGGTAATAAACTTCTAAAAAAATTTAATTATGGCAGGAACACTATATATATATATATATATATATATATATATATATATATGTATGTATGTATGTATGTATGTATATATATATATATATATATATATATATATATATATATATATATATATATTAGAATCTTGATAATTGAGGAGAGAACTCAAAGAGCATATTAAATGCTGTGAATATTCTTTTATTGCTGACTACCAATACACAACATGTTTTGGGCATTATAAAGGGCACATAAGGCCCGAAACATGTCGTGTATCGGTCACTGACAATAAAAGAATATTTACAGCATTTAATATGCTCTTTGCATGCTCTCCTCAATTTTCAAGATTCTAAAATGTATATATCGGGATAGTGGTGACCCAATCGGAGAATGTTGCACTCCTACACTAGATTGGATTAGCTGTGCGTTTGGATATCCTACAAGCCTAGAACACTATATATATATGAGGAGAGAACTCAAAGAGCATATTAAATGCTGTGAATATTCTTTTATTGCTGACTACCAATACACAACATGTTTTGGGCATTATAAAGGGCACATAAGGCCCGAAACATGTCGTGTATCGGTCACTGACAATAAAAGAATATTTACAGCATTTAATATGCTCTTTGCATGCTCTCCTCAATTTTCAAGATTCTAAAATGTATATATCGGGATAGTGGTGACCCAATCGGAGAATGTTGCACTCCTACACTAGATTGGATTAGCTGTGCGTTTGGATATCCTACAAGCCTAGAACACTATATATATATATATATATATATATATATATATATATATATATATATATATATATATATATATATATATATATATATATATATATAGTAGGGATGCACCGAACCCACTACTTTGGATTCGGCTGAACCCCCGAATCCTTCACGAAAGATTCGGCCGAATACCGAACCAAATGTGCATATGCAAATTAGGGGTGGAAAGGGCAAAAAAATGTTACTTCCTTGTTTTGTAACAAAAAGTCACGCAATTTACCTCCCTGCCGCAAATTTACATATGCAAATTCAGATTCCATTCGGCTGGGCAGAAGGATTTGGCCGAATCTGAATCCTGCTGAAAAAGGCAGAATCCCGAACTGAATCCTGGATTCTGTGCACCCCTAATATTTATATAAAGAGAGAGTCGTACTGTATATAAACAAATAAGTCTTCATTGTGACTGATTTGCCTATTTTTTCTTTATTAAAATATTTAATAAGCTAACACACATCCATGTTAATGGCAAAACAATGTTATTGGTTCTTTACTGCCCACATTACACAAAGACTCTTATCCATCTCATTACATGAGAAACATGAATAACCCTTAAAAACATACATGTATATGGTGCATTAGGATGTCACCTTTTCGTCACTTTTGTTCAAGAAATGTGCCTATTATACAAACTAAAATCCCTAAGGTACTGCTACTATAAATATGAGGCTATTGGGCATCATCTAGGGCTGATCTGTATAAGCACTTGGCCTGTGGCCTGGTGACTTAATATGGTCATGGGACTCCTCAGTGTCTACTAATATTCTTTCATGTTACCTCAGTTTGGAAAATAATTATTATTATACTCTAATTAATGCCATTGGGTTGTAAGTACTCTATCCGTGGCTTGGACAACCTGCAGCTGTTGTTGTACTACATCTGCAAGTATCCCACCATCCATGAAAGGCTGCCTGCTGTATCTATTGTTCTTTGGATTAACCAGTGACGATCTACAAACAGAGACAGCGACACTGCTAATATGCTAATATATCTGGATATATATATATATATAAATATATATATATATATATACAAATATAAACATATTTATGATGAATCAATTAGCAGGAGCTTCTGCAATCAGCTCAAGTTCAGGGCTCAAGGAAGCTGCCACTATTCGGCACCCCATAAGGACCCCTCTGTTTGGCAGAGGTTTCACAATTTTGGTTCTTTAATTCTACTAGAACTATCTAAACCCATAGTCACTGAGTTCAATCTAGAGAGCTACCTTAAGTAAGATGTTGTGCCTTGATCACATTACCACTGGCTTACTGCCAGCGTGGAAAAAGGAGCGACATCAGGCAAGACATTAACAGGCAAGGACAGCAAGCAGCGGTTCGCAGAATTGTAGGAGAATTGAGGACCAGCTGATGTAATTAACCCAAACTGGGTGGGAAATGTGGGCATTCTGTATGCAGCAACCTCTGGACTTCAAAGAAGACCAAAAGTTCATCTTCTTTGTGATCTACGCTACCTGGTAATATTAGACATTCTTCTCACTGAATCAAAAAAATGAGTGAAAAAGATTCAGCAGCAAATCAGGTGGTCCCGGCTTTGGTTCACACCCTTGGGACCCTGGCTCTAGCAGCTGTCACAGCAATAGCCATTAAGTGGTTCTTTTCACGTAAAACAAAAGAGGGGGAAACTCTGGATGATGATGCCGACTGGCATTTGCACCTGGATCTAATGGCAAAAGATGAACAATGTCAAAAGGATCCAGCTCCTGCACTTCTTAAGGTCAGTAAAAGAGTTGAAGAGAATGGTTCTGCTTGTGCAGGCAACAGCTTAAGCCTGAAAGACTCAAGCACTTTGCATGACAAATGTATGACACAGGTTGATAGCCTAAGCACAGTTTGTGCAACTAATGAACACGACAAGTCTATTCATGAGGACCTTCCTCATGTGAGACCCTCAGTGTCCACCTGTCAGAGTCCACTTGTCACACTGGGTTCCAATAGCAGGTTGGCTCTACCTCAAACAAGTTATGCAGATAAAATGAAAAGCACTAAAGAACAAAAAATGCCTTTTCAGAGGGATGATAAGCCTGACAGTAGGTTGGAAACAGTTAAACAAAGAAAGAAGGAGGAGTATAACTGTGAAATGTCTGCAAAATCTCAGGGGAGCATTACCCAATATACAGATACTGGTCTAGAGACTGGCTTCTCAGAGGGGTTAATGCAATATCACAGCGCAGACAAGAGTTTATATGGAGACAAAATGATCTTGGGGTCAGGAAAACATGACAATGGAAACGCTTGTTCCACCAAAAGCATAGAAAGATACCAGAGCCCCATATCTAATCACAAATCCAAACTTCTACTGGTAGATTATAAACCCCAACATTTAGGAAATATCCAAGCCAATACCAGAAATATTCTAGTGGGAAGAAAAAACATTCCTCATAAATCTTTCCTATTTGCACCAAGAATTGAAAGGGCTATAATGAGTAATAAAGTCAGACCTGGGAATTATTTGGAGCTACCCGATATGTGTTTTCTACGACCCTCCATAAATGATGGACAGAACAGCAAAGTGAAAACAGTAGCTTACTATAATATCACAAGGGAACATCTAAAACGCTCCTTTTTGACTATAGATTCATCGCCATCATCTCCACCAAAAACCTACCCTGGTATATTCTGCAGTACAGAAAAAAGCAAACTCTATCCCAGCCTGTTACTGTCTGCACAAGCTAACCATTCATGGCTCTCAAAATATGACAAATATAAGCACACCGAATATAAACCTCCAAAGCAACTTGTACAAATAAGACACGAGAAATCAAACCATACAGAAGAAAAAGAGAATGCTCTTGCAACGACTTCCCATTTAAATTTAATTGCAGGTTCAGTGCTTGTTTCCCAAGAGACTTTGAGTGAAACAGACAACAATGATATTGTAATGGCTGAGCGGCACCAAGCATTCGGCATGTTGTGTGAAAGAGACAAAAAACTCCCAGACGTCCAAAAAAATGTTAATTATGGTCAAACTAAGACTCAGTATCTGGTCCACATTCCTTATCCTACACTCGGCATGAATGAGAACAATCAAATACATGAATGTTACTCTCATGGAAAGAAAAGTCAGCAGCACGGTGTAATTACAGAAAGCAAACCGGAAGAATACAGTATGTTTAATGCAACACGGGTTTTTAATCGACTTGAAAATAACCCAGAAAACGATGAAAACGGACAATATATAATGGACACCTTGCCAATACCAGAGAAAGATTATCACACTCTTATCACTCATGCAAAGATAATTCCCTCTCAAAGCCTTTCTCTTCTAGAACTTAACAATTCACTTTCATATGAGGAAAGTATTGCATTTAATCCTATCAATGAAACCAATTTAAGTCAGGATAATGAGAAATCCAATATCTCTAAAGGTAATAATACAACTGAACCTGATTACATTGTTCCTGGTACTAGAATGGGAAGTACAATTCCATGTTTTGCTACATATTCAGAATTAACTATAAGTTCCACAGATATCAGTTCCTTAAATGCTAATAAAAATAGCACAGAATGTTGCCGATTTCAGCAGGATACAAATGACAATGCAGATAATACATCAAATGGATACTTACATGGCAGTCAAGAACAGTCTACTAATGTTAATAATCAATGGCAACAATATCAGGGGCAAGACAATGGTTCGTCAGCTCTTCAAAGCACTGAATTTACACTTGGAACACAAACAAAGGACGTTTATGAAGAAATACATGAAAATAAATTTACTATAGATCAGAGCTCAACCATCATAACCGATCAACAAGTCCTCCTCATAGAGAATTCCAAAGAGGCTGAAGCTAAAACTGTGGGAGACTGCACCATGGTAGGAAATATGTCTGAATTCAAATCCCTGTGTTCTTTGATGGTCCCAAGTGAGCTCTCAAATAGTCATTCAGCGACGGATTTTGCCATTTCTGAAGAACAATTTGAACCAATGCAAGGTGCACATGAAACAGAAATATATCCAACCTATGACTTACCTCATGAGCTGGAGCACGAGACCCAAGATGCTTCACAACATCAACAAAAAACAACGCCTTCAAGTGACCCACTTCTTTCCAGCAAAAGTATTCTGTCTAATATTGCAGAAAATAATAATTCATTAAGCCCAGAACCACAAAAAGCAAATATCTTTGATGTGGACATGCCATTGGTTGCAAAGAGCTGTGAAAACATCTATTCTCAGCTCTTAAGACAAAGATTGACCCTGAAAAGCAAGGCCCAAAGTATGATGTGTTTACTGGCAGAATATTATTCCTCAACAGGAGGCTCTCAGACTGGACCTGTCGAGGAAGTATCAAGAGGAAGCTTCATTAGGATTCCTGCTGGACTTCAGGATGTAGGCAAAGCAATGAGGGTTCAGTTAACTCTGGGCAATTGTTTGGAATTGTTAAAGCTAGCGAGAAAGAACAGTGTACCTGAACTCATTAAAGCTGTTTACACTGTGATCAGCGACAATTATCTTCATGTCCTAAAGAACCCTGCCATTTATGGGCGCCTGACGGCTTCTGAGAGGGACCAAATTCTTCAGCTGAGAATGAAGGGGAAAGCATCGCTCTGCATCATTGAAATGAAAAGCATCTTTGAGTGGAACAAAAAGAAACAGGATTCAGCAAAAGTGCATCAGTTTCAGTCTAGGGGTCAATTATATGCCCTAGATATGGAAAAGAACCAATGGAAAATGGTGACGAGTATCCCGGAAGAAGCTTGCCTTAAAGGATCTAGTATATGTTCGATGCACAATTACCTGTTCATTGCAGGGGGCATCCAGGTGGTAGGAGGAAACTCAACATGTTCCAGCAAATTATTCTTTTACAATCCACTAACTGATATCTGGGGCCAGCTGATGCCAATGAACCAAGCACGATCCCAGCTAAAGCTAATTCCACTTGATGGGTATCTTTATGCTATAGGGGGCGAGTGCCTGCATACTGTGGAAAAATATGACCCTCGGTTAAATAAATGGACATTTACAGCCCCTCTGCCCAAAGGCTCCTTTGCTGTGGCACATGAAGCTGTTGCCTGTGGAGGAGACATTTTTATCTCAGGAGGGCATCTATTTTATCGACTGTTAAAATACAGCCCTGTCAATGACCAATGGGAGGAATGCCCTTTCGGTGCAAGCAAGGGAAGATCTTGTGACATGATAGCCGTGGGGAATATTCTCTACAGATTTGACATTCAGAGAGATTCTACAGTTGGCATCTTCAAATATAATACCATATCCAAGAGCTGGTCAGAATACACAGCCATCTTTCCTGGTAGCAAGATGCCCTTCAGATGTGCCGTGATAGATGGTGCCATCTACTGCTTAAACAGGGAGACGACCACGCGTTTCGCAGTGGAAGATGAAGCAGTTATGTTTGAGTCAGCAGTTTTCTCCAGTTTCCCAACAAAGGGTTTAGGTTCTGCTTGCCCCGTTGTGTTGAATTTGACAGGGTCAGTTCCTCAGACCTCTGTCTGAGTGAACGTGTCCATGTAACTATGGGGCAAATTCACTAAGCGCCGAAGCGCCTAACGCTAGCGTCAATTCGCTAGCGTTGGTCATTTTCATTACTTCGCAAATTCACTAACAAAATTCGCTAGTGTTACTTCGCACCTTTACGCCTGGCGAATTTTCGCAATGGACGTAACTACGCAAATTCACTAATGCGCGCATTGTACTGAATGCTACCTTTTACGCTAGACTTCCTTCGCCACCTCAGACCAGGCGAAGCGCAATAGAGTAGATAGGGATTGCTTCAAAAAAAGTTCAAATTTTTTCTAAGTCCCAAAAAACGCTGGCGTTTTTTCTATATTATGGGTGATAGGCTGAAAAAGATCGAAAACATTTTTGGGGCTCCCCTCCTTCCCCCCTACATTTCCTAACTCATGGCAACTTAACTATACAGTGGGCACATGTGTAGGGCAAAATAAAAATTTTATTTGATGTTTTGAAGGTTTCCCAGGCATTTGTAGTGATTCTACGTATTCCTCCATTGAAATTTGAATTTGGTGCCGTATGCAAATTAACCATCGCTAGCGTAACTTCGCTTCGCGAATCAACGCTGGCGCAACTTCGCAACCTTACGCTACCCCTGAGCGCAACTTCAGATTTTAGTGAATTTGCGGAGCGCCGGCGCAACTACGAATCTTAGTGAATTTGCCCCTATGAGTTTTGACATGTTTTTGTTTAATATAAACATTCCTTTTGTTTCAAATTATCTCGAGACAATAGTTCAGAATGGCAATTATTTTTATTTTCCTTGGCAGTTAGGACTTATTTACTAAATTGCACCAGAGGTGTTACCCGACCAACCAATCAATCAAATTTTTGCTTTCAGTTTCTAACTTGTAGCAAACTGTTTAAAAGTAATTGCTGACTGGTTGGTATTGGCAGCTGAAATTGTTTAGCAGATCTGGCTGGGGCACTGTAGGTTATACTTTCCACTTCTGATTGGCTTCAAGCACAAAGCCATATACACCCCTGTTCAACACGATCCTTATAAATGGGTCTTTCAAATGTAGCTTTAATTTGTAAAATGATCAATAATTTATTATTTGTGACACTGAAAGCACTTTCACTTGATCAAGCTCTCCTAGAATAGTTATAGGAGAAATTAAGGACAATGGCACATGGGGCTACATTCAATCACCTGAAGATGTCTTTTTAGCAGCCTGAAAAGATGTGGTGCTATATTATACAAAGCTGTCCCTTTTTGTAAATTTCCTGACAAAAGCTCATGGCACTGCTTATTAGGCAATAGTAGACTTGAAACATGTTTCTTCTAATGTGATTTACATTCATGTCTTTGGGTGATCCTTCAAGTGAACCACATTTTTGCTAAAAACACATTGCTTAAAGATTCCAAAAGTGCCTTGTGTGCCATTGCCCAGAATGAAATAAATTATTTAACGTGTTTACTTTTCCTATTATGTGCTGGCTTTTTGTTTTGTATTATTTTTAGTTTAAGTTATTTTTTAAATTGCAATTGAAAACAGAATCTGCCTGTCCTTTGCTTCAGCCGGGACTCCAGTTAACTTGCAGACTTCTGTTATTCTTCTTCGTTGGAAGGGGCCTTTGACAAATGCCACAGTGAGGGCTGAAGCGTTGATGTGAAACTATACACATTTTTGAGTACCTTTACTACAAATTCATGTACTGCAGATAGATGTTGTTGCTTTTATTAAAGGCAACCTGCACCTCTATCAATAGAATCCTTGCTTGCAACAGAATTGTGACAAAATCCTGGAGCGTGTATGGATCATACATACAGAGCTTGATTAGTATGAGGTTGTACTGCCATCTGCTGAATACTGTTACTAACTACCTTGTTCTGATGTTTTCTGTAGTAGTGCTGGATTAACAGTGTGCATCAATCTTGTAAACTAGTAATGCTTTTGAGAAATAAATAAATGGTGACTAATAATTAAGAAGCTGTGTTCTATCCATTAGTTGAGCAGGGTAACATTGTATGAAGGGTACCCCCTCTCAACCTTTCCACCCAAGAGAGCCTTCCTGCCCTTTACAGTTATTTTAGACCCCTATGGGATACAAGTTCTCTGATGGTTCTCTCCATTGCATCCATACATGTATACACGTGCAGGTATATTATATTATTACTTTTATTTTCTTGTATTTAACCTGCAGTTGCATGATAGTGTCAGGTTTCTTTGTGCAGGTTTTTTTTTTCTTTTTTTGTTGTGAATGAACCAGCGCTAAATAAACTCAGGGACAAAGACAATATAGAGTATATAGTGTAGTATTTCTTGTATTACATTAAACCCTTTCCGTGAGGTTAAACTTATTGGGGGAAGTGTTTAGTTCCCTTCACCTCAGGGTTAACTTGTCTTTTAACCAATCCTTTAAAAACGGTACCACCTTCTACGGGGTAAGAGTGAATACTCACAAACGTTCAAATGAGTCGCTAGCATTGATACATAGTTGCTCCACAGTTGCAGGATCGATAGGCTCTAAATATCGTGTATTTAATATATATTTCGTAATAGTGACATGCAGGTTCGGATTTCCCTGACCCGCACCCGACCTCCAACCACCCGTGCCTCGCTTCTGGGTTCCTTTTACAGACCCGCATCGCCCCGCCGATGTCGTCACAAAAGGGGCGGGCCAAGCAGGCACAGTGTCTATAAAAGAACCTGAAAGTCGTAAGCCGGCATTTGACGGTGGTGGGCCGGGAGAGCAGAAGAAGAGCTCAACCCGCACCCGACCCGCAGAGAAGAGTGCGAGGTTGGTGCGCACATAACTATTGTGTAAGTAAAAATTGCACTCACATATTTACACTTTAGCAATGTCGGACTGGCCCACCGGGATACCAGGAAAAGTCCCGGTGGGCCCAGGTGTCAGTGGGCTCCCATGCTGCTAAAAATCTGGCCTATTTTATGGCCATTCCCTATTTGTATGAGAACAAAGAGGCTAAATAGTTGGAAAACTAGAGTATAATATGCAAAAAAAAGAGACTAGGAGAATAGAAGTTGAGTGAGAAGAGGTAGAAAAATAATATTAAGAGTGGGCCCCTGGTCTAAGATTAATTGGTGGGCCCCTGGTCAAAGGTTTTTGGGTGGGCCCCTGGTGTCCCAGTCCGACACTGCACTTTAGATTACCATATAAACAGTCAGTCTGTAAGTTTCTCAGCTCCAAGTTTCGCTCTGCCAAGTTGGATGGTAATAGCCGGTGTTGTAAGTGTGGCACGCAATGCTGGGCTCACCCGGATGACGTCACAGCCGACGCGTTTCGTCTGACAAGACTTCCTCAAGGCTTTGTGCAGGTTGCATGGGGTTTAATATCATGACTGGAGTAGCCATGTACCAGCAGGACTTTTTGTTCATTGGGGCCCCTTCTACTTGGCAGGACATTCTGACCTGGGGTCCAGGTGACAAATGTGTTTATAATTGGGGCCCCTTTGGGGGGAGGGCCCTGCTATTGTAGTAGTACGGAGCCCCATGATTCCTGATGGAAGCCCTTAGTGTGTAGGTACAGTTTTAGTCATCAAACATCCCGCATGATGTTTGAGATTTAATTTCCCAGTAATTCATATCTAAAAATATCTTGTCTGATATTGTTCTAGTACAAAGCTAATTGAATAAAGTAAAAAGTCCATTCTGCAATAACTGTAATTTATTAACAGAATATTTTCTAAGCTAAATGTAAAAACCTAGAATAGTTATTAGCCCGATTCCTCAGATATTTTGAATATTTTATATGAGAAATGCATACTTTTGTAAATCTTAGATAAACACAAAACAACGGTATCATTGCTTTTTAAACTACACACTTTTGTAAAGTATTTTTTCTCAGATACAGCCAAGCAAGGCAAAGTAGGGCAGAAACTCAGTCTGTGTTTCCTTCTGGTTCTGGTTTTGGCTTGGTTTCTACCACCATTTCTTGCCAGTTTTTCTCTATCTCTTCTCTGCATTTGAAGAATGCATCTTCCAGTCTTTTCATTGACTGTGCAAGTGCAGGATTGGTGCGTAGCACAACCATGTCATAAGCCATCTGTGTTGTTCGAACTGGAACCAAATGTGAAACATAATTGGGACATAATGGTTAATTTCAAGTAAAACGGCAATACGGGTATGGGATCTGTTATCCGGAAACCCATTATCCAGAATGCTCTGAACTACACAAAGGCTGTCTTCCATAGACTCCATTTTATTCAAATACTCCAAATTTTTAAACATGATTTCCTTTTTCTGTGTAATAATAAAACAGTAGCTTGTACTTGATTCCAACTAAGATATAATTAATCCTTATTGAAAGCCTATTGGGTTTATTTAATGTTTACATGATTTTCTAGTAGATTTAAGGTCTGAAAATCCAAATTACGGAAAGATCTGTTATCCGAAAAGCTTCAGGTCCCGAGCATTCTGGATAACAGGCCCCATACCTGTATAACATTATGCTACAATTAAGTGATGTTTAGGCCTCAAAACAAACCCTCCAACAAATAAATAGTTTGTAAATCCTCAAAAAATTTAAAGGACATGTCAACCCCCACAGTAATAATTTAATCAGTAAAAAGCCTCACTACATTCTTCACACACCAATTACTCCAGTCCTTGAAAAGCAATCCGCTATGCAGCTTGGTTGATTTCAGCTTCCTGCTTCTTTCCGCCACAATCTGCCTCTCTCCCCCCTCCCTTCAAAAAGAGCGCTGGCTCTTGGCGATTTGCACATGCGCACTTTCTAGCAAATAATCTTGCATGCGCAGTAAAGGGAAATTGGCTTCGGCTAAAACTTTCAGCTTTCATCAGTGACCTCTCAAAACACGCCTATCCATTTGATCCGCCAATCAACAAATAGCATTGTCCGTTGCTATACAGACTTGCTCCTCCCCCCGGCTCCTAGCACATACAGTATTTCTTCTGCTGACTGCAGTTGCCTTTTCCATAATATCCATAATAACATAGTAACCATAATGTAAAGATCAGGCAGGAAGGACTATTGGCGCATGTGCAATACAACCAGGAAGCTCGCAACCCGGAAAAAATGGCCGCCGGTTAAATGCTTGAAACTACCGAGAAATAAAGCAGTGGTGCAGGGAGCAGGAGGGGAATTTCTGTGCGAAATTAATGCGGTTCAGGTTGGGTTAAGGTAATGTATACAGGCATGCCAAAACTGGAAAAATGGTTGACATGTCCTTTACTGGCTACAGTCGCATAATAAATTTTAGAAAAGAAAAATCTTGACGTTAGTGCTTAGAATTGACTGAAGAACCATCAGTTGACTCTTCTTTGCTCAGTAAAAATGCAACATAACAAAATGTTTCTTTTATCAGGAAAAATTTTTTTCAGCTGATTAAAAATATATAAAATATTAGCAGTGTAATCCAAAACCTGAACATGCATTATAATGAATTATTGGTTGACTATATGGAAACAGTATGACAGCACTGACCCCCTCACAAGGAATAGTATACACCATAAGGTAATCCATGTGCAAACTATTATTCTAATAAAATAAGCAATAAGAGCTGGTGTCTTTATAGAAACTATGAGAATGGGGAACAATTATAAAATACAAGAAAACACAGAAATATTTTCCCATCTGCTCAGTTCTTCTATTTTTCGTTTTTTAGAATGTGTAGAACTCAGAGGTAGGTACTATTCTGCACTGCTCTATAAGGACTCTGTCCAAATATCCTCTAAGTTCAAAAAATAATGGACATCATCTATTCTGAAACTGCCCACCAAGCACTGTATATTGGTAGAACCCATCTTATCATCATTATAGAATCCTCCTTTTCATCTTTGTAGAACTGTTCTCTTCAACATTGTGGAACCCTGCTCTTAATTATTGTAGAGGCCCTCTCTTCATCATTGCACAGCCCCTCTCTTCATCATTGCACAGCCCCTCTCTTCATCATTGTAGAACCCTGCTCTTAATTATTGTAGAATCCTTCTCTTCATCATTGTAGAACTCTTCTCTAAATCATTGTAGAACCCTTCTCTTCATCTTTGTAGAACCCCCTCTCTTCATCATTGTATAATCTTTCTCTTCATCATTGTATAACCATTCTCTAAATCATTTCAGAACCCTTCTTATCATCTTTGTAGAACCCATTTCTTCATCATTGTATAATCTTTCTCTTCATCATTGTATAACCATTCTCTAAATCATTTCAGAACCCTTCTTATCATATTTGTAGAACCCATCTCTTCATCATTGTATAACCTTTCTCTTCATCATTGTAGAAACATTCTCTTCATCATTGTAGAACCATTCTCTCTTAATTAATTGTAACACCCTTATCTTCATTACTGTAGCATCCTTCTCTTCATCATTGTAGAATCATTCTCTTTATCATTGCAAATCCCTTCTGTCAGGCAACTACAATACTACTCAAAACAAATGTCAAGGTGGAGCAGTTTCCACCCAGTATGTCACAGGAGTTTTACATTTAGCTATACTTACAAAATGAAGTACCCATGTGTTGGTAATGGTTACTCGATAATGTTCTGCCATCTACCTGTTCTACCTTGTCCTGCTTTGTAAGGGCAACGTAAGTGCAATGAACAATCCATTTTATTACCTATTGAAGATGTATCACAGTCAAAGGTTTCATGTTCTCAACAGATAAGCAGTCTCGAAGTTAATCCTAATTCTGCCCATTCTTCCCAGACAACATTGCCTGGTTGTGTATGCCTTTTAATGACCCAAGTCAAAAATGTTGGCAAACTAATATTTATCCAGTCAAGTTGGATGCCTGTATGCTACTTTGATACATTTACAGATATAATGGAGAATAAATAATAAAAAAAAAGAAAGACAGGTGCATTTACTACCTGATAACTTCTCCATCTTCTCCAACATGTTCTCAAGATCGTTGTCCAAGTCTCTCAGCATTCTGGACACATCCTCAGAACTTTGAACTGAAGTGTCTGGTTCTGCCATCTAATGGAAGCATGTAAAATCACCAATTAAAAAGCTCCAGCATTTTATTACATTTTAGGATCAGCACTCAATTCTGCGGTAGATAACTTCTAAACTGGATCTAGGTGTATCAGCCGGAACTACGTTGGGCAACCTAGTCACCACCACAGCCTAATTGACTTTGCATCACCAAGCCACCTGAAAACCCAAGTCAGAATTTGCAAAATAAACTTGCTGGCCATTTCATGATAAAATTTTTGGATTTTACAAAAACCTGTAGTGTTGGAACCAAACCAGTCACAGCAGTATCTAAAGGATACTGTATACTTAAAGTAGATACATAGACCTGGCCGTATCTAACTGAACCAGTCTTTCATTGTCAGTCAGAAGATAAGATCAGAAAGATCAAGTTACTATATTATGGTTTATTTGGAATAAGACATTTGAAATAGAATCTCTTGTATGAACAACATTGTATGGTTAAACACATAGCTAACAGGTGTGGCACCAGGATAAGACGTGACTAGTAAGAATAAAGTTCATCTTCTATCTGACATATTAAAAAATGCACTATGCGGTGGTTATGCTTTATATTTTACCCTGTTACTAGTGTACCAGATTTAAACAGAGCAACTAAACCTGCTGCACAGCAACTAAATCTGCTGGTTAATACGGTTTTGGGCTCTGAATTCTTCTGTGCCCCCTGATGTGTGTCACCGTCACCGCCAGAGTTCAGAAGTAGGGGGCAGCTGATTGGCTGTTTCAAGTGTCTGTATTTTACTCTAAGAAAAGGAATGGATAGTTGTCAATTGTCTATAATTTATATGGACTCTCTCTGGTGTAATTTATCTGTAATAGAACCAGGCACAGTGATTATTTTTTGTTTCCTTCTTATCGAGTCATCCTCAATAACAGGCCTGTCTCCCACACCCAAACTATCTTTAGTAGAAGGTAGGGGCTTTTCTTATTGTGGCTTTAGTTCTACTTTAAACTATCTTCTCCTACTGAGGCCTACTGCCTCCTCAGGCTCTTCTGTCTCCAACCACTCCTTTAGCAATTGGGACTTAACACATGGTGGCATCCCCTTTAAAGGAACAGTTCAGTATAAAAATAAAAACTGGGTAAATAGATAGTATGTGCAGAACACTACTTCCTGCTTTTCAGCTCTCTAATTCTGAGTTAGTCGGTGACTTGAAGGGGGTCCACATTGGACATAACTGTTCAGTGAGTTTGCAATTGATCCTCAGCATTCAGCTCAGATTCAAACAGTTATGGCCCATGTGCCTCCCCTCAAGGTACTGATTGGTTACTGCCTGGTAACCAATCAGTGGAAACCAAGAGAGCCGCAAAGCAGGAAGTAGTGTTCTGGCTATTATGTTACACATCCAGTCACTCCAGCCTTTATACATTACATTTTAACTAACTATATTAGAAACATTTTTTATTTTGCACAGCCTGTCTATTTACCCAGTTTTTATTTTTACACTGAACAATTCCTTTAAAAACTAGGGAACCAAACACCCTTGGATAGGGAAGCAACTTACAAACTGCAAAACAGAACCAGCCTTGAGCTGGCTTAACCCTCATGGTGACTGCGTGAAGCAAAGGTGAACAAAACTATGTGTGTATGTATGTGTATATATATATATTGTACATACTGTATAAATGTATACCTGTTCAGAACAAATCTTCTAATCTGAGCATCTCCAGGCCCGGATTTGTGGAAAGGCCACCTAGGCCCGGGCAGCAGGATTTATGGGGGGCAGCATGCTGCCAACCACACCCACATTGGTTCAAAAACACTGGGGATGCACTGGAGATACAATAATTTTTTTAAATTTCCCATGCGCCAATCCCAATTGATGATGAAAATTTGCAAGGATAAAGGGGAGGGGACAGGGGCGACGAACGGCAGTGGGCCTAGGGGTGCCCACTATGTAAATCCGGTCCTGAGCATCTCCTGCCATCTACTTATTTTGTTTTGCTATTAGGCTTACTACACGATGCGTCTTCATCAGATCCGACACGCTGAGAGGAAACGGATGTGACGAGATGGATGCGACAAAAATAAGGTAAGTAATAGAAATTTCGGACCTTGTCGCTGCATGCATCTGACATGACTGACGGATGAAGACGCAACTTGCAGCGTGTCAGATGCATGCAGTGACAAGGTCCCCAAGGTCCTCCAACTGCGCATGCGATCTCCCACTCAGCTTGCCGAAGACCCGGAAGATGGCTGCGTGGAACGTCGATGCCAGAGTGGTTAGTATAAAGTATGGGGCATTTCCCCGTGGGGGGGCAGTTAGGCTGGGGGTCTCCGTGGGGTGGGGGTAAGGGTTTTTTTCTTAAAGGGTTGACGTCTCCTTTAAAAAGAAAAACATGCCTCCCAACATTTTGGAAATAAAAAGAGGGACAAAAAAGTTGCCATGCACAGTGCAGAAATTTTTGACCACGCCCATATTTGTGACCACACCCCCTAATTACCATGTTCATTTTACAAAATTTGGCAGGTTATGAAAGTTTGAACATATTTATGTGTTTTTTTTCTTAGTTATTACAGTTTTGCTAAAGAAAGTGAATTGCCCTTTAAGCTGTGGTGGCCATAGATGCAAAAATCCGCTCGTTTGGCGATGTTGCCAAACGAGCAGATCTTTCCCCGATATGACATTAACAGGCATGGCTATATAGGGGGTAATCTGATTGTTCGGCCATATGGCCGAACGATCAGATTACGACGTGCCATGAGCTCCAGCGGGATTGGTCGGGTCAAAATCAAACCTGACTGATCGACCAAACGACCGATCTCCGCCGGATGAAAGATGTCGGCACACGCCACACACGGTCCGAAAATTGTACGAATCCTCGTTTACGTACGATCGGATCTGTGTGTCTATAGCCACCTTAACTTCTCCCAAGGGACCTGTTATCTTATATTGTTACAATTACTTATTTGCTTAGCTCAAAATTGTTACAAAAGTACCTTATCTGCAGCTGTGGCTGTTCTGGGCTCTCTGCCAAAAGCCAATTAAGTAAGAAACATTGTTTCTTTTTCTGCCTGTTCAGTGCAGAGAAAATCAGGACTTTCCAGTACAAACGAGGGACTGTGGGTTGAGCTGTCAAAAGAGGGACTGTCCCTCTGAAAAACAGGACAGTTGGGAGGTATGGAAAAAATGGTAATTGAAAACCCTAATTTTGTACAAAGGATAATGACAGGTTGGTCAAAACAAATTAGCGTGAGACTGACACTCCTATAGATTCTACCAACAATATAAACTTGCTGGCATGCAAAACAATTCTGGTTTCTTATTTCTACTGCATGACAGCTGAATGTGCCACAGTCACACAGATCAATATGTTCAGCAAAAACCTATTCAGCACAATAATGACGTGTACGTTTATAAGTAACGCATAGTAGCCTCCCATCTGCAGTTACCTCCGATGAGTTTAAAGGAACAGTGACACCAAAAAATGAAAGTGTTTTAAAGTAATGAAAATATCATGTAGTGTTGCCCTGATCTGGTAAAACGGATGTGTTTGCTTCAGAAACACTACTATAGTTCATATAAACAAGCTGCTGAGTAGCAATGGTGGAAATTGAAAAAAAGTCTATATGGCACAGGTTAAATAGTAGATAACGGATAACACCATTATGTTCTACAGAGCTTATCTGCTGTGTAACCTGAGCCTTTTCTCCTTTGAATGGCTGCCCCCATTGATACACATCAGCTTATTTATATAAACTATAGTAGTGTTTCTGAAGCAAACACAACAGTTTTACCAGTGCAGGGCAACACTGCATTATATTTTTATTACTTTAAAACAATTTTAATTTTTGATGTTACTGTTCCTTTAACACCTGTTTTTCGGCACTCCACTTACTTCACCTGGGTGCATTCAACTCCTCAAGCCGCTTCAAAGCCAGCCAATGTGCTCAAGTTCCAAACAGGGAGGAAGCACACCAATACATACGGCAATGCCAGCAGAAAGTGTGGCACAAGCTGGTTGATCCCAGAAAGCTTGTTTTACTCTTTCTGCTGGATTAATGCTGTATGGCATTGCCATACATATTTGTGTGCTTCCTCCCTGTTTGGTACTTGAACACCCTAAGGGGAGGAAGTATATAGCGTAAAACAATGAGAAAATACAGGTATTATGCAGAATACTCGGGACCTGGGGGTTACTGGATAACAAATCTTTCCGTAATTTGGATCTATATACCTCAAAGGAGTGGTTTGCCTTTATGTTACTTTTAGTATGCTATAGAATGGCTAATTCTAAGTAACTTTTCAATTGTTCTTCATTTTTTTATTTTTTACAGTTTTTTTAATTATTTGCCTTCACTGATCCCATCTAAAATCAATTGCTCTGTAAGACTGCACATTTATTGTTATTGCTACTTTTTATTACTCATGTTTCTATTCAGGCCTCTCCAATACATGTAACAGTCTCTTATGCAAATCAATGCATGGTTGCTAGGGTCATTTGGACCCTAGTAACCAGAATGCTGAATATGCAAACTGGAGAGCTGTTGAATAAAAAGCTAAATAACTCAAAAACCACAAATAATAAAAAATGAGAAGCATTTGCAAATTGTTTAAGAATATCCCTCTCTACATCATACTAAAAGTTAACTCACTATGAGGTGAACAATCCCTTTAAGTCTACTAGAAAATCATTTAAACATTAGATGCTGGTTTTAATTCCAATAAGGATTAATTATATCTTAATTAGGATCAAGTGCAAGCTACTGTTTTATTATTACAGAGAAAAAAATTATTCTTTTAAATTTTTTCTGATAATATTAAGTCTATGGGAGACAGCCTTTCTGAGCTTTGTGGATAACGGGTTTCCAGATAATGGATCCTATACCTGTACTGAATTTGGGGAATATTGAGGGAAGGGATGGAACCAGAGTGAAATATTGAGATCTAGGAAAGTAAGGGGGAAGGCAAGTTTGTGTGTGGTGTTGCGTTAAGGAATCTTAGTGACTCTGTGCCGTTTTGCTTCACCAAAAATTTGCAAAACAGCAAAAATACACAAAACACATTAAGGTCATTTCCCTGGTGACCATGCAACTTTTTTTCACGTGACTTTTCCAACACACAATACATTGGAGTCTATAGGCTTTTTTGCGGCTCACCCTGGTGAAAAACGTTGCTCATCATTATTAAAGGGGACCCGTCATCCAAAAAAAATATTCAAAATCCTATTTTATCACATTAGTCAAGCAAAATGAACTTTAATTACACTGTACAAATTATTTGAATCTTACTTTCTTTAGTCTGGGATTTCAAAATTATAGCAAGCAGACAGGAGCCATTTTGTGGACTTGTATCATCTTTGTATCATCTTGTATCAGCCTTGTATCATCTCAGAATCTTGTTTGTGCACCAGAATGGGGGACCCGATGTCCATCCCCATGCCCTGGCTACACAATTGAATGGTGAAGAGAACGGGGGAATGTGGGGAGAGCAGTGACATCTAGGAAGTGCTGAATGGAAAGTGAAAGTAATTGTCTGCCCCGCCGATATGCCCAGGGCATAGAGGAGGGGCAGCAATATTTGATTGACATCTGAGATTTGTAAATGAGCTTACAACAACTATGAATTTCCACTGCATATTAGTGATGTTAAAATTTCTCAATATGAGCATATACATATATATATATATATATATATATATATATATATATATATATATATATATATATATATATATATATATATATATATGAGCATATTTGCTCTGACCCAAAGTCAGAAACAGAACAGAATATACAGGTAGCTAGTAAACTGAATGTACACAGCTACCTGTATAAAGAGAGACAGAGAGATGTTCTCATGTGGCACTAGAGGGCAGGGGAATGCACTGAGAGACAGAACAGTACATACCAGGATCTGAGAGACAGAGCAGTGCACTCTTAGAGCTGAGCCGGATGATGGCTATAACAGCTGTGCATGTTCTAAGGCACAGGTTGGTGCCCCTTATTGCTGACTAATTCTTGCACCCCTCAACAATACAACACTGACTAATGCACTAACATTGCAGGTGGTACTGGTTGTGTACAAACAATGTTATTAAAAACAAAAGAATATTCTTAAAATCTCAATGTCAGACTGGCCCACCAGGATACCAGGAAAACTCCCGGTGGACCCAGGTGTCAGTGGTAGGGTTGCCACCTTTTCTTACCTTGGACCCAGGGCTGATCCTATCAAATGTGGGGCCCAATTGGGACCATGTTGGCGGGGCCCCTAGAGTAAGTGTTGCTGGCTACTGACACACCAAGTATTTAGGAAAATAAGGGCATACAGGCACAAAATAGAAAGGAAAGGGGCAGACAAGGTAAGAGAGAGAGAGGGATGAAATAGGGGCACATAATAGGGGCAAACAGGGTAAGAGAGAGAGGGAGGAAATAGGAGAGTGGACTGGGCCAATTAGTTTGGGGCAGGCTGGGCCGATTCAGCTTGGGAGCAGGCTTGGTTGGATTGGGGGCAGGCAGGGCCTATCAAGGTTGGAGGAAAGCTGGGCCTATGAGAGTTGGGGGATAGGCTGGCTTATCAGAGTTGGGGGTGGGCTGGACCTATGGATTTGGGGATGGGCTGGACTCTCAAAGTTGGGGGCAGGCCAGGCAGCATCATGTGCTGAGGGAAATATTATCTGTGCTGCCCTGTGGTGCGGGGCCCCCAGAGTTGCGGGGCCCTATTGGGCCCAATTAGTCCAATAGGCCTAAGGCCGGCCCTGCTTGGACCTCGGACCAGTAGCGTCAGAGGGGGGCAGATGGCGCGAAGAATCGGGGCTGATGGCGCAAAGAGGTGGGGCTGATGATACAAAGAGGCGGGGCTGATGACGCAATGAGACGGGGCTGATGATGCAAAGAGGCGGGCTGAACAGCATGACGTATGTATGAAGTTAAATAGCTTAATCATACCCAACTTGCACTGTGAAAAGTGAATCTTGTTTGTTTTGGAAAACCCAATAAAAATGTTGGAAATGTTGTGGGTCCATGAAGTGGCGGCCTGTGATTGGTCAAATCTCTCAGGAAGCAAGAGACAGGTCAGGAACCAGACAGTGGGTCTAAAAAACCTGACAGTCCGGTTCAACACTGGACAGGTGGCAACCCTAGTCAGTGGGCCCTCATTCTGCTAAACATTTGGCCTATTTCATGGTCATTCCCCATTTCTATGTGAACAAAGAGGCTACATAGATTAAATACTTACAGTATTATTATTATAGTATTTATATATTATAGTATGTAAAGAGACTAGGAGAATAGAGGTTGCGTGAGGAGAGGTAGAATAATAATACTGAGAATAGGCCCCTGGTCTAAGGTATTTTGGTGGGCCCCTGGTCTATGGTTTTTGGGTGGGCCCCTGTTGTCCCAGTCCAACACTGAGATCTCATTGTCCTTGCTGTTTGAAAGAGCCCACAGAACCACTACATTACCAGATATTATTAACAAAATGCTCGAATACAACATAGTTGTCTGAGGTTCTCATAGGCTTGATCTTTGAAGATCTGTATAGAATAAATTTAAAGCCAGATAAAAACTATATAATACCTCTTTTAGGAACATCCAAGAGCACATAAGCACTTTATAGATCTTTACAATATCTGGGAGAAGAAGCACAACCATTTGTAGTTTAAATGTACACGAATACTATATATGATTGGAATGGAGCAGTGACATAGGTGACACAGTATGGACCACTCTACTAACATACTATGAGTCTTATTATATTCCGGACCCTGTATTAGTATAGAAGAGATTTACAGCAGCTGATAGTAGAACAAACTTTACTTTGGCCGAACTGCCAACAAGTTGAGAGGAAGGAACAGATAGACAGACAATTACCAACAATACAGGATGACACAGTTTTACATGTAACAGCGCCATCTAATGGTCGTACAGTAACAGCCAATACTGTTACAAGGCCCTTCTAATAATAATATTAAGTCAAGAAAGCCCAACAAAACCAATTAAGAGCTTTGCATTTAGCATCATGTTAATTAAACATAAGCTTGCTTAATAATGAAAGGATTTTCAAAGGCTTAAAATGATCTAATACCTGAAGAGTATTTTAGGGTCAGGCTGGGCCCAGCCCAGACCTGCTACCTGAGATTCTGCGAGTTACAGAAAAGGTATGAGCTATTGGGGGTAATGGAGGACAGAGGGTGACTGTGGCTGGATTTCGGGGGGTGCTGGCCTGGGGGGGAAGGAGAATTGTGCAGGCCCTGATGGGCCCCAGTCAGTTTACTGTGTACTACTAATTCGAATATCTTGAGAAATTATTGGGCACTTATATGTAGGGATGCACCGAATCTAGGATTCGGTTCGGGATTCGGCCAGGATTTGGCCTTTTTCAGCAGGATTCGGATTCGGCCGAATCCTTCTGCCCGGCCGATCCAAATCCTAATTTAATGGTGGGGAGGGAAATCGCGTGACTGTTTGTCACAAAACAAGGAAGTAAACAATATTTTCCCCTTTCAACCCCTAATTTGCATATGCAAATTAGGGTTCGGATTTGGTTCGGTATTCGGCCATATCTTTCACGAAGGATTCGGGGCTTCGGCCGAATCCAAAATAGTGGATTCGGTGCATGCCTACTTATATGTATTTCCCATATAAAACATAATCCCAGTACACATAGGATCCAGTTACCCTACTAGAGTTAACCTGATCTATACCAGTAAAAGCCAGAACAACTCCAAATAGATGGCACAAAGCAGAGATTGTGTTGGCTGAGACAACAGGATCTTCTGAAAGATAATCACACTACAATTAGAAGGACTTAGCACAAGCACAGAATTTAACTAGTGATGAGTGTGGGGCCGCAGGTGGAATTAACAGGGACTGTTTTCTATAAACTGTTTGAAGCTTTTTTATCAATTAAGTGCAATTGTATGAGTCTGTAGTCCCTTTTCACTTCTGTTTTTTTGTAGAATCTGTTTCTTTTATTTAAATGCTGAAAAGTTAGGAATATTTCAGGTGGGATTTTAGGAGCAGAATTTCTGGATTTAGATTCTATTGCCGGTGACCCAGGATAAAATGACAATAAGAAATCTTGTGACTCACCTAGTAAAGTAGGAGTGGGGAAAAGAGGACTAGTAGAAGGAGCAAAGTAAACATCTTATGAAAAAACATATTTCAAACTTTTTGTAGTTTGTGTAATTAAGGACCCTGATAAGATAACCAGCGTTCCCAGGTATGATCACAAAAATGTGTGGCGCTTGTTTGCTCTAAAGTCAACTGAACAATCTGTGAGTCATTTGGCTGACATTATTGACTAGGCCCAGAGTATTAATAAACCTAATGTTATTTCCTCACGTGAGTATGTGTAACCTGCTTGTTAGGAACACGGATACAGTGTTGTATGTACTCAGCAGCCAACGTAACTACAGCCTGTGCTCCCTGAAGAGGAAGTGAGTCTAAAAATCAGCCCATTGTCTTTTTGATAACAACACAGTGGCTACCACAGCTGCTTGTTCTTGTTTTATGTCTTTCTTTTGTTCGCGTTTTGTATTAACAAAAATTACAATAACATGGAAGAACTACACACCAGCCTCTCATTTGATATATTATTTGCCTTGTTGATTTGGTGACTGCAAGGGAGATGAAGAGGGAGTAATAGCCGGGTGGTTATACCACTAGCCTGTTGACACGCCAGCATAATGTGTTTAATGTAACTTGCTTCTCACTAATAGCTTCAGTCACCCAATTTGTATTGGCCCCAAAAGCTGGCAACACAACTACTAGATTGGCTGGTGGGCTCAGCTTTTGCATTATACCCTTGCTAAATTGTTCTGAAGGATTGCCAGGCTACCATCAAGCCTGGTCATCTCAAACTGACAGCTCAGAATGAAGAATCCCTTTGTTTGATGCCACCCATGTGTATGTGAAGGAGGCATTGGGCAATGAAGAAAATGGAACTCGTTGACTAAATCTTGGTGTTGGAAGAAAAATGTACAGGTATGGGACCTATTATACAGAATTCTCTGGACCTGGGGTTTTCAGATTATTGTGATTTGGATCTTTGTACCTTAAATCTCCTAGACAATCATGTAAATATTAAATAAACCCAATAGGCTTCCAATAAGGATTCATTATATCTTAGTTGGGATCAAGTGCAAGCTACTGTTTTATTATTACAGAGAAAAGGGAAATCATTTTTAAACATTTGGATTGTTTGGATAAAATGGAGTCTATGGGAGAGCCTCTCTGTAATTTGGAGAGTTCTGGATAACGGATCCCTGTATACCTGTATTCTGTGCTCTCATCCTTACCAATGGTTTACACGTGACATTAAAGGGAAGAACAAATGAAAATAATTTTTTTGTTCACGAATGATGTAGTTTGAGTACAGTAGTAGCATTTTCCAAGATGGTTCCCCGTATGTTCCATATGCTTAGTGAGTTCCATCAACGATAATGAGAATCCCTGAAGACAAATTGCAGCTAGCGCCATTATAAATACCCTTGCCCATGGCCCTTACAGCAAAACCTTACTAGTCCTTTTGGTCACTGAGATCCTCTTTAGTAAAATGACGACCATAAATGACTAATATCGGACTGCCATGAGTTTTCCTGTAACTCTTAAAAAGTAGTACTTATGGGACCTGTTATCCAGAATGCTTGGGGCCTGGGGTTTTCCTGATACGCAGCTTTTCCATTTGAATCTTCATGCCTTAAGTCTACTAGAAAATCACGTAAACGTTAAATAAACCCAATATGCTGGTATTGCTTCCAATAAATATTAAGTATTAGGGATGCACCGAATCCACTATTTCGGATTTGGCCAAATCCCAGAATCCTTCGCGAAAAATTGGGCCGAATACCAAACTGAATCTGAATCCTATTTTGCATATGCAAATTAGGGTTGGGAAGGTGAAAACATTTTTTACTTCCTTGTTTTGTGACAAAAAGTCAGATGATTTTCCTTCCAGCACCTCGGATTCGGATTTGGTTCGGCCGGGCTGAATGATTCAGCCGAATCCAAATCCTGCTGAAAAAGGCCAAATACTGGCCGAATCTCGAACCGAATCCTGGATTCGGTGCATCCCTATTAATTATATCTTAGTTGGGATCCAGTACAAGGTTATGTTTTATTATTACAGAGAAAAAGGAAATTATTTTTGAAAAATTGGATTATTTAATTATAATGTAGTCTATGGGAGACAGCCTTTCTGTAATTTGGAGCTTTCTGGATAATGGGTTTCTGGATAATGGATCCCATACCTGTAGTTTTTGGATGACAGCTCACCTAACACCCAAAAACTCGAACTACTGCATTTTTAAGAATTACAGAAAAACGCATGGCAGTCTAGCATTAGTCATTGATGGTCGTGATTTTACTAAAGAGGATCTCAGTGACCAAAAGGCCTAGTAAAGGCAACGGGCAAGGGTATTTATAATGTTGCTAGCTGCAATTTTTCTTCAGGAATTGTCTCGCTCTACATGCGCTCACTATAAGAATTGTGTCTGTTATCCGGAATCCCATTATCCAGAAGCTCAAATTATAGGAAGAACTTCTCCCAAGTTCAAATAAGATAATTCAAAATTTTACAAATGATTTCCTTTTTTTCTGTAATAATAAAATTGTACCCTGTATTTTATCCCATCTACAATCTAATTAATCCTTTCCGGAGGCAAAACAATCCTATAGGGTTTATTTAATATTTAAATTATTTTATAGAAGACTTAAAGCATGGAGATCCGGATTATGAAAAGATCCCTTATCTATAAGAATGGTGTCTGTTATCCGGAAACCCATTATCCAGAAGCTCAAATTATAGGAAGAACTTCTCCCAAGTTCAAATAAGATAATTCAAATTTTTAAAAATGATTTCCTTTTTTTCTGTAATAATAAAATTGTACCCTGTATTTTATCCCATCTACAATCTAATTCATCCTTTCCGGAGGCAAAACAATCCTATAGGGTTTATTTAATATTTAAATTATTTTATAGTAGACTTAAAGCATGGAGATCCAGATTATGAAAAGATCCCTTATCTATAAGAATGGTGTCTGTTATCCGGAAACCCATTATCCAGAAGCTCAAATTATAGGAAGAACTTCTCCCAAATTCAAATGAAATAATTCAAATTTTTAAAAATGATTTCCTTTTTTTCGGTAATAATAAAATTGTACCCTGTATTTTATCCCATCTACAATCTAATTAATCCTTTCCGGAGGCAAAACAATCCTATAGGGTTTATTTAATATTTAAATTATTTTATAGTAGACTTAAAGCATGGAGATCCAGATTATGAAAAGATCCCTTATCTATAAAAATGGTGTCTGTTATCCGGAAACCCATTATCCAGAAGCTCAGATTATAGGAAGAACTTCTCCCAAATTCAAATTTTTAAAAATTATTTCCTTTTTTTCTGTAATAATAAAATTGTACCCTGCATTTTATCCCATCTACAATCTAATTAATCCTTTCTAAAGGCAAAACAATCCTATAGGGTTTATTTAAATTATTTTATAGTAGACTTATCCCTTATCGGGGAAACCCCCACGTTTCCAGCATTCTGGATAACAGATCCCATACCTGTATTACGTGGTAAATTAGCTTAATCTTGAATAGCTGTCAGTTTCCTCTTCTTTGTCTGATACATTGGAACTTATTTCCCCCCAGAAGGGACTTGTTTCACTACCTGAATTATTGTTCCCTAGAGGGCTGGAGAACTTAGTTGCCCTGCAGCTGCACCTGTTTGCCAAAATAAAGATACCTGCCCAGCACACAGAGCAGGGGTGGGGACTGACACACATCAGAGCAAGAAAGACCCGTCAGACAGGTGTGAAGTCAGTGGAAATCTGATCACAGACGTGTAACCTGGGACCTTCCTTGTCGAACTGGAAACCCGTTCGGGAGCAGCAGAGAACATGCCACCGCTAACAGAGTGATACCTGTTATTTGGGCCAAATCGAGGGAAAACAGAATAATGAGAACCTATGAAAAGCTGTCACTGCATGGAGGTAAGGAGGAGTGATAGGGACAAGGGACTCTTAGTGCTGGAGTAAGCCGAGATGACAGTCAAACACACACACACAGAGTAAAGGTGAGCTGGAAACCCTATGATTGGGGTTTGCAAAGCTGGGACTCTGGTAAAGGTAAACAGTGAGGAGAGGTAAAAAGCAGAGGCAGACCATAATAAAAGGCATAGTTAGTGGCCCGAAAACAGGCTCAAATAGTAAGAGACAGGAGTACAAATCCGGCTTCCCCGTGTTACTCTTCCCTGGCAAGATACTGGGCTTCCTTTGGGATATAATCCCTAATTAAGATATAATTAAAATAAAATTTGAACCTCATTTAAACACCATACCCACGTAGCAATTCTGGCACATCTACACCAGCCCAATACCACTGGAACACACACAAGGGCTGAGTGTCCACAAACACGTCTCGCTCACATGGAACCCCTTTCCTTTAAGCAACATGTCACACTGATTTTCTTGAGTAATGAGCTACTGTAAGGGTTTAGTCACTGTATATGTTTATAGTAGGGTTGTGCTAAATTAGCATTGTAATGTAATTGGTCCCCCGGTTGTGTAATAAAAGTGAATTAGGAAACACTGCTATGGATCCCGTGATACCAAGGGACCGTCACTGCTGCCTATTGATTGTCATGTGACTGCTGGTGTCTGATCAAGACAAACAGGGGGTCACACTAGTTATAAACGCTGAAGTCCCACAAAAACCTTTTTAAACTGCTGTGTGGCTGCACATAAGGTACATGCAGTAGCTGGTTTTACCACAGAGTTTACTTTAGAGTCTGTTGAGAGGAATTGTTGTTTCCTGTTATACAACTTCTTTAATAGGCCAGGGTTTATTTAATGTGTTTATTAATCATCTAGCAGTGAGTACTGAATGCAAGGTGTCTGGGTATCCGCATGTTCAGGCCCGGATTTGTGGGCAAGCCACAAAGACCCGGGCCTAGGGTGGCTCGCAGGTAGGGTTGCCACCTGGCCGGTATTTTACCGGCCTGGCCAGTAAAAATGATGGTTGATCCCAATGTTATTAATAAGGAAAAAAGATATATATATATATATATATAGGAAGGCCAGTATTTTTTTTCAGAAAAGGTGGCAACGCTACACGCAGGCTGCACCTTAAGGAGAATTCAACCCTTAAAGGAAAACTACACCCCCCAAACAATGTAGGTCTCTATTAAAAGATACTGAGTAAAACAGCTCATGTGTAAAACCCTGCTTCATGTAAATGAACCATTATCATAATAATATACTTTTTTAATAGTATGTGCCATTGGGTAATCATAAATAGAAAATTGCCATTTTAAAAAATAAGGGCCGCCTCCTGGGATCGTAAGATTCACTGTGCACACATACAAACCACATGTAAGGTCACATGAGCCAATTAACAGACAGAGTTCTGCCTTTTGCTTCCTCACTTCTTCCTGTTACAGTTAGTGTTGTAGTATTTCTGGTCAGGTGATCTCTGAGGCAGCACAGATAGAGTCACAAAATGGTGGTTCAAGGCAAGAGATGTAAAAGGGCAATATTTATGTAAATATATATTCCAGTTTGGTAAGATTCTTTAATATTTCATTCAATTTGATATAAACTATCTGTTGCTTAAGTATTCATTTTGGGGGTATAGTTTTCCTTTAACTAAAAAAAACCCTACCCTACGTAGACCCCCTCCCTCCTCCCCCCAGCCTAGATTCTCTCCCGGGGGAAATGCCCCTAACTTTTTACTTACCCCTCGCTGTAGATTCAGGGATCGCAGTTCACAGCAGCCATCTTCCAGGTCTTCGTGTCTTCTTCCGGCACTTTGGCAATTCCCGTCTATTTCGGCGCATGCGCACTTGTCGCAAACTGGGTAATTGCTCCAACTGCGCATGCGCCACTCCGACGGTCTCAGATTACTGAAGACCCGGAAGGTGGCTGCCGTGAACTGCGATCCCTGCAGGCTTGCCAGGTCTAGTTTTAAAAACTAGCCAAAGTCAGCTACAAAACCAGCCCAAAACTAGCCAAGAGGCACTTCAAACATTGCCCATAAATAGTACAATATGTGCAGTGAAAAAAAAAGTCTAATGTGAAAATATGCCTATCGAATTTTCACTGTTTTGCAAATATTTCCATGAAGCAGAATGGGACAGATTCGCCTGTCACCAGGGGCATATCCACAGAGGGGGGGACCAGGAGGTATAGGGGCCCCATAAGGCCTTAATACATATACAATTTCAATAAATATTGGTAAAACAGGTCACTCTCTAGAGATTTTGGTGGCCAGCAGATGTTTGTCCCAAAATTGTCTGAAATTGAGGAAAGTCACTGGAAAATGCGAGAATGCTTAAGAGTGACGGGAGACTGGGGTACAGAGCCCCAAATCTGGTAACTCCCGACTTCTACACAAGTCAGTCCCTTTGCATGCTGGGTATTGTAGTCTTGCATTAAACTTGGCAGTTGGCAAATTGTTAAACAGAAACTACATTACCCAACATGCATTGGGAGATGCAGGCTTGGCACATTAGGGCAAGAAAAAATAGCCCAAATCCGTACCTTGGCTAGTTTGTACTTTCAAAACCCGCCTGAGCTTTAAATTAGTAGCCCAATTTGGCTGGAAAACTGCCAACCTGGCAACCCTGGATCTACACCGAGGGGTAAGTAAAAAGTTAGGGGCATTTCCCCGGGTTAGCATCTAGGCTGGGGGGGTGGAGGTGGGTCTACGTAGGTTAGGGGGGTAGGGTTTTTTTAGTTAAGGGTTGAATTCCTACCTCAACTGGGGACTGGGTGGGAGATTTTGACAGTTGTTTAAGTCTATCGACAATGCGTAGAAGGCGTTAGGTAAGTGCAAGTGCGATCGTAGGGGGTGATAGTTGATTTTGGGCGGGTCCATTGAGAAGGGGTGTGCCGAGCGGGTGGGGGCACTTGTGGACTTGTGTAATGTAATGTATTTGCTGCAACATATACGTCCATTAAACTTTATAATTTGCCGCCGTATGCAAATTAACCTGAGCGAAGACCTCTAACGAAGTTGCTCTAGGCATAATTGAATGCTAGCGCATCTTCCCTTTGATTGCCGACATAACGCTAGCGAAAATTCGCCAGCGTTCGGCACCCTGGACACAACTTTGCATTTTAGTAAACCAGCATTGTCTGAGAGAATTTTCGTCTAGCGAAGTGTTGCGACGTGTGCAAAGCCGTCGCTGGCGAATTTTCGCAGGTTAGGGAATTTGCTCCCAAGGGCCAAAGCTGATCAGCCATCCTATATAGACCTATAGATGCAATGCTATTACTGTGGCCATAAACCAACACTAGGCTCCTCACAGAGTGCAAGACAAGTGCTATCCAGTCTTGGGTTAACAGCAATGCTTATTATAAAGCTATAAGCTCACCAGGTTAACCTAACAAAATGTCACATCCGTCTGTCTACAGCCGTTGAGATAGTCTCGCTGTGCAAATACATTGAAAGAGGTGGAATCAGAGCTTGGGAAAATAAGGCATTAAACATTGTTCCTGAATTGAGACGTTACATGAAGACTTTTACTGTTGCTCCTAGGCAAACACGGATCTGGTTGCACTTTCTTAATCTTTATGTAAAAGTGTTACTGCCTTTGGGAAACGCACGCAATTTGATATCTGTTTACAATGGCTGGAAGAGAATATTTCTCTGTTGCATTTACATCTTTATGATTTCTCATTTCACACAGTGTTGTGCAATGTTGTTGCAGGTGACTAGGAGTGTCTGTGTGACGTATTTTAGTCAATGGCCCTAGGGGCTAGGGTGTGTCTGTGTCTTATCAGATGAAGGACTGAGGTTCAATGGCCAAAGGCCGATAAAAGTTGCAGACAGACGAGTCTGCAGCTTATTGGCCCGTGTGTGGTGGGTGGGCGTCCCTAATCGATATCTGGCCGAAAGTCGGGCTGATGCCGATCGGGCAGAATGGCCTCCATTCTGACAGGTCCGGAATTGTGGCAAGGCCACAAAGGCCCAGGCCTAGAGCGGCACAAATTCAGGAGTGGCATGCCATCCAGTCGCTTTGAAGTCAGTTGCACATGCGCAATCTCGCATATTCAAGATATGCATATATATGCGCACGCACAAGGGGGACGCGGACGGGGAGAGACGCAGATGTGGAGGGGAAGCAGAAGGGGAGGCGGAGGGAAAGGGAAGAGAGACACTGAGGGGGAAGCAGAAGAGGAGGCGGATGGGGAGGGAGAGAGACGCTGAGGGGAAAGGGGAGGGAAGGGGAGGGAGACGCGGACGGGAAGGGGAGAGAGACGCTGAGGGGGAAGGGGAGGGAGACGCGGACGGGAGGGAAGAGAGACGCTGAGGGGGAAGGGGAGGGAGACGCGGACGGGAAGGGGAGAAAGACGCTGAGGGGAAAGGGGAGGGACGTGCAGACGGGAAGGGAAGAGAGACGCGAAGGGGGAAGCAGAAGGGGAGGAGGACAGGGAGGGGGAGGGGAGAGAGACACGGAGGGGGAAGCAGAAGGGGAGCAGAGGGGAAGGGGAGAGAGAAGCAGAAGGGGAGGGGGATGTGGACAGCGAGGGGGAGATGAGCAGAGACGGCCTAGGGGCAATCCGTTTGTAAATCCCTAGGGCCCACGATCGGATCATCCCTATATCGCCCACTTCAATGTGGGCATATCATGGAGAGATCCGCTCATTTGGCGATATCACCAAATGAGCAGATCTCCCTGTGAATGGCCACCTTTAGCTTCGCTAACAAGGTGCAATTCATATAACAAAGTACTAAAGCTTTGGCACAAGCCACATTTTGATTAAAGCTGCTGGTATGGCTAATGTCACACATTTTCTCCAGCTACAAATAACCAAATGTGTAGAAATCCCCCTAATCCCCTTCTATTACTTCCAGTGACTTCAAAGCAAAACACACACAAGAGCAGGTGTGAGTGCTTTTCTACTCTAATACACTCCAAGAAATGCTAAAAACCAGCTTGTTTCTTACTAACTTACTAAACACCAACCAGCTTGTTTCTACCAAGCACTAAATATGCAAAGACAACCAGCATGCAAAGATTACAGCAGTATGGGTCAACGAGGAGACTTCTTTGTGTCTATAAGGGTAGGACTACACGGACGATTTCCGTGCAATACGACACGCTGTGCAATAACGCAGGGTCACGTTGGATGCGACAGAAATCGGGTAAGTAATGGCATTGTCGGATGGTATCGCAGCGTTGATCTGGCGCGAAACGACTGTCGGATGCTGACGCAGCGTGCAGTGAAAATTTTCACATTAGACTTTTTGTTCAGTGCAGATATTGTGCTATTTTTGCCTACTTTTGAGGTGCCTCTTGGCTAGTTTTGGCCTGGTTTGTATCTGACTTGGCTGGTTTTGAAAATTAGACATGGTAACCCTGCCTACATGGGCTTTACTCAATCAGGGACTCAGGCAGGTGCACAAACACAATCATACACACACATATACACACATGCATATACACACACTCACATACACACACTCATGCACACACACAAATACACACACTCATACACACACACATATACACACTCACACACACTCACACACACATATACACACTCATACACACACACACACATATACACACTCATACACACACATATACACACTCATACACACACACATATACACTCATACATACACACACATACACACTCATACACACACTCATACACACACTCATACACACTCTCACACACACACATATACACACTCATACACACACACATACACACACTCATACACACACACATACACACACTCACATATACACATTAGGGATGCACCGAATCCACTATTTTGGATTCGGCCGAACCCCCGAATCCTTTATATGCAAATATATATATATGAATATGCATATTAGGATTCGAATTCGGTTCGGCCGGGCAGAAGGATTCGGCCGAATCCAAATCCTGCTGAAGAAAGCCGAATCCTGGCCGAATCCCGAACCGAATCCTGGATTCAATGCATCCCTAATACACAGACATAAATACACTCATATACACACTCATACTCACACACTAATATGCACACTCATACACACACACACATATATAGGCTTCTCACAAGTAGAGAAATTGTGACAATACTTAGCAAACCTACACAATAATACACAATTCATTAGGCAGCAGCACAAAAAGATCTTGGTCAGGTCCAAACACACAAATGCAGAATGAGATATACTAAGTAAAACACACACATGTACATGGCAGACACAGACATACACAAGTCATTAGAAGATTAGGACAAATTTGGAGCTTTCACTGACAATAAACATTAGCGCTATTACCTTATTCCAAGTCTACTGCTGCTACACAAACTGCTTATCTTCCCCTCAGTCTAAGTCCCGGTACAGATGCACAGGGATTGGCTAGGATGCAGCATGAATTCTTCCAGTCTATCCAATCGTGTGCAGAAGTACAATGATTGGCTATACTGCTGGGTCAATCCCTCTAGCCTACCCAATCGGTGTTCAGTTGTACCGGGACTAAGACACTGAGATTATATCTACAGGCAGTGGCTTGAAACAGCTTCAGTTCAGGTCAGAGACTCCAAGTAAAAACACTTGCAGAGTATCCACCATGTGTAATAAAAGCTTATTGGTTGTGAGAGAGAATACAATTCCCGAGTGATGGATGGATTCTGTTCTCAAGCTAGTCTTGATCACTAGTACCTGGCCTTGAGGCAGAGCCAGCTGCTTGGCTGGAAGGGCAGTTCTATGTTTTTTCTGTGACGTGGAACAATATCTCTATGCTCTCCCACCAGTACCTGTTATCCAGAATGCACGGGACCTGGGGTTTTCCGGATAATGGATCTTTCCCTATTGTGGATCTTCATACCTTAAGTCTACTAGAAAATCATGTAAACATTACATAAACCCAACAGGCTTGTTTTGCTTCCAGTAAGGATTAATTATATCTTAGTTGGGATCAGTACACTGTTTTATTATTACTGAAAAAAAGATAATAATTCTTAAAAACTTGGATTATTTGGATTAAATAGAGTCTAAGGGGCAAATTCACTAAGCGCCTAACGCTAGCGTCAATTCGCTAGCGTTGGGCATTTTTGTTACTTCGCAAATTCACTAACGAACGCTGGCATAAATTCGCTAGTGTTACTTCGCACCCTTACGCCAGGCGAATTTCCGCTACGGACGTAACTACGCAAATTCACTAACGCGCGCAGTGTACTGAATGCTACCTTTACACTAAACTTCCTTCGCCACCTCAGACCAGGCGAAGCGCAATAGAGTAGATAGGGATTGCTTCAAAAAAAGTTAAAATTTTTTCTAAGTCCCAAAAAACTCTGGCGTTTTTTCTATATTATGGGTGATAGGCTGAAAAAGATCGAAATTTTTTTTGGGGCTCCCCTCCTCCCCCCCTACATTTCCTAACTCATGGCAACTTAACTATACAGTGGGCACATGTGTAGTGCAAAAAAAAAATGTATTTGATGTTTTGAAGGTTTCCCAGGCATTTGTAGTGATTCTACGTATTCCTCCATTGAAATTTGAATTTGGCGCCGTATGCAAATTAACCATCGCTAGCTTAACTTCTCTTCGCTTAGCGAATCAACCCTGGCGCAACTTCGCAACCTTACGCTACCCCTGTGCGCAACTTTGGATTTTAGTGAATTTGCGGAGCGCTGGCGAAACTACGCCTGGCGCAACTACGAATCTTAGTGAATTTGCCCCAAAGGGTGATGAAATTTCTATAATTGATTTGATTGCTGAATATACAATTTAACTGTGGAGATGGGAACTTAAGAACTAGTTTGCTTGATTAGCAGTTATTTTGCTGAACTCTAAGATCCAGTTTGAGCTATGGGGTAGTTGTTCCCAAATTGTGGAAATAGCCCACCCTGGTAAGGCTTTTAGGGGCATGTTTACTAACATTAAAGGTTAATATCAGGCCCATGCCCATGGCAACCAATCAGCAATTGGATTTAAACAGTCACCTACAAGTTAGAAAACAAAAGCAAAGATCTGATTGGTTGCTATGAGCAACATCTCCGGGGAACTCTGGAGATATTTATTTTGAATGTTTGTATAATCCTTGGCAGAGGCAGGGCAGAATTTCTAACAGGTGTGCCCCTAGGCCACTCACCCCCTGTCCCCGACTCGCTCACACTTCCCCCTCTTCGCAAAGCCCCACTGCTTACCTCTAGGGTTGCCACCTGTTCAGTTTTGACTCAGACAACCAAGTGTTTTGAAGGGCTGTCCGCAGGGGTGCTCCGCCAATGAAGCAAGTTGAAAAACTCACCTCAGGTGGCAGCACCAGATGGGTTGCCAGGGGTGGCAAAAATCCGCTCCTTGTACCTTTAAAGGAAAACGATACCCCCCAAATGAATACTTAAGCAACAGATAGTTTATATCAAATAAAGTGGCATATAAAATAATCTTATCAAACTGGAATATATATTTAAGTAAATATTGCCCTTTTACATCTCTTTCCGACTGGAAATTCGGCTTTACTAGTGTGAGAGGACGCAATTGCGGTCTCCGCACTAGTGTTGCGGCCTCCCCCCGGACAGGTAAGGGAGGCAGCATTGCAGGAGCCGCCTCAAGATTCCCTTTGACTGATGCAGTGATCGGCCGATCGCCACGCCATAGCTTTGCCCCTGATGTTAAGACCCTATCCAGTCACAGAGCTACCCCGCCCCTTTGTGTCATGGCCCCATCCCCTGCCCTGAGTTAAACGGGCCAAAAGGTGGCAACCCTAATTACCTCCCTCACAATTCCCCCTATTGCTGGCAATAGGGACTGGGCAGGTTTAGATGCAGCGATGAGCAGACGAGTTTAGATGCATCGGGTGGGCCTGTTACGGCCAGCATGATGCCATCAGCTCTTTGCCACCCTAGGCCCGGGCCTTTGTGGCCTGCCCACAAATCTGGGCTTGAGCAGAGGTGGGGTTCGCCTGCAAGCTAGTTAGTATAAGCTTTTTGTTGTCCGACTCCTAGATACACCTGAAAGCACCTTGAAGGGCAGTCAATGTGAGATGTGGCATGAGTTGGTGTCCTAGATAGTCTTGGGACACTTGAATAATTGCCACATAATTGGTTTCCTGTTTCTGAAAAAGTTCAACAACCACTGCCATAGGGTATTGCATGAAGATAGATATTTTACTAGCATAACAGGGTTTTCTGCCCAGGATTCCCTTTGCGTCGCATACAAATGAGAAGAGGACCCCCTTACTTAAAATGCTTTTCATGTGGATTCATTTACCTGGCTCTACATATGCTGATCAGAAAACCAACACTGAATTTGAATCTGATCAGCTAACTACATGGTCAATAAATTTGGTCAAACAATGTAGGCCCATCAAAGGTTGTGCACATTGTATTTATATTGTTGGGAAAGCCACGGCTTACTGTACCCTACATTCTCCCTGGCTTTTGCTCGCAACTCTCCTTCTGCTCCTGCCTCATTTATTTTGGGTTAATGTTATGGTATCAGTCCTGGCAGCATTCAGCTATTAAATCTAGAAAGAGTGTTTAAATAACAATAATCCTCGCTCTTTTAAAAACCTCAAGCAAATGCCATATGTCTCATACTTTATTGACTTTATCCTTGTCCAATAATTTTTTACCTGTCTATTTGTTAAGTGAATATTGAATGCAGCTATGTTTGAATTCTTTTTATTCTGTAAATGTTCTGTTCCTCCCTAATGTAAACAGACAAAACCCTCACCATGGAAAAAACATCAGTCACACCATATCCTTATTAAAGGGAACAGATACTTTATAGGAGGAGAATTGGCTCCACTTATGTTCCTTTATGGTGACAGTTAGGGATGCACCGAATCCAGGATTCGGTTCGGGATTCAGCCAGGATTCTGCCTTTTTCAGCAAGATTCGGATTCGGGCAAATCCTTCTGCCCAGCGAACCGAATACGAATCCTAATTTACATATGCAAATTAGGGCCGGGGAGGGAAATCACATGACAAAACAAGGAAGTAAAAAATGCTCTCCCCTTCCCACCCCTAATTTGCATATGCAAATTAGGATTCGGATTTGGGTCGGTATTCGGTCGAATCCAAAACAGTGGATTCGTTGCATCCAGAATGACAGTACTGTAGCGCACTTTATTCAAAAAATACTGTCTGTGCATAACTCTATTTATATGGACAAATAGAAGCAGGATTTTAAGGTAGAAGGGGTTGTTTACCCCATTATCAGTAACATAATAAAAGTCATGTTTGCACCTGGTCTAGTAAACAATAGCAACCTAGACATCTATTATTTCTGTATTTTATGTATTAGTAATCATTTCTGTATTTTTCCCTTTACATGGGGTGCCAACCACATTGCATTGCAAGGGGTCTCTTCTCTTCTTTAACTCCAGCTCTGAAAGACAGCTGCCGTTAAGATTATTTTTGGCAGGGATATTCCATATACATTTATTTGGAGGGGTTGAACTTCATGGACTTTGTCTTTTTTCAACCCGATTTAACTATGTAACCAGGAGAGGGGCCAGAGTCAAGGCAAGCAATCCTGAGCCAAATGTGTGTTTGTGTGTGCCCTTTATTTCCTGTACTATGTATAGAAGCATAATTAAACTGAGGAATGCATATAAATAATAATTATAGTTATATAATTTTATATTATTATTATTATTTTATAGCTGAGGAGTTATAACAACAAGGGCAAAATATTTCAGCCGAGTAATTTTCTATTTTACTACCTGTATTCAGTGGTGTAAACAGGGCAACTATGGGGGAGTACAAGTACTATATCAGTGGGGGGTACCCTCATTGCCAGGGCTTTGAAAACCAATATGTAGTATTGCTCATGGTGTTAAATTAGATCCCAACAGGAGCCCAGAGCAGGTTTCTGATGGAGGACTGGGAAATAACTAAATGACATGCACTGGACGCAGGTGCTACCAGTCTGTGGGTTCTGATTCATACACAGGTTTCAGACTGTTGGGCACAGGCCCAGAATGGAGCACAAGAACTGTTTTTCTTTCTGGATGAGTTTATATTTGGAAATGCTGTACATGCTTGAAGGCTATTCACAAAGGTGCCTATTTATGTAAACCCAATGTACATCAGGGTGCAGGTGTGCACAAGTCAAACGTAAAGGAGTAGGACTGGTCCACTGGGAAAAACTTGGTGGACCCTGGTCTTGTTGGGCCCTATGGTGGTAATCAGCGCCGATGTTGTCAGCGATAATAGTGGTAGGGCGGTGTGCCAGAATGGTGGGCCCTTATCTGGGGGGACAGGGTGGTGGGTCCTAAGCTGGGGGGATGGGGTGGTGGGCAGGCCTGGACTGGCAAACTGTGAGTTCTGGCAAATTCCAGAGGGGCTCCTATAAGGTCCCATAGAAAGTCATTATTTAGTGAGTTGGTGGGGGTTGTTTGGGGCTATGTGTGGGCTGATTGGGCCTGTGTAACTGAAATGCCAGGGCCAATTTTAATTCTCAGTCCGGACCTGGTGGTGGGCCCATAGCTCAGGCCCTGCCACTGATCCTTAGAAGTAACAGCTCCCTTAAGGAAGGGGGTACTTCTAGGGTTACCTTAGCCTGATAACCCAATGTCAATACACCTAGGGAATTAAATGCTTACACCATAATTGGCACATGTGAAAACATGTGTCTCATATAACTTCAGTTCCCACTGGTACAAGTTTTGGTGCACACTTCTTTCGGGATGGCTGTTATTATGATGGAATTCTGTGAAAAATGGTAACATTGTGGGGAAAACAGGTGTCTGTGCATTTTGCACAATGTGGTACATTAATGAGCTTTAACATTATTGATTACATGCATTCATATGAATTCAGATATCACAGCTGTACTATATGCTGGGTTTCAGTCTCTCTCTCAGCTAAGGGATAGTGTTTACAATTGCTGCTGGAATTTCTAAAGATACATGTGTCTGAATCATTGACATCCACGTCATTTTTCTTTCTAGTTAAGCATAAAACCATGCTTTGTTGTAACCGTATCTGACATCCATCCGCTAACACACAATAATGGGCTCCACTCTTTGTTCTACTGATGGAAGGACTCGTGTTGCTCCTAGACACACCCAAACACACACACACTTGAGGAGACAAGTACACATTGCCCTGAGGGGTAGTCATTTAGGGCTGGGCAATCCTTTCTTTTTTCCCCATTTCTGCTAATGTTTTCTGTCTATCACCCAAAAAGTGGGGAGTGTTCTAGGCTTGTGGAATGTACCATGAGTTTAGCAAATGGCTTTCTCACCTGATAGAATGTTACTTCAATTAGGCTCAAAGTACAATTGCTGTCATCAACGTGAGCTGGATTTTCAGCAGTTTAGGGGAGGGGAAGACTAAATATAACATACAACCCTCCCAGATTAAAACTTTTAGAGGAAATGAAGAAAGAAATATAAAACTGTCCATTCGCAGACTTTAGAAGAATCGGCAGCTTATTGGGTCTTGTAGGGGCTCTTCAGATGACCTATCTGACCAATACATGTGGAACAAAGAAGTTTAGCTTTTTTTGCTTTAAGCTAGTGATGAACCAAATTCATCATTTTTGGATTTAACTGAATGACAAAAATTAAAAAAAATAATGCACTAAATCCCTAATTTGAACCTTACTTTGTGTATTTAAATTTGAGAACAGTTAAAGGGCTGAGTACAGGCCCGGACTGGCAATCTGTGGGTTCTGGCAAATGCCAGAGGTGCTGCTGTAAGTTGCTATAGACAGTCGATATTTATTGGGCTGGTGGGGGGTTTGCTTGGGCCTCTGTGTATTGGAATGCCAGGGCCTATTGTGAATGCCAGTCCGGACCTGGCTGAGTATGATGTAGATATTAATATTCTGAGACAATTGTTTTTCATGTTTCATTATTTGTGGTATTTGATTTATTTAGCATTTTATTCAGCAGCTCTCCAGTTTAGCTACAGTCCAAATGACCCTAGCAACCATGCATTGATTTGAATAAGAGACTGGAATATGAATTGGAGAGGGACTGAATAGAAAGATAAGTAATAAAAAGTAGCAATAACAGTAAAGTTGTAGCCCTAGGGCAGAGACACATGCTAAGATTCTGGGAGATTCAGGCCCGGACTAGCAAACTGTGGGTTCTGGCAAATGACAGAGGGGCTGCTGTATAGTTCAATAGAAAGATACCATATAGTGGGCTGGTAGAGGGCTGTTTGGGCTTGTGGGGGGCTGTTTGGGCCTCTGTGTACTTGGAATGGCAGGGCCTATTTTGACTCCCAGTCCAGGCCTGGGGAGGTTAGTAGCCCAGCGACAAATCTCCTCTTCTTTGTAGTGACTAATCTCCCCAAACTGCCTTCCCCTGCCTTCCGCCGGCTAGAATGTAAATCACCGGCGGGATGGCACTCGGAGTGCTCTGTTTTCCGAAATCGGCCAAAGTTGCCTCACAAGGAAATGCTAACAGAGCATTTGTGTTTTAGATGAGGTCAGTGACCTCCGTTTGAAAGCTGGAAAGAGTCAGGAGAAAAAGGCAAATAATCAAAAGCTATAAAAAATAAATAATGAAGACTAATTTGAAAAATTACTTATAGTTGGTCATTCTGTAACATACTGAAAGATAACTTAAAAGGTGAAGCACCCCTTTAACAAATGTCATCAGTTATGAACAAACCATTGTCATTTTCATTTGTCCTGTGCTCTAAAGTCACATGACTTTCAGGCTTTAGATCAACTGGCTGAACACATAAGGGCTCATCTTTAGCCACAGTCATTGTGTGAATTAGTACAAACCTCTCTTGAGAATTGGGGAGAATCTCAGAGCGACTAAGGTTGGTTCTGGGCTCCTGTAGCCTCCTGCATCAATAGACATAGCTAACTTGCGCCTAAAAAAATCAGATGCAGATGTTATTTTTATGTCAAGAATTGGAAATGGTGACTTTCCAACATTGAAGATTTTTAGTGCAAAAGCGTCCAGGGTAGTTCACCTTTAAATTAACTTTTAGTATGTTATAGAATGGATAATTCTAAGCAACTTTTCTATTAGTCTTAATTTTTTAATTTGTATAGTTTTTTTTCTAGTTTAGTTTCTTCTTTTGACTTTTTCCAGCTTTCAAATGGGGGTCACCGACCCCATCTAAAAAACAAATTCTCTATAAGGCTACACATTTATTGTTATTGCTACTTTTTATTACTCATCTTTCTATTCAGGCCTCTCCTATTCATATTCTAGTCTCTTATTTATATCAATGCATGATTGTTAGGGTAATTTAGACCCTAACAACCAGATTGCTGATATCACAAACTGAAGAGCTGCTGAATAAAAAGCTAAATAACTCAAAAACCACGACTAATAAAAAATGAAAACCAATTGCAAATTTACTCAGAATATCACTCTTTATATCATACTAAAAGTTAATTTAAAGGTGAACAACCAATTTAACATATTGGCTGGAATTATATTAGGTTAATCGCCACCTGGCCTCCAATATTACTTTGGAACTTGCTGCATTGTGCGTAAAAACATGGTGATACTGTATGTTCCGCAATTTATATTTTGCACACTGCACTTTCTCCTCTAAATAAGCCCTTAAGTATGTGCCTATTTTAGAATCCTGAAAAAGTGCTGGGAATCAAACAAATTCTGGATTCGGTGCATAAAACAATTTGTATATATGTTTTTTTGGCATAATATTTCATTCACTGCTTTACTAATATTCCCATACATCCCTATTTCTTAACCTTGGGTCCCCAGATGATTCATTAACACATAATTTGGGGATTAAGCATGTTGGGGGTTATTGTCCCACAACATCTGGAAACCCAAGGTGAAGAAACAGGGCCATATAGACATTAATTACAGTGCGTCGGTGTCAAAAGAGAGACAATAACACTGAGCTCTGTGTCACATGAGCCCATCCTGGATACTAACTGGAGTTTTGTAGGTCAGATCTGCCAGTGCACAGTGGAAACTAATCTGCAGTCTGAAGGCTCAGTGACTCCTGTCGGCTTGTGAATAAAACATAAAAGCAGAGAAATAAATTGTCTGTTCTTTTCTTCCCGCGGCCGCAAGACACCTTGACTGATCCAGCAGGGGACACATGAGCTGTTTATCTTGTAACAAGAACCTGCCTCCTAAATTTTGTATGCCAATCCCTCCACCCACGCCTATAGAATTTTATTTATTTATGGATTTTGCTTCCAAATCTCTGCACAGTAACTCTGGGTATGCATAACCTGGTGGCATTTTTGTAAAATATTTCTACTTGTCATAATGGAGAGAACAATGTAAACAGCAGATTGGGCAGATCCATGTACCTTCCCTGCAGCTCCATGTCAGTCTCTATCATATTTTCCAGTGTTGGGCCAAACCTGGGCCACATCACAAAGAAAACTATAAATAGAAAGTTTGTATTTTACTTCTTCTTAAAGGAGTAGGCCTCCTAAATAAATCTGTAGGAATATCTGCAGGCAGTAGCATTATCACCTGACTTGGCATTTCTCCTTCATTATCTTTAAAGGGATACTGTCATGGGAAAAAAAAATTTTTTCAAAATGAATCAGTTAATAGTGCTGCTCCAGCAGAATTCTGCAGTGAAATCCATTTCTCAAAAGAGCAAACAGATTTTTTTATATTCAATTTTGAAATCTGACATGGGGCTAGACATTTTGTCAATTTCCCAGCTGCCCCTGGTCATGTGACTTGTGCCTGCACTTTAGAAGAGAAATGCTTTCTGGCAGGCTGCTGTTTTTCCTTCTCAATGTAACTGAATGTGTCTCAGTGGGACATGGGTTTTTACTATTGAGTGCTGTACTTAGATCTTAGGCAGCCATTATCTTGTGTTAGGGAGCTGCTATCTGGTTACCTTCCCATTGTTCTTTTGTTTGGCTAATGTGGGGGGGAAAGGGAGGGGGTGATATCACTCCAACTTGCAGTACAGCAGTAAAGAGTGATTGAAGTTTATCAGAGCACAAGTCACATGACTTGGGGCAGGTGGGAAATTGACAAAATGTCTAGCCCCATGTCAAATTTCAAAATTGAACATAGAAAAAAATGTTTGCTCTTTTGAGAAATGGATTTCAGTGCAGAATTCTGCTGGAGCAGCACTATTAACTGATTCATTTTGGAAATTTTTTTTTTCCCATGACAGTATCCCTTTAACTCATTTTTAAAAAAAATATTTAATGTCTGAACAGTGTTTCACTTTTCCAGGGATCCAGGGCAACCATTAGGAATCAAAGGGCCCCATGCTAAACTAGCAAGGCTGTTACCCCCAAGTGGGGTTCCAATTATTAACCTATTGGTCACCTTGGACGCTGGGCAGAGGACCATGGAAACCAAGCAGAATGAGGTCCTATTGGGGAAAAATGTTATGTAGATGCATCGCTATGCCCCTTATCCACTCTAGTCATACCCATTATACTAAATAGTGATTAGTATATTAGTAACTTGTAATATGGGAACATTGAAAGTATAAAAAAGTTAAATTGCCACTGTCACTCTTCAGTATGCTAAACTGATGCTTGAGGGCATCCCTTCTTTTGTCATACAGGTATGGAACTCGTTATTCTGAAAGGCCCGAATTATGGAGAGGCCGTCTGCCATAGACTCCATTTTATCCAAATAATCCAATTTTAACAAATTATTTCCTTTTTCTCTGTAATAATAAAACAGTACCTTGTACTTGATCCCAACTAAGACATAATAAATCATTACTGGAAGCAAACCAGCCTATTGGGCTTATTTAATATTTACATGATATTCTAGTAGAGTAAAGGTATGATGATCCAAATTATGGAAAGATCTGTTATCCAGAAAAAACCCCAGGTCCCGAGCATTCTGGGTAACAGGTCCCATACCTGTACTATGAAATAACATATTGCATAGTGTGTAGATCCCTGATCAGACATATCTAGAGTAATAATATGTAACATGTACTTACCACTGGCATTTTCTAACGCTTCCTCGCCCTCCGTTGAGGGCATTTTTCTTGGGCCCCATTTCTGAAATGAGACCCTGGTCGAAAAAATGTCATTGGTAAGTGCAAGTAATGTATTATTGCACAAGATATTTTTAAGAGCCTAAATCAGGAATCTCCAACCTGCAGGGCTGAGCACCATATTTTTGAGAAGGCACAGAGCAGCAATACCCAGGGGCAAGTGAGCAGTAAGGGTTATGCTCTTGTATTTGTTCCCCCTGTGGATGATAAAATGACCCCCTATTAGCTCTGGCTCTAGAATGGGAAATATCTCTCCTTGAAAAAGGAGCATTAGAGCAGCCTAAAGACATTGAAAAAACTATGTATATGTCTTATAAGCAAGATAATTAGTGGTGCTTGCGAAGCAAAGCATCACTACTGTTATCTTGCAAACTTATTTTTTTAGTGGTGCTTGCGAAGCAAAGCATCACTACTGTTATCTTGCAAACTTATTTTTTTAGTGGTGCTTGCGAAGCAAAGCATCACTACTGTTATCTTGCAAACTTATTTTTTTTTAGTGGTGCTTGCGAAGCAAAGCATCACTACTGTTATCTTGCAAACTTATTTTTTTTTAGTGGTGCTTGCGAAGCAAAGCATCACTACTGTTATCTTGCAAACTTATTTTTATTCTTCTTCCGTATGAAAGTTTGGTGCGTAACTAGTCCCGCACCGTTTGTCCTAGACCCATGAATGAGGTGTCAAATCGTGTGGCTTAATCGGGAATGGGGTGGTATGACTTTTCTAAGGGGTGGGTGGTTAATTGCCCCTTGCGGGGGCAATTAACCACCCCGAAAAGTCCCATAGATTAACATTGAGGCCAACTTTTGACGGATTCTAGCGCAGAGAGGGAATCTTGTAGAAACGTTAAATTTACCACATTTGAAGAGGTTTGCGACCTGTGTCAGATGATACCCCACACGAGGGTATAAGTTTTACCCCCGGGGCAGGAGAGGTCCCCAAATTTGCCCCATTGACTTATAATGGGGAATTTATCGAATAATTAGTTTGTCGCAGACCCATGAATGAGGTGTCAAACCGTTCAGCTTATTCGGGAATGGGGTGTTGTGACTTTTCTGTCCTATTTTGGGGACCCAAAAAAGTGAGCGGAGCCGCAAACAACCAATCAGATTTTCCCTATTGACTTCAATGAGAAAATGTAAACAGCTGTAATTCTCACAGTAATAAAGCCAGAGCTCCCAAACTTGGCACCGTGGGTCACTGGGTGACTGCAGCCAAAATTTACAAAAAGTGGGCGGAGTCTACAACAGCCAATCAAATTTCAGCCATTCAATTAAATAGGAAAATTTTAAACTGCTGCCGCTCTTAGACGGTTAATGGCAGCCTCCTCAAACTTGGCACAGTTGGTCACTGGGGGACTGGGATTAAAATTAAGAAAAGTGGGTGGAGCCAAAACCAACCAATCAGATTTCTTTGATTGGTTTTAATGGGAAAAATTAAGAAGGCTGCCATTCTCTCAGTATTGATGTCAGGGACCTTGAATATCACAAATGTGGTCGCTGGGGGTTTCCACTTCAAGTTTAGAAAAAGTGGGCGGAGCCACCAACAACCAATCAAATTTCATTCATTGATTTTCAATAGAAAAAAATAGAAATGCTGCCATTTTTACACATTAAATGACAGCATTCCCAAACTTTGGTATGTTAGTCACTGAGTGACTGTGGTTCACAATTAGGAAAAAAAGGGGCGGGGCAACAACAGCCAATCAGATTTGGGCCTGAGTTTTGCCACGGCAAGCACCACTCACATTTTCTTCAGGAAATGTACCTCTCTAGTTAATATATGTTGTTCCCAGATGTTTGGGAAAAGAAGATATGAATTTGGTTAGGACCTTAGTGTTATTTAGTGTCGAAATGCAAGATACTGAATACATTTCAGTACAAGGCTGTGTAGGAGGAGCAAGAATTAAGAGGCAAATTATTTGGGGGAAGCAAGATAGTGGACACCTTTATTGTTAGGTTGGATATGAAGGAAAGACAATGTACCGAAACACCATTCATAGCATTGTTTTTTTACAGGTTTCAGTTGATGCCTTAAGGGGTCAGCAATGGATGACCAACGAGTCCGACTCCCTGCACGGACCCTCCTGGATTGTGCCAGCACTGATCAACTGTGCAGTAAGTAAAGTAGACATTATTGTGCTTTATTTTACTCCATATCATTCTTCATCCCATAGGGAAGTCTTGCTCCGTGACTTGGGTTTTTAATAAATGGCGTTAACCTTTATACCTGTGCCAGTTGTTTACTTGTTCATACAAACACCCAGAATTGTCATCCTCTTTTCTTTTCCCTAGTAACAGCAACTTTATTTCTCTTTACAGTTGTTCGAACTTACCAATATGAGGTTATAGTGGTTCCAGTATTTTTTGTTGGCATCTCCGTGATCCTCCTTGCCATTATTCTGTGGCTTCGGTATAGACAAAAGAAACCAGATGAAGATGACCAGAGACAAGGTATCCTTTGTCCTGCGCACCTCTGTACAGGTGCAACTTATGAAATGCAATGGATATGCAATATTAAAAAGACAAACTTTAAAGGGGACCGTCACCCAAAAAAATTATTCAAAATCCTATTTTATCACATTAGTCAAGCAAAATTAACTTTAATTAGACTCTATAAATTATTTGAATCTTGTTTCCTTCAGTCTGGGAATTCATAATTATAGCAAGCAGGCAGCAGCCATTTTGTGCACACAGTTATTAAGACAAGTCTTGAATCATCTCAGAATCTTGTTTGTGCACCAAAATGGGGGGCCCGAAGTCCATCCCCATGCCCTTGCTACACAATTAAATAGTAAAGAGAATGGGGGAATATGTGGAGAGCAGTGACATCTAGGAAGTGCTGAATGGAAAGTGAAAGTAATTGCCTGCCCCGCCTCTGCCCATGGCATAGAGGAGTGGCAGACAATATTTGATTGACAGCTGAGATGTTTAAATCAGCTTACAACAGCTATGAATGCTTTAATAAAAAATAGAAATTGGATTTCATGTTCAATTTGAAAAGGACTTTTATTATACAGATTTTTGTGTCTGGGTGACAGGTCCACTTTAATAGCAGAGTAACCAGATCTCTCAATGTATCAGCAAGACTCTGTGGTTTTCAACATAGGGGGGTAATGTAACAACATGGAATTTACATGAACAGCTAGAATGTACAAGTGTTCAGTTATGGTTGCTATGAGTTACTTGACCAAGAGGAAACTTTGCATCTGTTATTACATTACAAAGGGATCTTTTATTATTATTACAGTAAATACAGGTATTGGATCCATTATCCATGGACTCCATTTTAGTCAAATAATTAATAATAATTTTCTTTTCTCTGCAATAATAAAACAGCACCTTGTACTTGATTCTGATGATTGTTTTGCCTGACGAGGCAAAACAATCTTATTAGGTTTATTCAATGTTTAAATGATTTTTTAGTAGACTTAAAGTATGAAGATCCAAATTACGCTAAGATCCCAGATCTGGAAAAGCCCAGGTCCCAAGCATTCTGGATTATAGATCCCATACCTGTACTCATAGTTAAATCATACAAATATTGATATTTAAATACAACTATGGTGCCATGCATGGTTTTCAACTTAGTGGTCAATGGCATCAGAAATATTATTGCAGTACAGAGATGGGATCTGTTTTCCAGAAACCAGTTATCCATAAAATTCTGAATTACAGAAAGACCGTTTCCCATAGACTCCATTCTATCCAAATAATCCAATTTTAAAAAAACTATTTCCTTTTTCTGTGTAATAATAAAACAGTAGCTTGTACTTGATCCCAACTAAGATATAATTAATCCTTATTGGAAGCAAAACCAGCCTATTGGGTTTATTTAATGTTTACATAGTTTTCTAGTAGACTTATGGTATGAAGATCCCAATGACGGAAATATCCATTATACAGAAAACCCTAGGTCCAGGGCATTCTGGATAACAGGTCCCATACGTGTATGTCTTCTATTCTATAGGGCTTATTTGCCATGGGTACACATGCAAGATGAAGGCAGTAGGCTGGATCAATAAGAAATTCTATTACTATTGCCCATATTTAGGCTGTTTTTCAAGTCCAATTTCTAGGCTTTAGGGGTGCTTGGGCCAGTAGTTTAACAATAGATAGGGCTATAGTTTTGACAGGTCTATGCAATGCAGACAATAGATCCCCGTAAGGCCTGTTTTACCACTCACTGAAAGTTACTTTCCCTTAAGAAACAGCACATGCAATTTTATGTAGAGTATAATTACAAACAACTACTTTTCATATAGGAGCCTTGTCCAGTTACTTATAATGTCCCAACTCTACCTACAGAAGTGCAGAGAAAGCCGAGCGTCGGTTACATTAATCATGCAATCTCTCTGGAAGAGCTGTCCATGGATCAGGTGCTAAGAACGAGAGATCCCTCACTGCAAGATTTCGAGATATCCAGGAGCAGAATACGGCAACCTCTGCAGCTGGCCGGCGAAGGGCGGTTTGGGCCCATCCACAGGACAAAGCTAAATGACCCCATGGGTGGGAAAGAGAGAGATGTTGTCATTAAACGGCTTAGAAGTAAGTAAACTGTTAAGGGCTACCTGACTCTGTATTTTCCTTGGATGTGTAAAAATGTAATGTATCTGTGTCTTAGAGCTTACAATCTAATTAACTTTCAATTATTCTATTTCCTTCTTTTTTCTATCTGTGCAACTATACATTTTTTCTAAGCCTTGTGCCATTTGTCTTTGGTTCCCCTCAGGTTCAGGTGGAGCACAAGAGGTCCGTGATTTCCTGCAGAGGGTGGCTTTTCAAGGATGGTTAGGCCAGCACCCAAACATTGTGGAGCTGCTGGGGTGCTGCCCTAACGAGAAGCCTTTCTGCATGTTACTAGAGTACATTGAACCGGGGTCTCTATTGCAGTTTCTCTGGGACTGCCGCCGGGTAAGGCACAAGCAAAGAATGGGGGATATGCGCTTAGGGAGAGCTAAATGATGAGGAAAAATACTACATGGCGCATTTACTGAAAGGGATACTGTCATGGAAAAACATGTTTTTTCCAAAACACATCAGTTAATAGTGTTGCTCCATCAGAATAATGCACTGAAATCCATTTCTCAAAAGAGCAAACAGATTTTTTTTATATTCAATTTTCAAATCTGACATGGGGCTAGACATTTTGTCAGTTTCCCAGCTGCCCCAGCCATGTGCCTGCACTTTAGGATGGAATTACTTTCTGGCAGGCTGTTATTTCTCCTACTTAATGTAACTGAATCAGTCTCAGTGGTACTTGGCTTTTACTATTAAGTGCTGTTCTTAGATCTTCCAGGGAGCTGTTATCTTGTGTTAGGGAGCTGCTATCTCGTTACCTTCCCATTGTTCTGTTGTTAGACTGCTGGGGGGGGGGGAAAGGGAGGGGGTGATATCACTCCAACTTGCAGTACAGCAGTAAAGAGTGATTGAAGTTTATCAGAGCACAAGTCACATGACTGGAAGCAGCTGGGAAATTGACAATATGTCTAGCACCATGTCAGATTTCAAAATTGAATATAACAAAATCTGTTTGCTCTTTTGAAAAATGGATTTCAGTGCAGAATTCTGCTCGAGCAGCACTATTAACTGATGTGTTTTGAAAAAAACATGTTTTCCCATGACAGTATCCCTTTTTTTACCAACAATGTAAAAGCAAATATAGCTGCTTTTCTCATTGGAAAAGTCAATATTTTGTACTAAGAAATCCACCTTTTAGCATTCAGGAGGGGTTGCAAGCATCAGCTGGTAGTCCCATGTGTGACACCTTTAGCCTCCCCAAACAAAAATATTACCCTCTGCCTATGAATACAGTGTTTTTTTCCTAGAAGTCCAGTTTCAAATTGGGTTTTATGCTTCTCTGGTACAAGGTACAAAGTACAGGGTGCAGGAATAAATAGTCATAGCAGGAACTCTGCCTACTTATGAGAGAGAGAGAGAGAGAGAGAGAGAGAGAGAGAGAGAGAGAGAGAGAGAGAGAGAGAGAGAGGCTGAAACAAGGAACAACACTTTAATTAACACATTTGCTCATTTCTGCTCTCACAGGACGTCATGTCTATGGATGGAATTCTCTATGATCTCACCGAGTGTCAAGTTTACATCATAGCTCTTCAGGTCCTTTCAGCTTTAGTAAGTGTATATATGGGCTCCCAGTCCTACTCCTCTCCTCATCCTGTAGACTGTATGGAAACAACTGACGCTAGGCCCATGTTTCCTTTGTGGTATGGTATTTTTTTTTGTAGTGTAGAGACTTTGTCATCCTTCTCTTTTTAGTCTTTTCTTATTGGGGATGTTTATCTTAATGTATTCTGCATCTCCAGCCTGCCACCTACCCTTTGGCCAAAGTTGAAGTACAAAAGGTGCCCATATTGTTGAGCCATGAGTTGCACCAGCCAAAGAAATACGTATGTGGCAGCTGGTCCTATAAGGAAGACAATATTCTGTAGAGCAGTATTTGGTACCACCATTATTGAGCTTATGGGTTATTTTGGCAGAGAATATAAAACCTTAATGTGACAAAGAGATCTCAAAGTCCATGTATACATATTAAAACCTTATCTCCTCCATGGTTTTCAGGAGTTCCTGCACCAGCGCAAACTGGTCCATGGGGATATAGCAGCACGGAACATCCTCATTCATCGTGACTTAACAGCTAAATTGATTGGACTGGGTGGAGCTTGTGAGATGAGAAAGACTGGGACCTTCCAGTCTAGACGTCCTGCTCCCCAGAAGTGGATGGCTCCTGAGAGGCTCCTTCACTTGCCCATCTCTGCCAAATCAGATGTGTAAGTTTGATCTTGCAGAAATTATTCAGGGTCCTTGTTAGCGATTCTGAGGGCCAATACCCTGTGTGGGGCATCATTAATTATAACCCCACCTGCAGCTCTCCAGCTGTTCATGGGCTATGGCTACCAGCATGCTATTGGTTACAGTTAAAATAAGTCACTGACCCTGGTAACCATAACAACATATCAGCTGCGAGGGTTCAATATTATTATTATTCATTTTTTTCTATTTTAATTGTTTATCTTATTATTATAAGATATTATAAGATTACAAAATCTCATGTTCATCTGCCATCATGACTTCCAAATTTCTACCTGGTTGCTAGGATACCTGGTAGCCCTAGAACTTAGAAAACAGTTGCGATTCCAAGTCTCACAATAAAATGTAAATATTTCAATATCCACACTTCCTGAATACTACTTATATGGAGGAAAGTCACAAGACAATGAGCAGATGTCAAAATTAATTAATAGAATACCAGACAGGACATGATTAAGTTCTGTAGGATGTAATATCATAAGGAATCACCACATTCCTACAAACCTACAGTAATTGCTCTGTATTAATCTACATGTCTGGCAGACACAACAGTAACCACATTGCTGAAATTGCAAACTGGAAAGCTAAATGAATAAAAAGCTAAATAACTTAAAAAAAACAGAAATAATAAAAAATGAAAACCAATTGCAAATATTCTCAGAATATCACTCTCTCTATATCATACTAACAGATAATTTAAAGGTGAAGAACCACTTTAATGCCCATTCCCTAAATGTTTTTTTATTTTGTGTGATGTTCTCTTTGTCATTTGTCCATAGGATAAAGGATAAATATACCCTTGAATATGTAACGATGAACAAGAAAGTGAGTGCTAACCTTTTCTTCTATTGATTTCAGGTGGTCATTTGGAATTCTTCTTTATGAAATGATAACATTGGGTAAGGCCATATTTATGTTTGTGTTAAGCATGAAATAAGAACTGACCCAGACTTTCCTTAACAAAATAGTTTTTTTTTGGAGTCAAATGTTCAAGTCAATATTAGGGCTTGTGTATGCACGCAAGTACAAGTGCAAAATCTAATGATGAATGCAAAATTTAGTGCACATTGATGCTATTCACTTGCACTCATAAATGCTCCAATAGTAGAAATCTAACATCTAGGGTAGTTAAAGATGTACGTAACCCAAATTTTTATTCTAATGTTCAGCCTATCTCTGTGGCTATCAGCCATTGCTCATATGGTCATGGACAGTTGCAAGTAACTGATAGAAAAAGTACCCAGGGCTGGTGTATTTTTGAGAGACGAAGAGCATCAGTCCAAGGTCTACATGTAGTAGTGGCTGTACTCACTGGGGCTTGCTTAACAAATTGGTCTATACATAAGAGAATCCAGTCACTTCAATAATAGCACCCCACTACTTAAATGATGGGCAAGTCCAATTACCAGGTATGTTCCACACGATAATAGTGCTCAACCCCTGTGTTCCGTCTCGTCAGACCAGGTGCTTAGTGGTCAATTACCCTCTCTGCCATGGGTTGAAATCATATATTCAGTCCAAACGCAACGCAACGCAACAGAAACCTGTTTGTCAGTGTGCTATGGTCATATGGACTGAATATACAATTAACAGGTATGTTGATCTCTACAACCATTGCTCCCTTCAGCTCTGAACTTCTCTTTTTTATTTCAGGGGCTCCTCCTTATCCTGAAATTCCCCCAATTGACATCCTGCAGCACTTACAGAGAGGAAACATTATGAAGAGGCCTTCCACCTGCAAACCAGCTTTGTAAGGATCAAGTTGCAATCTTAAATTTGCTTAGCCCAAAGCCTCAAAAAGGATTCTGATCTGCTGATGTTAGAGGAGAGTGAGATACTGTAGCTGTCATGTTTTCACCTATTTATTTGCCACCTTCAAAATTTCATAAGCTGTAATGATTGGGTTCTCTTTGCCTTCTTTATTTGGTGGGGTCAAGGCTCCATTCCCTTCCATGAGTCATCCTGTTAAAGACCCAAAATCCTTCCCTGTATAAACACATATTTACCCCCCACCCTTAAACCCACGACTAGGTAGGAACATAAAAGTTCAAATAACCTTTATAGCACTTTGATTCTCACAAACTCTACCCTCTAAGAGGGTTCAGAGTTAATTAGGAAAAAGATCATTAATGATACATCATTGCAGGGTTTTCTAATATTATCTTCTCATAGGTACAACATCATGAAGACATGTTGGATTTGGAAGGCACCCGAAAGGCCATCACTGCCAGAGTTGCGCAAGCGCCTGGAAGCTGGGAAGAAGGCTTCCAATGACAAGTCGGTCCTCCAAGTCCCAGAGCAGGTGGTGGCAGAACTCTACGCTGGTGTCGCTGGGACAGAGTTTATGAGAATTGAGAATGATTACACTGTGCTGTAATGGAAGCGCTTACACTGAGTCTGATTGTCCTACAGGGGCAGTAGATGAAGAGGAACCATTTACTGTAGTCTTAAAGTTAAATATTGTGGACTTAAACATAAGGCTCATGTGCAAATTGGATGACTTATACATGAAGGATGTTTATGGTGGCAGTTACAGAGAGCCTGTTGGAATAATGTACTGGGGTAATATTTTTATATTACCCCACAGGAAGCCTTTAAAAACCATCCGTTCAATGTGTTGATTAGGAACACTGGATTACCATACAAACTCAAGGGAGAATTACAGAAAGGGGCCTTCAGACTATGAATGAGGACATTTTGTATGCGTCATGCCGAGTGGCCCTTGTATCATGGACTGTTGTCCATCTGTTTATGTTGATGTTCTTTATGTCTTTACATTTGTGAGAGTTCAGTTTACAGTTCAATAAGTTTAAGATGTCTTCCATCCACCCTGTTTGACTGCAGAAGAAAATGGTCTCAGCCAATACACATTATCTGGGACTCCCCAATTCATTACTAAATGGTAATATGAAAGAGCTGGTGTACTTATGCCCAAAGCTTAAGTACAACATCAAGTTCCTTAGTGCTTATTTACCCAGCACTTTTGTCCATGGCACAGTTACACTCTGCACTTCCCAACTGATTCAATATTTGGTGCAAGGTGGATCTCACAACATCGTCCAACCATAGGCAGTAAGTACAGGGCTCCAGATCACTTTGCAGCCTTTAGCGTCCAAACAAAGCTCTAATTATAAAGCAAATAGGGGCTGAGCATGGGGATGCCTAGTTGTCAATGGCAGGCATTCATTGTGGAGGTAAAGGTCTATGTGTCCAAGATGTTAAAGGCAAAAGTGCAAAAATGTTGGTTTGTCCCATTTTTTGCACTTTGCATCCTGCCATCCTGACCATAACGTCTCAGAAATGCCTGGAGTAAATCATTATCACATAATTACATGGGGCTGATTGACATCTCCGCTAGAGGGATTTAGGTAGGACATAAAGTTGCCACCTTCCCCCCATTTAAGCATGTTGAGGGTTGTATTTGTTTCAAATCCCATCACAAATGCTTCTATTATGCAGGGAAAAAATATTTTTTTACTTTTAACTGACTATTTTCTGGAATTGCGGATTGCAGCTCCTATAGCTAAGCAAATATTTTGCAATATTTATTATGTTCAAGAATGGGACCTGTTATCCAGAATGCATGGGACCTGAGGTGTTCCGGATTACGTAACTTTACATAATTTGGGTCTTCATATCTTAGGTCGACTAGAAAATCATGTAAACATTAAATAAACCCAGAGGTGGTTATGCTTCCAATAATGATTAATTATATTTTACTTTGGATCAAGTACAAGGTACTGTTTTATTATTGCTGAGAAAAATATTTTTTTTTTAAAAAATGTTGATTATTTGGATAAAATGGGAGATGGCCTTTCTGTAATTCTGAGCTTTCTGGATATCAGGTTACCAGATAACAGACTAGCGATATAATAATTTGCTGCGACAAAAAAGTCGCTTGTGTAAAAATTGTCGCGTGTCAAAATAATTTTGACGCCCATTGACCACGTCATTTCGTAAATTTTTCAGCGAGGCCAAACGGGACAGATTTTGCGATCACTAAACGGAACCCATTCTTATACCATTTTGTCGATCGCTTCACAACACCAACTCTTTGAAAGTGGCCCTGCACTTTGGCACTGATGGCACTTAACCACTTTAAAAGCCTCCCAGGTACAGGTATGGGACCTGTTATCCTGAATGCTTGGGATCTGGAGTTTTCTGTGATTTGGATCTCCATACTTTGTCTCCTAAAAAAGTGATTAAAGCATTAAATAAGCCCAATAGGATTGTTTTGCCTCAAATGTAGATTAATTATATCTTAGTTTAGATCAAGGACAAAGTACAACTTAATAATTACAGAGAATTTTGAATTATTTGATTAAAATGGAGTCTATTGGAGATGGCTTTCCATAATTCAGAAATTTCTGGATAATGAGCATCTGAATAATGGATCGTACACCTGTATCTTAATTTCCAGTGCTCTTTCGGTGTAAGAGGCTTAAATCAATATGACCAAGCATCAGAATCTTGAGTAAAAATATCTGTGTCCCTTCTAGAATTTCAAGTCTAAACAATATTATAGGATAAATTTGCTGGTTTTTAGCACCCAACAAGCAGTATGCATTTAGGGGTAAATTTATCAAAGAGTGAAGTTCCGCCACTAGAGTGAAATTCCGCAGCTCACAATTCATTTCTATGGGATTTTGAAAGGCATATTTATCAATGGGTGAAAGTTCACCCTTTGATAAATACGCCTTTAAAAATCCCATAGAAATGATTGGAAAGTGGCGGAATTTCAGTCTAGTGGCGGAACTTCACTATTAGGGGTAAATTCATCAAAGTGGGAAGTTCCGCCACTAGAGTGAAATTCCGCAGCTCTCAATTCATTTCTATTGGATTTTGAAAGGCGTATTTATCAATGGGTGAAGTGAAAGTTCACCCTTTGATAAATACGCCTATAAAAATCCCATAGAAATGAATGGAGAGTGGCAGAATTTCACTCTAGTGGCGGAACTTCACTATTAACTTCACTCTTGGATAAATATACCCCATAACTTCACTCTTTGATATATACCCCTTAGAGTTGTTAGCCTGCACCTCCTGAACAGTGGACTAATCTTTTGCAGACCTCAGGTTTAGAGATGGTGTTTATTTCAGCATCATCCCTCATCAATGCCTTTGTCGAAACGGGTTGACAAGCGAAATGCACCTTATCAATATTATATATTTAATAAATATTTTATGTTTTAATTTGATGTTCTCTTGCTTACTTTATGCAATGTATACTGGGTTTTTAATTTACTTCTAATTTTGTTCACTCTGTATATTGCTTTCACTCACTTATATCACCACTATGTCCTCTAGAATATATGGAAGCGACAAAGGAAATACTGGTGGTATATAGTCTTGGTTTCTCATTATGCAGAATGCTCTGAGGTTCTTTAAAGTTTAACTTCATAGCACAAGCTTCAAAGAAACTCAATCCCTGAAAACAAATGAATTTAAAATTTCTCATTGTGCTCTTCTATGCATTTTACATTCATTATTTTTCTACTTTTCAAAATATTAGCAGTTTTTAAGCAACAGTGCCACCAGCTGTTCATTTGGCCAAGAAATGGAACATCCTAATAAGGGAACCAACCCCCCAAAGGGCCCATTTATTAAACATATTTTTTCTGGTCAAGTTTTTAAAAAGGGAAAAAAACAAGAATCTTTAGAGATTTATTATTACCCAAAGTAACAAAAAAATCAGAATCTGTAAAAACTCCATCTCAAACACGTCGAGGTCACGTAGAAGTTAATAGCAGATGTCTCTGAAGTGCTTTCTTGACGTAATTCGCGCTGGTTTTTGCCTGATAAATCCGAGTTTTCACAGCGGCAATCGTATGATTCTAATTCACTCTCGATTTTGTCGAGATGGTTTTTCGCCCCAACTTTTTCAAGAACAATTATTGATTCAGTTCGTGGATGGGAGTTAGGTGGACTTTGTTTTAATAAAAAACTGTGATAAACTCGAATTTTAGTAAATAACCCCCTAGGAGTTCAAAAAACTTTTTGCTAGGAATATATCCATATAAGGTATTTAATTACCTGCAATCCACATTATACTTAATAAGATCATAGCACTTAGCAATATTAGACCAGGATCTAGAAAGAAACCTTGGCCATTTTAAGGCTGGCCTTGTTGACTGTGGCTTCAGTGGGCAGGGTGCAGACTAATGAAGAGAATATGAATTGGAAAATAGAAGAGCAATGTATGAGAAAGGAATGAGCACATAAACCAGGGTAGGAGAAGTAAACATGGTAAAGAGAAGAGTTATTAGAAGGAGAGAAGAAAACAGGAGAGAGAAAAAGAAGAGTTCTATATACGATACAGAAGACACAAAATGAAAAGAGAGAATAGAATGAGCATATTACTAGCACCACCCCAATCTGAAACTAAGGGGCAGATTCATTAAGGGTCGAATTTCGAAGTTAAAAATACTTCGAAATTCGACCCTCGAATTGAAATCCTTCGACTTCGAATATCGAAGTCGAAGGATTTAGCGCTAATCCTGCGATCGATCGATCGAAGGATTTTTCGTTCGATCAAACGATTAAATCCTTCAAATCGAACGATTCGAAGGATTTTAATCCAACGATCGAAGGAAAATCCTTCGATCAAAAAAAGGTTAGCAAACCTATGGGGACCTTCCCCATAGGCTAACATTGACTTCGGTAGGTTTTATCTGCCGAAGTAGGGGGTCGAAGTTTTTTTTAAAGGGAAAGTACTTCGACTATCGAATGGTCGAATAGTCGAACGATTTTTCGTTCGATTCCGTTCGAATTCGAACGAATTTAACCAATTCGATGGTCGAAGTACCCAAAAAATACTTCGAAATTCGAATTTTTTTCATTCGAATCCTTCACTCGAGCTTAGTGAATCGGCCCTTAAGTCTATATTTTTTTTTTTACTTTAAATTAGAGGTGAAGCAAATTAACTATTTTAAGATTCGGCCGAATCCTTTGTGAAAGATTCAGGCAAATACCGACCCGAATCTGAACTCTAATCTGCATATGTAAAGTAGGGAAACGAGGGGGAAAGAGAAAAAAAAGTCAACATTTTTTTGACTTCCTTGTTTGTGTGATGACAAGTCATGTGATTTTTAGGATTTGGTTCAGCCAGGGACTTGGATTCGGCCGAATCCTGCTGAAAAAGGCTGAATCTTTTTTTTTCTCCAAACCTGGATTTGGTGCATTTCTACTTCTACTTATTTCCACCAACCCTTCTTTGGTTACCCAACGTCTCTCTTTCTTATTTACTCTTTCATTTCTGTGTCCATCTGCCCTGTCCTCACTAATTGCCATCATTCTTCCCACCTCTATACTTTAAACTAGTGATTCCCAAACTTTGAGTCTAGCAGGGCCTAGAGCAGGGTTGAATTAAACACTTCCACATATCCATAAAACTTATAGATGGGCCTGAACAAAAGTTAGGCTTCCAAGAAGGGCTTGAAGAAAACGCTGACAACCACTGCTTTATACTCCCTGTCTCTTCATATATGTTTAGCGAAGCTCTGTATTTGTTATTCTGACAGGTGTGAGTTACAGGTTTTTTCTAGTCGTTAATTAACTCGTTAAAGTGGCAAAGCTCAGGGCTCATTAGCCTTCAGGAATCCATAAACAAAGATTTATATGACAACCCCCAGTAGGTCAGATTAACCCACCTTTTCCTAGGCAGGACATAGTCATGCATTTGTTTCAATGGGAGAAAGATATAGTTGCAAACCTGGAATTATGGTTTCCTTTCCTTAATTAAACTACTGCAGTTGACAAGACTAGGATCAAACAACTTTGTGCCCTAATGGTGTCATAGCCAACTTTTGCAGGTACAATGGTGATATGTTTATGCTTTATGTATGTATGTAGAATTAATAATGGATTACCAAAGCCAAGAGCATCTTCATTTGGAGATCTTCCTTATGGACGAAAATCAGTTCAGGTCAGGTTCACTAATCATAGGGATAATATTCAGTTGCCCCATTTTGGTCCATTACACTACATAACAAAGTAGCTTTATAGTATCCAACAATTCTGGCCACTACTTTTCCAGGAAAAAAAAATAACGGGTATTAAATTCCAAGAATTGCCAAGCGACTGCTATGGAAAATGTTGCTAGTATCCCCCAGGTCTCTTGTGCTTGGTTTGTGCCTTGAATAAAAATAAGCTATCAAGGGAGGGACGTGGGAAAGGGAGGGATTGAACTCATGTTAATGGGACAACACTATAGCCAACAACACCTCAGTCTTCCTGGTGGATTTTCCATCACACATTTATCCACAGTCCTTTATCTGCCTTATTTAATTCCACTCAATTTTAAGCTTAATTTTCACCTCTATCTGCAATTTAATTTGATTTTCTTTCATCCAATATTCATCAGTTCTATTTCAGGCTCTTGTTTTGTTCTTATTCCTGGTGTTCTTCTGATTCTTCCTCATATCACTGTGATGGCTCACATGGCCTCAGAGATAATTGCATTTATCCTGGCAGTCTCAGGATGGGTGCTGGTCAGCTCAACCCTGCCCACTGATTATTGGAAGGTCTCCAGTATCGACGGCACTGTTATTACCACAGCTACATTCTGGTCCAATCTCTGGAAGACTTGTGTAACTGACTCCACTGGAGTGTCCAACTGCAAAGACTTCCCATCCATGTTGGCATTAGAAGGTAAGCAAAGTATATTAGGGAACAAAACGTTGGGGTTTTAAGAGAAAAACGTATTTTTTCATATGGAGGCTCTGTATCAATCAAATGTATGTACCAACTAAAACAATTTAAACCTCCATATCTACACAAGCTTCCCCTCCCCTTATTTTTATGACTTAGACAACACTTTTACGGAGAGTTTTCTCAAATTAACATTGATCCCTGTCTCACAGGAGCTTACAATCTCATTCACATTGCACACACACACTATGGTCAGTTTAGGATCAAAAGCTAATACACCTACATGTATTTTAAGACTGTAGAAAGAGACCAACATAATATCAATATGGGAAAACCCTTGCAAACATGGGGACAACTTGCAGTGCCATTATACAATTTTAATGCCATTCCTGCTTCCTACGAACTTCATGTCCATGAAGGTTTTAGAGCTTGCACACAAACATTATAAAGTGATTAAGATACAATAGGAACAGCATGTGTCCAAGTAAGAGGTATTAATAAAGTAATCCAACTCTAGACCAGTTTCATGGTTGTCATCTTCAGGGAAACATATTTATGCTGATTTCAATTATATGGTATTGGGGAAAGTCAAGCAGGTGGTGTATGGGTGAGATCTGTCCATCAACAGTTTGTTTATAATCCCCAGTAGTGATGTGCAGGTTGACCTGAAACCCACAGTGACCTGCAGGTTGACCACCAGTTGAGTGGGATATGGTTGAATTTTGACCAACCAATTGTGGGTTAGGGTTGGGTGAGATTGGGGAAGAACACTTCTCTACTGCTCCTGCAGATTCCCTGTCTTGGAACCAGAGGCACTCATAAAAGTAAAATAAAGAGAAAGATGACACGGGTACGGGTCAGGTGCAGGCCCTATATTGTAAACATTACAAAACGGTGCGTGTTGTACATTTAGATAGTTGAAGCAACATCTATGTGGCAAACAACTGATACAGTATGTCTAAATGTCTAAAAATGTGTGTGCTAGTTATTAGTGATAACCTTCACCTAGTCAGCACAAGAACACTGGATATATATCCATATATATATATGTAGTATGAAGAGTTCTTTGGTACTTGGTGAAATCTTTGTTATTTTGGCTAAGGACTGCAGGAGAGACAAGACAGATATGACATTGTAGATACATCTTCAAGTCTGAGTTTAAATTTGGAGAATAAGAACAGTATGTTCAAATGCCATCTGAAGTCTCTTACCAAAACCCTGGTTATTCTGCATTACAACTAAGGATGCATCAAATCCACTTTTTGTGATTCGGCCAAATCCCTGAATCTTTCATGAAAGATTAGTGCATATACCGAACCGAATCTGAATCCTAATATTCATGAAAGGAAAAAGTGGGAAAAAATATTTCCTTGTTTTGTGACAAAAAGTCAGTGGGGGTCATTTATCAATACTGGGCAAATTTGCCCATGGGCAATAACCCATGGCGACCAATCAAATTGCTGCATTCATTGTTCTACTTGCAGCTGGCTCTAATCTAATCCCTGATTGGTTGCTATAGGTAACTGCCCTTGGGCAAATTTGCCCAGTGTTGATAAATGAGCCCCAGTGATGGGCGAATCTGTCCAAAAAATTTTAACGCACTGCAATTTCGACATGAGCCTCAATTTTTACACGCGTGACTATTTTGTCCAAATGCAGTAAAGTCATTAGGTGTCCAAATAATTTTTGACGTGTGACAATTTTTATGTGAGGGATAATTTTGACATGCCCCAAATTTTTTTGTGGCAGGGGATTTTTCGCTGGTGAATTTTTGCTGCAGTTTCACAAATGTATTTGCAGTAGGCGAAATGCGGAAATTCGCTGCAAATCCATGCCTGGATTTATTCGCCCATCACTAGTGATTTCCCTTCCCGCCCCTAATTTGCATATGCATATCGGTTCGGCCAGGTACAAGGATTTGGCCGAATCTGAATCCTGCTGAAAAAGGCAGAATCCTATCCGAATCCCGAACTGAATCCTGGATTAGGTGCATCCATAATTTCTACATATGGTATATATTCTCTACTGTGCTCTAAATTTACATGTCTAGCTGAAGCCACCCATCATTTTGAAATGATTCTTTGATAAAATATGGTCAACAAGTTTGATATGTTGAATAAATGTCCCTCTGCATGGACAATGCTCCAAATGGGAGAGAAATAGCACAATCTAAAGGAGCATCCAAGACAAGTCATGCTAGGGACCATTATTGTGGAAGGTTGTTGCCCAAGAATTTATTGGGTTTGGTCAAAAGGTGAATTACGTTTTTATCTTCCAGTAAAGCTGGCCAAATACATTAGGATATAATGAGCTAATTTGTTCATGTTTCACCAAACTGACAAAGGTGAAAGCTAATGGATAGTGGTCAGATTGGGAGGAATTATTTGTCTTCTACTGGCAGCATAAACTCTTTTATAAGGTATTCGTCTTTTCTTATTTCCTAGAGCCTTGTATGAACTGTTGCTCCAAGAGCTGAACAATCACATATGTACAATTTGGCTCAACGGGTGTGTGGCTGGCAATCAGGGCTGACCATTAAATCTAACCAAGTAGACTAAGGGAAGGGACTTCTTTTTTTTTATTTATTTATTTATTAATATTTTATTGATTTGTTGACCGAAATGTTCAAAGATTGTCCAAAAAGACATGGACATGGAAATGTCTCACTATCTTCTGTGAGATCCCACACCAGGCTTCATTGGCAGGTACACAGGCCACCGTTCTGATTAAAGAACAATTAAAACTCAACATTAATCATGCCTCTTGCATTGAGCTGTTCTATGTGCATGCCTTAACTTGTTAGTATGATATTTTCATAGTATTTTCCCTTTATGAATAATTACAGGATGTTGTTCTCCAAGTCAATGTTTCCCATAAATCTTTCTCTGTGCTAAGTCTGAAGAGTTAATGAGCCATTTAATGAGCCAGTTAATAACTAACATCTACATACATTCCTTTTCATTACCTGACTACTGTGTTAACCTCGTGATGCCTGTAGGCAGGACCCGTACCTACATAATTGAAAGGTCCGTGGAGACAGTTATCAGCGTTTCACAGAATCACAGTGGTTCTCTCTCAGAGGAATATTATGGGCAAAGTGCACCATGTGCCAAAGGGTGCTGTTTAGTTGATAGAACTTGAACTAATGGTAAATCTAGCTATGCTCATAGGAATATTCTAACCACCCCACCCAATTGTTCCTAAGCTTCAAGTTAAATTACAAGGTTCACTTTTCCAGTGTTTTTTAGCCTTTTAGTGTGTGATTTAGATGCTAAACTGCATACATTTGCACTGGTGCAATTGAACAGATGAAACACTTCTGTTAGCAAACCACTCCAATCCAGTACATGGCACTTACTACACATACACAAAATACAATACACAATTGGGACTGATTCTGTCTTCTGCATGAAGTGTTTAGGTTCTACCCATTTTTGCATGGCTTTCCTCCAGGTACTCTGCTATTTACCTTTTATTTTACAGACCAGGCAATCCAGTTCTTTCACCCCCCCCCCCGGAGCAGCATTTTGTTTTATTAACGTTAGTAACTCACATAACCGGTTATACAAAAATTTACAAGAGGATTGACTTATTGCACTGGAGCTACTATTGCAGTTATCAGGAGTATGTATTGTATTGTTCGTGTATGGCAGCAGTAAATGTGAATGTGCGACACGAAACATTTGCAGGTCCTTTCAAGGCAGAAGCCAGAGCACATATTATAGCCGATCATATTTGGGTAGCTAGTTTATTGTGGCATTTTGATGTTTCAGGGAGGTGTCTGCCCAGCAGTGCAGAGCCTCATTTTCAGTAAGCTGGGCAGGGTGCAAAGTGAAAAAATGGGGGCAAACCATCATAGTTTTCGTACTGTATCCCCTGCCTTGCAGGTTACACCGTTAGGGCTGTTTCCACTGCAGAATGAAGCACAAAGATCTGCACCTTTCCATGAATACAGCACTGTCTGTGTTTCCCAGCACTGTATCTTAAAGGAGAAGGATTAGCATTTTATAATTGGGCTGCCAAAAGTTAGGCACCCCCAAGTGACTATTTTTACTTACCTGACACCTAGAGTTGCCACCTGGCCAGTATTATACCGGCCTGGCCGATAAAAATGTTGCTTGATGCCAATGTTATTTATAGGGAAAAACCACAAAAATATAGGAAGGCCAGTATTTTTTTCCAGAAAAGGTGGCAACCCTCCTGACACCCTGGGGTTTTTCTAGCGAGCACCAAAGAGAGATACTCTTCCTACTTCATCAGTTTTCAAATTTCCCGGGGCAGACGCATGCACAGTAGAGAGAAATAGCCGGCTTTTCGTTAAAGTCCAGCTTTCCGCTCTACTGTGCATGCACAACTGCAAGAAGACCCAAAGAAGCAGGCAGAGGATCCCTCCATGGTGGTCGCTAGAAGAACCTCCGGGCATGTACGGTTTTCTGCTGATAGGAGCGCCAGCCCTATCGGCACAAGGAAAGTAAAAGAAGTCACTTGGTGGGGGTGCCTAACTTTTGGCATGTTCACATCTTGAACCTGATTCACAAAGTCCATAATGGACAAGTCCTAGGGATTGCTCCTTAGGGCTCCAGGGATTTGTGAATGAGGTCTCATATGAAAGCTTTGCCTTTGGTAAGATGAAATGTGTCAATTGGTAAAAGAGGTTTGTGGGAGTGGGAGATAAGTTGGTTTAGGTGTGGGACATGAGCATTCTTTCGTCTAATTTATTTTAGTCTGTGTGTGTGCACTTACAAATCTGTGCAGAAGTCCAAACAAGTACTACATGATGCGTTTGCTAAGGTTTACACTCATCTTTACATACAGTTGCCTGTGTCTATTCTATTATTGGCGATAGTGAGGAACCCCACTCTGTACCCATTTCTTCCTACAGTGTTTGAGACCCATTGGGAGGGGTACAGCTATGGGATCCGTTATCCGGAAACCCAAAGCTCCAACGTACAGAAAGGCCGTCACCTACAGACTCCAAATCAAATAATTCACTTTTTAAAAATTGATTTCCTGTTTTCTCTGTAATAATAAAACAGTACCTTGTACTTGATCCCAACTAAGATATAATTAATCTTTATTGGAAGCAAAACAGCTTTTTGGGTTTATTTAATGTTTAGATGATTTTCTAGTAGACTTAAGCTGGCCATAGATGCAAAGATCCGATCGTTCAAATCCTCGAACGATCAGACTTATCGGACTTTCCCATCTCCGGACCTGGCTCTAACCTTTCAGATCAAATAAAGTAGAAAAGAACAGATCAGCCAATGTTCTGCCCCTGACAGCAATCGTACAAAAGTTATGTCAGACCAAAGCTAGTGACAGTCTCCCTCTGAGTCAGATCGGCAATACATGCAGAGATATTATCGGCAGCCGACAGAGATTTTCTAACCTGTCCTATCGAACGACCGATCGGCATGGCACGACCGATGTCGGGACACTCCGCCCACGATCCGAAAATGGCACGAATCGAGGATCCGTACGATCGGATCTTTGCGTCTATGGCCAGCTTTAAGGTATGAGGATCCAAATTACAGACGGATCCGTTATCCAGAAAACCCCCAGGTTCAGAGCATTCTGGATAACAGGTCCCATACCTGGCCTATGAGCTGTAAGTAAAGTATAGTTAAGATCCAAGGAGAATTGCAATGTAATGAAATAAAAAATAAATAATTTCAAAGTAACCCACCCAAATTCTATATTCACAATGATAAAGATTGTTCAAATGGGTTCATTGCTTATTAATATACTGTATTTTAACTGTGTATCTTTCCTTGGTTTCCAGGGCACATACAGGTCTGTCGAGGATTATTGATAGCTGCTGTCAGTTTTGGATTCTTTGGTTCCATTTTTGCCCTTGTTGGGATGAAATGCACCAAGATTGGAGGATCCGATAACACAAAAGCAAAAATCACCTGCTTCTCAGGTCTTCTCTACATCATGAGTGGTGAGTGCTCATAAGCCGAAGTGCAATACAGCAGGTTCTTAACAGTGGTCAGTGGTATCCTTGGCTGCCCATGAGATGAAGAAGACATTGGTCAACGCCTTTTTAATATTCACAGGTAGACTTTGTTACTGGGCCTGTGTAATATTTGAGGATTGAATTGAAACAGTTTGAGTTTGTACAGCTAGAACTGGTGTCATAAACGATGTTTGTCTTTGGCCAGAGGCAACCGATGGGCCCTTCAGTACCTGGAATTGACAGTAAATACAATTATCTGGAAAAGAAACACAGAGGCAAAGACTAAGGAACTGGTTGCCTAAGACCAATGGACATATTTTTATGTTTCTTTTGAATCAACGTTTTCCCATTTTTCTCTTCTTTAATTCCCTCGCCATTTTCCTTCACTGACAGTTTATGTAGCACTCGGGGCATGCACATATTAAAGGGATACTTAATAAAAAGAGCAAAAAAATTTTTTATATTCAATTTTGAAATCTGACATGGGGCTAGACATTTTGTTAATTTCCCAGCTGCCCTGGTCATGTGACTTTTGCCTGCACTTAAAGGACAAGGAAAGTCTAAAGTAGAATAAGGCTAGAAATGCTGTATTTTGTATACTAAACATAAGCATGAACTGACTGCACCACAAGCCTAATCAAACAAATGATTTATGCTTTCAAAGTTGGCCACAGGGGGCTGTCATCTTGCAACTTTGTTTAACATCTTGGCCTGACCCTGACCCTGCACATGCTCAGTGTGGTCTGGGCTGCTTAGGGATCGTCATAAACAAAGCTGCTCGAGTTCTGCATGGCTGGGAAGTTAGACGAGGGCTCCCCCTGCTGTTCATAAGTATAATTGTTTCCCATAGCAGGTAGGGACCATCTGACAAGTCCTATCCACAGCAGTAAATGAAGTGAGAATTTCACTTCATAAAGTCAGGTTTCTTATAAAAACGGTACACATTTTTTAATTAAAGTATATTGGAGAAAGGTTTCTTTTTCATTAAAGAAAGTAAAAATGGGATTTTATTTTTTTGCCTTTCCTTGTCCTTTAAGGAGAGAAATGCGTTCTGGCAGGCTGCTGTTTTTCCTTCTCAATGTAACTGAATGTGTCTCAGTGGGACATGGGTTTTTACTATTGAGTGTTGTTCTTAGATCTACCAGGCAGCTGTTATCTTGTGTTAGGGAGCTGTTATCTGGTTACCTTCCCATTGTTCTTTTGTTTGGCTGCTGGGGGGAAAAGGGAGGGGGGTTGATATCACTCCAACTTGCAGTACAGCAGTAAAGAGTGATTGAAGTTTATCAGAGTACAAGTCACATGACTTGGGGCAGCTGGGAAATTGACAATATGTCTAGCCCCATGTCAGATTTCAAAATTGAATATAAAAAAATATGTTTGCTTTTTTGAGAAATGGATTTCAGTGCAGAATTCTGCTGGAGCAGCACTATTAACAGATTCATTTTGAAAAAAATTTTTTTTCCCATGACAGTATCCCTTTAAGAACTGACCTTGGTATTAACCATAGAAGAGTTGAAAGTTGAAGTTTGTTCCAGGCCTTAGTGATATGAGTAGGGTTATATTACTTTGTGTTCTTGTTTTTCAGGTATCTGTGCTATGTCTGGGGTGTCCCTTTACGCTCACAAGATCACATCAGAATTCTTTGATCCAACCTTCCTGGAGCAGAAGTAAGTGGGCAGAAAGTAGTAGAACCAGTTACTATAATAACTGGCCAGTAGAGACTTTGCACTGAATAATATAAACATTTCCTTATTCTCTGTAGATATGAACTGGGGGCTGCGCTCTTCATCGGATGGGGTGGATCTGCTCTCTGTGTTATTGGAGGAGCTGTCCTCTGCTTCTCTTTGAATGACACCATCAAAGCCCCAAGGTAGAAGAAATGAATATAGTTATGCCCAGAGCTGCATTATGTACAAAGCTCCCTTGGCTCCAGCCTAGGGCCCCATTAGGTCTATAGGAATTCAAGTCACAGCAGCAACGAACAAGACCACATTTAGAGGTGGTAGAGCCCTCTGCATAACAGATTCTAAAATTGTAGCTTTTTTTAAGGTATAACTTCCAGGCCTCCCTCGATAGCCATCTGTGTCTGTAAGTGCTGGAACTTCAACAACAGTTAAATGGCCACAGGTTATGCAACACTGATATAATGTGTTACTGTCTCCATATTGTTTTACTTGCCGTTTTGACCTTCTGTACCACTTCTTCCTAATTGTTTAAAATCACTGCCCTGCAGGGTACCATAATGTGCAGCAGTGGGCAGTCATTCCTCTTTGGCCCCCACTGAATAGAGCTCTGAATGTGGCACAAATTTCACTATGGACCTGCTTTGTATTATTGTATCTGTCTGAATGTGTCATTAGGACTATAAAGTCCTGGTTGAGCTCTTCTTCTGTTCTCCTTGCCCACGACCAAGAACTGCTGACTTCCAGCCCCTAAATTTATAGACTTGCGCCCGTCCCCATGCTCGTGTTACTTCCCAACTGTTTTTACAATTGAATGTGACAAAAGTTTGGGGACCTGGTTCAAGGGGTTGTTCACCTTTGAGTTAACTTTTAGTTTAATGTAGAGTGTGATATTCTAAGGAATTTTGCAATTGTTTTCATTTTCATTTATTATTTTTTGTGTTTTTTGATGTATTTATCTTTTTTATTCAGCAGCTCTATAGTTTGCAGTTTCAGCAATCTGGTTTCTAGGGTCCAAATTACCCTAGCAACCATGCACTGATTTGAATAAGAGACTGGAATATAGGAAGGGGCCTGAATAGAAAGATGAGCAATAAAAAGTAGCAATAACTCCAAATGTGTAGCCTTACAGAGCATTTGTCAGAAGAATCAGAAGAAGAAGAAGAAGAAGAAGAAGAAGAAGAAGAAGAAGAAGAAGGCAAGTAATTAAAAAAACTATAAAAAATAAATAATGAAGACCAATTGAAAAGTTACTTAGAATTAGCCATTCTGTAACATTCTAAAAGTTAACTTGAAGGTAAACCACCCCTTAAGAAGAATAATGGTCT